>NC_133897.1:168447822-168748195 GCF_964199755.1 Larus michahellis | reverse complement strand
GTACTCTTTTGCCTCAATAAAGGTCTCCTGCATCTCAGCCTCACACGACTCCACTTCCTTTCTTCTCACAAGGCTCTGCACACCTCACCCAACGCAAAGCCACGGCTACAGAGACCATCGGGGTGGGTGGAAAAGGGCTACAAGACCTCTCGTAGGAACTATGGCCCCAGCAACAACAACAGCACAGGGCAGCACAGGGGAGCTTCCACAACCTGACACAAGCCCTTCATTTGACCAAGCAAAGGCCTGCACATACAAAGGCACTTCAAACCAACCTTCTGACACAAGCTCCCCATGGCAGCACACACTTCACCAACTCTCTTAGAATCATAGAATCATTTAGGTTGGTAAAGACCCTTGGGGTCATCGAGTCCAACCATCATCTCCACTCTACAAAGTTCTCCCTTACATCATATCCCCGAACACCACATCTAAATGAGTCTTAAACACATTCAGGGATGGTGACTCCACCACCTCCATGGGCAGCCTATTCCAGTGTCTAACCAGCACCAACCCCTCTACAATGTCCTTTCAAGTAGTTGTAGAGAGCGATGAGGTCTCCCCTCAGCCTCCTCTTCCTCAAACTAAACAGTCCCAGCTCCTTCAATCCCTCCTCATCAGATTTATTCTCCAGGCCCTTCACCACCTTCCTTGCCTTCCTCTGCACTCGCTCCAGCACCTCGAGATCTCTCTCATATTGAGGCGCCCAGAACTGGACACAATACTCAAGGTGTGGCTTCACCAGTGCTGAGTACAGGGGGACAATCGCCTCCCTGCTTCTGCTGGTCACACTATTTCTAATACAAGCCACGATGGCATTGGCTTTCTCGGCCACCTGGGCACGCTGCTGGCTCATGTTCAATTAGAACCCCCAGGTCCTTTTCTGCCAGGCAGCTCTCCAGCCACACTTCCCCAAGCCTGTAGCTATGCATGGGGTTGTTGTGGCCCAAGTGCAGGACCAGGCACTTGGCCTTGTTGAACCTCATACCGTTAGCATTGGCCCATCGGTCCAATCTATCCAAGTCTCTCTGTAGAGCCTCCCTATCCTCATGCAGATCAACACTACCGCTTAGCTTCGCGTCATCTGCAAACTTGCTGGTGATACACTCTATGTCCTTATCAAGGTCGTCAATAAAGACGTTAAACAGAAATGGTCCCAACACTGAGCCCTGAGGGACACCACTTGTGACCGGCCGCCAGCTGGATTTAACTCCATTGACCACCACTCTTTGGGACCGCCCATCCAGCCAGTGCTTGATCCAGCAGATCGTATGCTCATCCAGGCCGTGAGCCGCCAGTTTTTCCATGAGAATTCTATGGGGGACATTGTCAAATGCTTTTCGAAAGTCTAGGTAGACAACGTCCACAGCCGTTCCCTTATCCAATAATCGGGTCATCTTGTCATAGAAGGAGATCAGGTTCGTCAGGCAGGACCTGCCTTTCCTAAACCCATGCTCTTCCCCAATACGACCCTCTGGCCAGCACAGCAGGCACAATCACTGCAAACACAATCATTCACTACAGAAGCAACCTCATCTACTCATCTACTCACCTACTTCAACCCAGCCTGCCCAAACGGGCTCAGCTGGAGCACCTTGTTCAGCACCACGTCCAGTCAGGTTTTCAGTATCTCCAAGGATGGAGTCTCCAACACTCCTCTCAAGAAATGGTTCCACCCTTTGACCACCCTCACACTGAAAAAGCCTTGCCTTCTCGTCCAAGGAAATGACAAGTCTTTTCAGCTTTCTCCGTTTATATTTGCCCTGGCCCTGGGCACCCCTGACAAGAGTCTCACTCCCTTCTCCTCATTCTCTCCTGACATACGTGCGGCTGGGGTAGAGTTGACTTTCTCAC
This sequence comes from Larus michahellis, assembly GCF_964199755.1. Classification (NCBI taxonomy): domain Eukaryota; kingdom Metazoa; phylum Chordata; class Aves; order Charadriiformes; family Laridae; genus Larus; species Larus michahellis. The sequence goes on along the minus strand of NC_133897.1, from coordinate 168,746,341 downwards.
TAGCAGCTGGTAGAGGGACCGGTTTTGCATTTGGGAAGAGAATGCTGTTGACAGCCCACTACTCTTTCTGGTTGTTGCTAAGCACTCAAGGCCTTTTCCAATCCTCATACAACCACGCCAGCAAGTAGGCTGGGAGTGCCAAGAAAGTTGGGAGGCGACATGGCCATGACCGCTGACCCCAACTCAACAAAGGGACAGTCCGTGCCATATGGCATCATGCTTGCTATAGAATGCTGGGGAAGATGAAAGAAGACGGGGACGTTCAGAATTACGGCATCTGTCTTCCCAAGAAACCATCATGTGCGATGGAGCCCTGCTTTCCTGGAGATGGCTGAACACCTGCCTGATGATGGCAAGTAGTGAAGGATTTCCTTCTTTGGCTTTGCATGCTTGCGCGGCTTTTGCTTTACTTATTAAATTGTCTTTATCTCAACCCAGGATGCTTCTCACTTTCAGTCTTCCCTTTCTCTTCTGCAACCTGACGTAGGGTCCTAATTGCTGGCTGGCATTGAGACACAAAACCTCCCATCTCAGATTTAGAGCCATTGATGACATCTGCCCCGCGCGCCCTTGCTTCCTGGATGAAAAACCTCCCAGCTCTCTCACCTTCTTCTTAGACGAAGGATGCTCCAGTCCCTGCACCATCTGGGTGGCCCTTCACTCCACTCACACCACTATGCCTATGGCTTTCATAAACTCACAGAATCACTGAGGTGGGGAAAGACACTTAACATCGAGTCCAACCCTTAACCTGTCACTAACCAGTCCACCACTACACTCAGCCCCTAAGTGCCAAGAAGTCTCTTTTCTACAGACCTCCAGCGATGGTGACCCAACCACATCCCTGGCCAGCCTCTTCCAGTGATTGACAACCATTTCACTGAAGACATTTCTCCTAACATCCAACAGAAAGCTCACTTGGCGCAACCTGAAGTCATTTCTTCTCCTCTCATCACCTCTTACTGGGAAAAGAGACCCACACTCACCTCACTACAACCTTCGTTCACGTTGTTGTAGAGAGCGGTGGCGTCTTCCCTCAGCTTGCCTTTTCTCCAGGCTAAACAGACGCAGTGCCCTCAGATGCGCATCACAACACTTCTTCTCGAGACCCTTCACCAGGTTCCTTGCCCTCCTTTGCACACACTCTTCCCCCAGCATGGAGCCTTCCATGGCGTTATTGTCACCCAAATGCAGCATCCACCAATGAGACTTCTTGAACCTCATACCATTGGCCCTGGCCCATTGATACAGCCTGTCCACATCCCTCTCCAGAGCCATCCACCATCAGGCACATCAACACACCCACACTCCTTGGTGTCGTCAGAAACCTTACTGAGGGTGCACTCGATAACCTCCTCCACATCAGTCATAAAAATATTAAACTGAACTCACCCCACTATTCAGCCCTAGGGAACGCCACTTCTGAACCAGCCACCAACAGGATTTTACTCCATTCTCCACAACTCTTTGGGCCTGGCCATCCAAACAAATTTTTAGCCAGCAAAGTGTACGTCCACCAGAGCCATGAGCAGGCACTTTCTCCAGGAGAATGATGTGGGAAACAGTGTCAAAGCCTTTACTACAGTCAGGCTTAACAACATCCACAGCCTTGCCCTCAGCCACCCACTAAGCGGGTCTCCTTCTCAAAGGAGGACATCAGGTTAGTCAGGCAGGACCTGCCCTTCATAAGCCATGCTGACTGGGACTGATCACCTGGGTCTCCTCTACGTGACATGTGACGGCACTCAAAATTATCTGGACCATACATTTCTCCGATATCGAGGTCAGACTGACTGCGAGGAAATGGGGGACCAATCTACACAATGCACCCACAAAGAGACCACATGAGTGCCACACAATGACCTCACTCATGGCAACTTACCTCTCTCATGCTTTGGTCGGCTCTGCCGTTCACCCCTAATACTCACACTTAAAAGCTGCCGCCAGGGACAAGTGGACACATCATCAAGAGCAGAACATGAAATTGGAGAATTGCAGAAAAGAAAACACACCCCACCTTGTTAATGGTGAGGCTGTGGCATAGAAGAGCTGCTTCTGGAATAAGCCATCATGCGCAAAGCCTGTCCCGCCCCTCCACGACCAGCATAAAAGCCGGCCCAGCGCCTCTCTCCCTCACACACTTCTCCTCACGCCGCCTCCTCCAGCCTCAGCAAGGTGAGTCTCAACCCCATGACCCTCCTTCTCCTCACCCACCTGGCCCCTCTCCTCCACCACGCTCTGCCCACAGCCTCAACAGCCCTCACGCCTCCACTCTGCCACGCTCCCCACAGCACCACACCAGCCCTACACACTCCCTCGCCCTCCTCCAACACCACTCACTGCACCCCCATGCCCCTCACCTTTCTCAACACCCTCTCTTCCAGGCACCCTCCACACCACACCCATGGCCTGCAACAACCTCTGCAGCCCCTGCGGACCCACCCCGCTGGCTAACAGCTGCAACGAGCCCTGTGTCAGGCAGTGCGAGGCCTCCCGCGTCGTCATCCAGCCTTCCACCGTGCAGGTCACCCTGCCAGGACCCATCCTCACCTCCTTCCCCCAGAGCACCGCCGTCGGATCCTCCGCATCCGCTGCTGTGGGCAACGAACTCAGCGCCCAGGGAGTGCCCGTCTCCTCCGGCGGCTTCGGCTTCGGCTACGGCCTCGGCTACGGCTTGGGAGGCCTGGGCTGCTTCAGCGGCAGAAGAGGATGCTACCCCTGCTAAGGGCCATCACCACCACCCCTGACACCAACTGTGACACCATGGAATCAACGGCATGGATGGAAGTCACACTTCTGGGTCCTTCCTAGCACACAGACCTGCTGTCCACAGATCCTCCTCTCAAGGCACCTAACAAGCAAGCAGCGAAGGGGCCAGCGCCGGCTGCCTGGAAACACCACCCATGTACCTCCTCCTCTTCTCCCACCTCCTTCTTTAGATCTCCCCTTCTGCTATGTCCACTATTCTCTGCTGCAAACATATTCGCACAAGCCAAAGACCACCACGGACATCCACTGTGTTCCATCCACTGCGGACCAAGAAGACCTCGCTTCTCTGCCAAGATCTCTCTCGTGAAAGGGACTATGGCTGATGGTTGCCCTAATAACACCTCAGACCATCTCCCTTCCCCTCAGCACCTCTGCCTTTGTACTCTTTTGCCTCAATAAAGGTCTCCTGCATCTCAGCCTCACACGACTCCACTTCCTTTCTTCTCACAAGGCTCTGCACACCTCACCCAACGCAAAGCCACGGCTACAGAGACCATCGGGGTGGGTGGAAAAGGGCTACAAGACCTCTCGTAGGAACTATGGCCCCAGCAACAACAACAGCACAGGGCAGCACAGGGGAGCTTCCACAACCTGACACAAGCCCTTCATTTGACCAAGCAAAGGCCTGCACATACAAAGGCACTTCAAACCAACCTTCTGACACAAGCTCCCCATGGCAGCACACACTTCACCAACTCTCTTAGAATCATAGAATCATTTAGGTTGGTAAAGACCCTTGGGATCATCGAGTCCAACCATCATCTCCACTCTACAAAGTTCTCCCTTACATCATATCCCCGAACACCACATCTAAATGAGTCTTAAACACATTCAGGGATGGTGACTCCACCACCTCCATGGGCAGCCTATTCCAGTGTCTAACCAGCACCAACCCCTCTACAATGTCCTTTCAAGTAGTTGTAGAGAGCGATGAGGTCTCCCCTCAGCCTCCTCTTCCTCAAACTAAACAGTCCCAGCTCCTTCAATCCCTCCTCATCAGATTTATTCTCCAGGCCCTTCACCACCTTCCTTGCCTTCCTCTGCACTCGCTCCAGCACCTCGAGATCTCTCTCATATTGAGGCGCCCAGAACTGGACACAATACTCAAGGTGTGGCTTCACCAGTGCTGAGTACAGGGGGACAATCGCCTCCCTGCTTCTGCTGGTCACACTATTTCTAATACAAGCCACGATGGCATTGGCTTTCTCGGCCACCTGGGCACGCTGCTGGCTCATGTTCAATTAGAATCCCCACGTCCTTTTCTGCCAGGCAGCTCTCCAGCCACACTTCCCCAAGCCTGTAGCTATGCATGGGGTTGTTGTGGCCCAAGTGCAGGACCAGGCACTTGGCCTTGTTGAACCTCATACCGTTAGCATTGGCCCATCGGTCCAATCTATCCAAGTCTCTCTGTAGAGCCTCCCTATCCTCATGCAGATCAACACTACCGCTTAGCTTCGCGTCATCTGCAAACTTGCTGGTGATACACTCTATGTCCTTATCAAGGTCGTCAATAAAGACGTTAAACAGAAATGGTCCCAACACTGAGCCCTGAGGGACACCACTTGTGACCGGCCGCCAGCTGGATTTAACTCCACTGACCACCACTCTTTGGGACCGCCCATCCAGCCAGTGCTTGATCCAGCAGATCGTATGCTCATCCAGGCCATGAGCCGCCAGTTTTTCCATGAGAATTCTATGGGGGACATTGTCAAATGCTTTTCGAAAGTCTAGGTAGACAACGTCCACAGCCGTTCCCTTATCCAATAATCGGGTCATCTTGTCATAGAAGGAGATCAGGTTCGTCAGGCAGGACCTGCCTTTCCTAAACCCATGCTCTTCCCCAATACGACCCTCTGGCCAGCACAGCAGGCACAATCACTGCAAACACAATCATTCACTACAGAAGCAACCTCATCTACTCATCTACTCACCTACTTCAACCCAGCCTGCCCAAACGGGCTCAGCTGGAGCACCTTGTTCAGCACCATGTCCAGTCAGGTTTTCAGTATCTCCAAGGATGGAGTCTCCAACACTCCTCTCAAGAAATGGTTCCACCCTTTGACCACCCTCACACTGAAAAAGCCTTGCCTTCTCGTCCAAGGAAATGACAAGTCTTTTCAGCTTTCTCCGTTTATATTTGCCCTGGCCCTGGGCACCCCTGACAAGAGTCTCACTCCCTTCTCCTCATTCTCTCCTGACATACGTGCGGCTGGGGTAGAGTTGACTTTCTCACTAGCAGCTGGTAGAGGGACCGGTTTTGCATTTGGGAAGAGAATGCTGTTGACAGCCCACTACTCTTTCTGGTTGTTGCTAAGCACTCAAGGCCTTTTCCAATCCTCATACAACCACGCCAGCAAGTAGGCTGGGAGTGCCAAGAAAGTTGGGAGGCGACATGGCCATGACCGCTGACCCCAACTCAACAAAGGGACAGTCCGTGCCATATGGCATCATGCTTGCTATAGAATGCTGGGGAAGATGAAAGAAGACGGGGACGTTCAGAATTACGGCATCTGTCTTCCCAAGAAACCATCATGTGCGATGGAGCCCTGCTTTCCTGGAGATGGCTGAACACCTGCCTGATGATGGCAAGTAGTGAAGGATTTCCTTCTTTGGCTTTGCATGCTTGCGCGGCTTTTGCTTTACTTATTAAATTGTCTTTATCTCAACCCAGGATGCTTCTCACTTTCAGTCTTCCCTTTCTCTTCTGCAACCTGACGTAGGGTCCTAATTGCTGGCTGGCATTGAGACACAAAACCTCCCATCTCAGATTTAGAGCCATTGATGACATCTGCCCCGCGCGCCCTTGCTTCCTGGATGAAAAACCTCCCAGCTCTCTCACCTTCTTCTTAGACGAAGGATGCTCCAGTCCCTGCACCATCTGGGTGGCCCTTCACTCCACTCACACCATATGCCTATGGCTTTCATAAACTCACAGAATCACTGAGGTGGGGAAAGACACTTAACATTGAGTCCAACCCTTAACCTGTCACTAACCAGTCCACCACTACACTCAGCCCCTAAGTGCCAAGAAGTCTCTTTTCTACAGACCTCCAGCGATGGTGACCCAACCACATCCCTGGCCAGCCTCTTCCAGTGATTGACAACCATTTCACTGAAGACATTTCTCCTAACATCCAACAGAAAGCTCACTTGGCGCAACCTGAAGTCATTTCTTCTCCTCTCATCACCTCTTACTGGGAAAAGAGACCCACACTCACCTCACTACAACCTTCGTTCACGTTGTTGTAGAGAGCGGTGGCGTCTTCCCTCAGCTTGCCTTTTCTCCAGGCTAAACAGACGCAGTGCCCTCAGATGCGCATCACAACACTTCTTCTCGAGACCCTTCACCAGGTTCCTTGCCCTCCTTTGCACACACTCTTCCCCCAGCATGGAGCCTTCCATGGCGTTATTGTCACCCAAATGCAGCATCCACCAATGAGACTTCTTGAACCTCATACCATTGGCCCTGGCCCATTGATACAGCCTGTCCACATCCCTCTCCAGAGCCATCCACCATCAGGCACATCAACACACCCACACTCCTTGGTGTCGTCAGAAACCTTACTGAGGGTGCACTCGATAACCTCCTCCACATCAGTCATAAAAATATTAAACTGAACTCACCCCAGTATTCAGCCCTAGGGAACGCCACTTCTGAACCAGCCACCAACAGGATTTTACTCCATTCTCCACAACTCTTTGGGCCTGGCCATCCAAACAAATTTTTAGCCAGCAAAGTGTACGTCCACCAGAGCCATGAGCAGGCACTTTCTCCAGGAGAATGATGTGGGAAACAGTGTCAAAGCCTTTACTACAGTCAGGCTTAACAACATCCACAGCCTTGCCCTCAGCCACCCACTAAGCGGGTCTCCTTCTCAAAGGAGGACATCAGGTTAGTCAGGCAGGACCTGCCCTTCATAAGCCATGCTGACTGGGACTGATCACCTGGGTCTCCTCTACGTGACATGTGACGGCACTCAAAATTATCTGGACCATACATTTCTCCGATATCGAGGTCAGACTGACTGCGAGGAAATGGGGGAACCAATCTACACAATGCACCCACAAAGAGACCACATGAGTGCCACACAATGACCTCACTCATGGCAACTGACCTCTCTCATGCTTTGGTCGGCTCTGCCGTTCACCCCTAATACTCACACTTAAAAGCTGCCGCCAGGGACAAGTGGACACATCATCAAGAGCAGAACATGAAATTGGAGAATTGCAGAAAAGAAAACACACCCCACCTTGTTAATGGTGAGGCTGTGGCATAGAAGAGCTGCTTCTGGAATAAGCCATCATGCGCAAAGCCTGTCCCGCCCCTCCACGACCAGCATAAAAGCCGGCCCAGCGCCTCTCTCCCTCACACACTTCTCCTCACGCCGCCTCCTCCAGCCTCAGCAAGGTGAGTCTCAACCCCATGACCCTCCTTCTCCTCACCCACCTGGCCCCTCTCCTCCACCACGCTCTGCCCACAGCCTCAACAGCCCTCACGCCTCCACTCTGCCACGCTCCCCACAGCACCACACCAGCCCTACACACTCCCTCGCCCTCCTCCAACACCACTCACTGCACCCCCATGCCCCTCACCTTTCTCAACACCCTCTCTTCCAGGCACCCTCCACACCACAACCATGGCCTGCAACAACCTCTGCAGCCCCTGCGGACCCACCCCGCTGGCTAACAGCTGCAACGAGCCCTGCGTCAGGCAGTGCGAGGCCTCCCGCGTCGTCATCCAGCCTTCCACCGTGCAGGTCACCCTGCCAGGACCCATCCTCACCTCCTTCCCCCAGAGCACCGCCGTCGGATCCTCCGCATCCGCTGCTGTGGGCAACGAACTCAGCGCCCAGGGAGTGCCCGTCTCCTCCGGCGGCTTCGGCTTCGGCTACGGCCTCGGCTACGGCTTGGGAGGCCTGGGCTGCTTCAGCGGCAGAAGAGGATGCTACCCCTGCTAAGGGCCATCACCACCACCCCTGACACCAACTGTGACACCATGGAATCAACGGCATGGATGGAAGTCACACTTCTGGGTCCTTCCTAGCACACAGACCTGCTGTCCACAGATCCTCCTCTCAAGGCACCTAACAAGCAAGCAGCGAAGGGGCCAGCGCCGGCTGCCTGGAAACACCACCCATGTACCTCCTCCTCTTTTCCCACCTCCTTCTTTAGATCTCCCCTTCTGCTACGTCCACTATTCTCTGCTGCAAACATATTCGCACAAGCCAAAGACCACCACGGACATCCACTGTGTTCCATCCACTGCGGACCAAGAAGACCTCGCTTCTCTGCCAAGATCTCTCTCGTGAAAGGGACTATGGCTGATGGTTGCCCTAATAACACCTCAGACCATCTCCCTTCCCCTCAGCACCTCTGCCTTTGTACTCTTTTGCCTCAATAAAGGTCTCCTGCATCTCAGCCTCACACGACTCCACTTCCTTTCTTCTCACAAGGCTCTGCACACCTCACCCAACGCAAAGCCACGGCTACAGAGACCATCGGGGTGGGTGGAAAAGGGCTACAAGACCTCTCGTAGGAACTATGGCCCCAGCAACAACAACAGCACAGGGCAGCACAGGGGAGCTTCCACAACCTGACACAAGCCCTTCATTTGACCAAGCAAAGGCCTGCACATACAAAGGCACTTCAAACCAACCTTCTGACACAAGCTCCCCATGGCAGCACACACTTCACCAACTCTCTTAGAATCATAGAATCATTTAGGTTGGTAAAGACCCTTGGGATCATCGAGTCCAACCATCATCTCCACTCTACAAAGTTCTCCCTTACATCATATCCCCGAACACCACATCTAAATGAGTCTTAAACACATTCAGGGATGGTGACTCCACCACCTCCATGGGCAGCCTATTCCAGTGTCTAACCAGCACCAACCCCTCTACAATGTCCTTTCAAGTAGTTGTAGAGAGCGATGAGGTCTCCCCTCAGCCTCCTCTTCCTCAAACTAAACAGTCCCAGCTCCTTCAATCCCTCCTCATCAGATTTATTCTCCAGGCCCTTCACCACCTTCCTTGCCTTCCTCTGCACTCGCTCCAGCACCTCGAGATCTCTCTCATATTGAGGCGCCCAGAACTGGACACAATACTCAAGGTGTGGCTTCACCAGTGCTGAGTACAGGGGGACAATCGCCTCCCTGCTTCTGCTGGTCACACTATTTCTAATACAAGCCACGATGGCATTGGCTTTCTCGGCCACCTGGGCACGCTGCTGGCTCATGTTCAATTAGAACCCCCAGGTCCTTTTCTGCCAGGCAGCTCTCCAGCCACACTTCCCCAAGCCTGTAGCTATGCATGGGGTTGTTGTGGCCCAAGTGCAGGACCAGGCACTTGGCCTTGTTGAACCTCATACCGTTAGCATTGGCCCATCGGTCCAATCTATCCAAGTCTCTCTGTAGAGCCTCCCTATCCTCATGCAGATCAACACTACCGCTTAGCTTCGCGTCATCTGCAAACTTGCTGGTGATACACTCTATGTCCTTATCAAGGTCGTCAATAAAGACGTTAAACAGAAATGGTCCCAACACTGAGCCCTGAGGGACACCACTTGTGACCGGCCGCCAGCTGGATTTAACTCCATTGACCACCACTCTTTGGGACCGCCCATCCAGCCAGTGCTTGATCCAGCAGATCGTATGCTCATCCAGGCCGTGAGCCGCCAGTTTTTCCATGAGAATTCTATGGGGGACATTGTCAAATGCTTTTCGAAAGTCTAGGTAGACAACGTCCACAGCCGTTCCCTTATCCAATAATCGGGTCATCTTGTCATAGAAGGAGATCAGGTTCGTCAGGCAGGACCTGCCTTTCCTAAACCCATGCTCTTCCCCAATACGACCCTCTGGCCAGCACAGCAGGCACAATCACTGCAAACACAATCATTCACTACAGAAGCAACCTCATCTACTCATCTACTCACCTACTTCAACCCAGCCTGCCCAAACGGGCTCAGCTGGAGCACCTTGTTCAGCACCACGTCCAGTCAGGTTTTCAGTATCTCCAAGGATGGAGTCTCCAACACTCCTCTCAAGAAATGGTTCCACCCTTTGACCACCCTCACACTGAAAAAGCCTTGCCTTCTCGTCCAAGGAAATGACAAGTCTTTTCAGCTTTCTCCGTTTATATTTGCCCTGGCCCTGGGCACCCCTGACAAGAGTCTCACTCCCTTCTCCTCATTCTCTCCTGACATACGTGCGGCTGGGGTAGAGTTGACTTTCTCACTAGCAGCTGGTAGAGGGACCGGTTTTGCATTTGGGAAGAGAATGCTGTTGACAGCCCACTACTCTTTCTGGTTGTTGCTAAGCACTCAAGGCCTTTTCCAATCCTCATACAACCACGCCAGCAAGTAGGCTGGGAGTGCCAAGAAAGTTGGGAGGCGACATGGCCATGACCGCTGACCCCAACTCAACAAAGGGACAGTCCGTGCCATATGGCATCATGCTTGCTATAGAATGCTGGGGAAGATGAAAGAAGACGGGGACGTTCAGAATTACGGCATCTGTCTTCCCAAGAAACCATCATGTGCGATGGAGCCCTGCTTTCCTGGAGATGGCTGAACACCTGCCTGATGATGGCAAGTAGTGAAGGATTTCCTTCTTTGGCTTTGCATGCTTGCGCGGCTTTTGCTTTACTTATTAAATTGTCTTTATCTCAACCCAGGATGCTTCTCACTTTCAGTCTTCCCTTTCTCTTCTGCAACCTGACGTAGGGTCCTAATTGCTGGCTGGCATTGAGCCACAAAACCTCCCATCTCAGATTTAGAGCCATTGATGACATCTGCCCCGCGCGCCCTTGCTTCCTGGATGAAAAACCTCCCAGCTCTCTCACCTTCTTCTTAGACGAAGGATGCTCCAGTCCCTGCACCATCTGGGTGGCCCTTCACTCCACTCACACCACTATGCCTATGGCTTTCATAAACTCACAGAATCACTGAGGTGGGGAAAGACACTTAACATTGAGTCCAACCCTTAACCTGTCACTAACCAGTCCACCACTACACTCAGCCCCTAAGTGCCAAGAAGTCTCTTTTCTACAGACCTCCAGCGATGGTGACCCAACCACATCCCTGGCCAGCCTCTTCCAGTGATTGACAACCATTTCACTGAAGACATTTCTCCTAACATCCAACAGAAAGCTCACTTGGCGCAACCTGAAGTCATTTCTTCTCCTCTCATCACTTCTTACTGGGAAAAGAGACCCACACTCACCTCACTACAACCTTCGTTCACGTTGTTGTAGAGAGCGGTGGCGTCTTCCCTCAGCTTGCCTTTTCTCCAGGCTAAACAGACACAGTGCCCTCAGATGCGCATCACAACACTTCTTCTCGAGACCCTTCACCAGGTTCCTTGCCCTCCTTTGCACACACTCTTCCCCCAGCATGGAGCCTTCCATGGCGTTATTGTCACCCAAATGCAGCATCCACCAATGAGACTTCTTGAACCTCATATCATTGGCCCTGGCCCATTGACACAGCCTGTCCACATCCCTCTCCAGAGCCATCCACCATCAGGCACATCAACACACCCACACTCCTTGGTGTCGTCAGAAACCTTACTGAGGGTGCACTCGATAACCTCCTCCACATCAGTCATAAAAATATTAAACTGAACTCACCCCAGTATTCAGCCCTAGGGAACGCCACTTCTGAACCAGCCACCAACAGGATTTTACTCCATTCTCCACAACTCTTTGGGCCTGGCCATCCAGACAAATTTTTAGCCAGCAAAGTGTACGTCCATCAGAGCCATGAGCAGGCACTTTCTCCAGGAGAATGATGTGGGAAACAGTGTCAAAGCCTTTACTACAGTCAGGCTTAACAACATCCACAGCCTTGCCCTCAGCCACCCACTAAGCGGGTCTCCTTCTCAAAGGAGAACATCAGGTTAGTCAGGCAGGACCTGCCCTTCATAAGCCATGCTGACTGGGACTGATCACCTGGGTCTCCTCTACGTGACATGTGACGGCACTCAAAATTATCTGGACCATACATTTCTCCGATATCGAGGTCAGACTGACTGCGAGGAAATGGGGGACCAATCTACACAATGCACCCACAAAGAGACCACATGAGTGCCACACAATGACCTCACTCATGGCAACTTACCTCTCTCATGCTTTGGTCGGCTCTGCCGTTCACCCCTAATACTCACACTTAAAAGCTGCCGCCAGGGACAAGTGGACACATCATCAAGAGCAGAACATGAAATTGGAGAATTGCAGAAAAGAAAACACACCCCACCTTGTTAATGGTGAGGCTGTGGCATAGAAGAGCTGCTTCTGGAATAAGCCATCATGCGCAAAGCCTGTCCCGCCCCTCCACGACCAGCATAAAAGCCGGCCCAGCGCCTCTCTCCCTCACACACTTCTCCTCACGCCGCCTCCTCCAGCCTCAGCAAGGTGAGTCTCAACCCCATGACCCTCCTTCTCCTCACCCACCTGGCCCCTCTCCTCCACCATGCTCTGCCCACAGCCTCAACAGCCCTCACGCCTCCACTCTGCCACGCTCCCCACAGCACCACACCAGCCCTACACACTCCCTCGCCCTCCTCCAACACCACTCACTGCACCCCCATGCCCCTCACCTTTCTCAACACCCTCTCTTCCAGGCACCCTCCACACCACAACCATGGCCTGCAACAACCTCTGCAGCCCCTGCGGACCCACCCCGCTGGCTAACAGCTGCAACGAGCCCTGCGTCAGGCAGTGCGAGGCCTCCCGCGTCGTCATCCAGCCTTCCACCGTGCAGGTCACCCTGCCAGGACCCATCCTCACCTCCTTCCCCCAGAGCACCGCCGTCGGATCCTCCGCATCCGCTGCTGTGGGCAACGAACTCAGCGCCCAGGGAGTGCCCGTCTCCTCCGGCGGCTTCGGCTTCGGCTACGGCCTCGGCTACGGCTTGGGAGGCCTGGGCTGCTTCAGCGGCAGAAGAGGATGCTACCCCTGCTAAGGGCCATCACCACCACCCCTGACACCAACTGTGACACCATGGAATCAACGGCATGGATGGAAGTCACACTTCTGGGTCCTTCCTAGCACACAGACCTGCTGTCCACAGATCCTCCTCTCAAGGCACCTAACAAGCAAGCAGCGAAGGGGCCAGCGCCGGCTGCCTGGAAACACCACCCATGTACCTCCTCCTCTTTTCCCACCTCCTTCTTTAGATCTCCCCTTCTGCTACGTCCACTATTCTCTGCTGCAAACATATTCGCACAAGCCAAAGACCACCACGGACATCCACTGTGTTCCATCCACTGCGGACCAAGAAGACCTCGCTTCTCTGCCAAGATCTCTCTCGTGAAAGGGACTATGGCTGATGGTTGCCCTAATAACACCTCAGACCATCTCCCTTCCCCTCAGCACCTCTGCCTTTGTACTCTTTTGCCTCAATAAAGGTCTCCTGCATCTCAGCCTCACACGACTCCACTTCCTTTCTTCTCACAAGGCTCTGCACACCTCACCCAACGCAAAGCCACGGCTACAGAGACCATCGGGGTGGGTGGAAAAGGGCTACAAGACCTCTCGTAGGAACTATGGCCCCAGCAACAACAACAGCACAGGGCAGCACAGGGGAGCTTCCACAACCTGACACAAGCCCTTCATTTGACCAAGCAAAGGCCTGCACATACAAAGGCACTTCAAACCAACCTTCTGACACAAGCTCCCCATGGCAGCACACACTTCACCAACTCTCTTAGAATCATAGAATCATTTAGGTTGGTAAAGACCCTTGGGATCATCGAGTCCAACCATCATCTCCACTCTACAAAGTTCTCCCTTACATCATATCCCCGAACACCACATCTAAATGAGTCTTAAACACATTCAGGGATGGTGACTCCACCACCTCCATGGGCAGCCTATTCCAGTGTCTAACCAGCACCAACCCCTCTACAATGTCCTTTCAAGTAGTTGTAGAGAGCGATGAGGTCTCCCCTCAGCCTCCTCTTCCTCAAACTAAACAGTCCCAGCTCCTTCAATCCCTCCTCATCAGATTTATTCTCCAGGCCCTTCACCACCTTCCTTGCCTTCCTCTGCACTCGCTCCAGCACCTCGAGATCTCTCTCATATTGAGGCGCCCAGAACTGGACACAATACTCAAGGTGTGGCTTCACCAGTGCTGAGTACAGGGGGACAATCGCCTCCCTGCTTCTGCTGGTCACACTATTTCTAATACAAGCCACGATGGCATTGGCTTTCTCGGCCACCTGGGCACACTGCTGGCTCATGTTCAATTAGAACCCCCACGTCCTTTTCTGCCAGGCAGCTCTCCAGCCACACTTCCCCAAGCCTGTAGCTATGCATGGGGTTGTTGTGGCCCAAGTGCAGGACCAGGCACTTGGCCTTGTTGAACCTCATACCGTTAGCATTGGCCCATCGGTCCAATCTATCCAAGTCTCTCTGTAGAGCCTCCCTATCCTCATGCAGATCAACACTACCGCTTAGCTTCGCGTCATCTGCAAACTTGCTGGTGATACACTCTATGTCCTTATCAAGGTCGTCAATAAAGACGTTAAACAGAAATGGTCCCAACACTGAGCCCTGAGGGACACCACTTGTGACCGGCCGCCAGCTGGATTTAACTCCATTGACCACCACTCTTTGGGACCGCCCATCCAGCCAGTGCTTGATCCAGCAGATCGTATGCTCATCCAGGCCATGAGCCGCCAGTTTTTCCATGAGAATTCTATGGGGGACATTGTCAAATGCTTTTCGAAAGTCTAGGTAGACAACGTCCACAGCCGTTCCCTTATCCAATAATCGGGTCATCTTGTCATAGAAGGAGATCAGGTTCGTCAGGCAGGACCTGCCTTTCCTAAACCCATGCTCTTCCCCAATACGACCCTCTGGCCAGCACAGCAGGCACAATCACTGCAAACACAATCATTCACTACAGAAGCAACCTCATCTACTCATCTACTCACCTACTTCAACCCAGCCTGCCCAAACGGGCTCAGCTGGAGCACCTTGTTCAGCACCACGTCCAGTCAGGTTTTCAGTATCTCCAAGGATGGAGTCTCCAACACTCCTCTCAAGAAATGGTTCCACCCTTTGACCACCCTCACACTGAAAAAGCCTTGCCTTCTCGTCCAAGGAAATGACAAGTCTTTTCAGCTTTCTCCGTTTATATTTGCCCTGGCCCTGGGCACCCCTGACAAGAGTCTCACTCCCTTCTCCTCATTCTCTCCTGACATACGTGCGGCTGGGGTAGAGTTGACTTTCTCACTAGCAGCTGGTAGAGGGACAGGTTTTGCATTTGGGAAGAGAATGCTGTTGACAGCCCACTACTCTTTCTGGTTGTTGCTAAGCACTCAAGGCCTTTTCCGATCCTCATACAACCACGCCAGCAAGTAGGCTGGGAGTGCCAAGAAAGTTGGGAGGCGACATGGCCGGGACCGCTGACCCCAACTCAACAAAGGGACAGTCCGTGCCATATGGCATCATGCTTGCTATAGAATGCTGGGGAAGATGAAAGAAGACGGGGACGTTCAGAATTACGGCATCTGTCTTCCCAAGAAACCATCATGTGCGATGGAGCCCTGCTTTCCTGGAGATGGCTGAACACCTGCCTGATGATGGCAAGTAGTGAAGGATTTCCTTCTTTGGCTTTGCATGCTTGCGCGGCTTTTGCTTTACTTATTAAATTGTCTTTATCTCAACCCAGGATGCTTCTCACTTTCAGTCTTCCCTTTCTCTTCTGCAACCTGACGTAGGGTCCTAATTGCTGGCTGGCATTGAGACACAAAACCTCCCATCTCAGATTTAGAGCCATTGATGACATCTGCCCCACGCGCCCTTGCTACCTGGATGAAAAACCTCCCAGCTCTCTCACCTTCTTCTTAGACGAAGGATGCTCCAGTCCCTGCACCATCTGGGTGGCCCTTCACTCCACTCACACCACTATGCCTATGGCTTTCATAAACTCACAGAATCACTGAGGTGGGGAAAGACACTTAACATTGAGTCCAACCCTTAACCTGTCACTAACCAGTCCACCACTACACTCAGCCCCTAAGTGCCAAGAAGTCTCTTTTCTACAGACCTCCAGCGATGGTGACCCAACCACATCCCTGGCCAGCCTCTTCCAGTGATTGACAACCATTTCACTGAAGACATTTCTCCTAACATCCAACAGAAAGCTCACTTGGCGCAACCTGAAGTCATTTCTTCTCCTCTCATCACCTCTTACTGGGAAAAGAGACCCACACTCACCTCACTACAACCTTCGTTCACGTTGTTGTAGAGAGCGGTGGCGTCTTCCCTCAGCTTGCCTTTTCTCCAGGCTAAACAGACACAGTGCCCTCAGATGCGCATCACAACACTTCTTCTCGAGACCCTTCACCAGGTTCCTTGCCCTCCTTTGCACACACTCTTCCCCCAGCATGGAGCCTTCCATGGCGTTATTGTCACCCAAATGCAGCATCCACCAATGAGACTTCTTGAACCTCATACCATTGGCCCTGGCCCATTGATACAGCCTGTCCACATCCCTCTCCAGAGCCATCCACCATCAGGCACATCAACACACCCACACTCCTTGGTGTCGTCAGAAACCTTACTGAGGGTGCACTCGATAACCTCCTCCACATCAGTCATAAAAATATTAAACTGAACTCACCCCAGTATTCAGCACTAGGGAACGCCACTTCTGAACCAGCCACCAACAGGATTTTACTCCATTCTCCACAACTCTTTGGGCCTGGCCATCCAGACAAATTTTTAGCCAGCAAAGTGTACGTCCATCAGAGCCATGAGCAGGCACTTTCTCCAGGAGAATGATGTGGGAAACAGTGTCAAAGCCTTTACTACAGTCAGGCTTAACAACATCCACAGCCTTGCCCTCAGCCACCCACTAAGCGGGTCTCCTTCTCAAAGGAGGACATCAGGTTAGTCAGGCAGGACCTGCCCTTCATAAGCCATGCTGACTGGGACTGATCACCTGGGTCTCCTCTACGTGACATGTGACGGCACTCAAAATTATCTGGACCATACATTTCTCCGATATCGAGGTCAGACTGACTGCGAGGAAATGGGGGACCAATCTACACAATGCACCCACAAAGAGACCACATGAGTGCCACACAATGACCTCACTCATGGCAACTTACCTCTCTCATGCTTTGGTCGGCTCTGCCGTTCACCCCTAATACTCACACTTAAAAGCTGCCGCCAGGGACAAGTGGACACATCATCAAGAGCAGAACATGAAATTGGAGAATTGCAGAAAAGAAAACACACCCCACCTTGTTAATGGTGAGGCTGTGGCATAGAAGAGCTGCTTCTGGAATAAGCCATCATGCGCAAAGCCTGTCCCGCCCCTCCACGACCAGCATAAAAGCCGGCCCAGCGCCTCTCTCCCTCACACACTTCTCCTCACGCCGCCTCCTCCAGCCTCAGCAAGGTGAGTCTCAACCCCATGACCCTCCTTCTCCTCACCCACCTGGCCCCTCTCCTCCACCACGCTCTGCCCACAGCCTCAACAGCCCTCACGCCTCCGCTCTGCCACGCTCCCCACAGCACCACACCAGCCCTACACACTCCCTCGCCCTCCTCCAACACCACTCACTGCACCCCCATGCCCCTCACCTTTCTCAACACCCTCTCTTCCAGGCACCCTCCACACCACAACCATGGCCTGCAACAACCTCTGCAGCCCCTGCGGACCCACCCCGCTGGCTAACAGCTGCAACGAGCCCTGCGTCAGGCAGTGCGAGGCCTCCCGCGTCGTCATCCAGCCTTCCACCGTGCAGGTCACCCTGCCAGGACCCATCCTCACCTCCTTCCCCCAGAGCACCGCCGTCGGATCCTCCGCATCCGCTGCTGTGGGCAACGAACTCAGCGCCCAGGGAGTGCCCGTCTCCTCCGGCGGCTTCGGCTTCGGCTACGGCCTCGGCTACGGCTTGGGAGGCCTGGGCTGCTTCAGCGGCAGAAGAGGATGCTACCCCTGCTAAGGGCCATCACCACCACCCCTGACACCAACTGTGACACCATGGAATCAACGGCATGGATGGAAGTCACACTTCTGGGTCCTTCCTAGCACACAGACCTGCTGTCCACAGATCCTCCTCTCAAGGCACCTAACAAGCAAGCAGCGAAGGGGCCAGCGCCGGCTGCCTAGAAACACCGCCCATGTACCTCCTCCTCTTCTCCCACCTCCTTCTTTAGATCTCCCCTTCTGCTACGTCCACTATTCTCTGCTGCAAATATATTCGCACAAGCCAAAGACCACCACGGACATCCACTGTGTTCCATCCACTGCGGACCAAGAAGACCTCGCTTCTCTGCCAAGATCTCTCTCGTGAAAGGGACTATGGCTGATGGTTGCCCTAATAACACCTCAGACCATCTCCCTTCCCCTCAGCACCTCTGCCTTTGTACTCTTTTGCCTCAATAAAGGTCTCCTGCATCTCAG
This sequence comes from Larus michahellis, assembly GCF_964199755.1. Taxonomy (NCBI): domain Eukaryota; kingdom Metazoa; phylum Chordata; class Aves; order Charadriiformes; family Laridae; genus Larus; species Larus michahellis. The sequence goes on along the minus strand of NC_133897.1, from coordinate 168,728,149 downwards.
CCTCACACGACTCCACTTCCTTTCTTCTCACAAGGCTCTGCACACCTCACCCAACGCAAAGCCACGGCTACAGAGACCATCGGGGTGGGTGGAAAAGGGCTACAAGACCTCTCGTAGGAACTATGGCCCCAGCAACAACAACAGCACAGGGCAGCACAGGGGAGCTTCCACAACCTGACACAAGCCCTTCATTTGACCAAGCAAAGGCCTGCACATACAAAGGCACTTCAAACCAACCTTCTGACACAAGCTCCCCATGGCAGCACACACTTCACCAACTCTCTTAGAATCATAGAATCATTTAGGTTGGTAAAGACCCTTGGGGTCATCGAGTCCAACCATCATCTCCACTCTACAAAGTTCTCCCTTACATCATATCCCCGAACACCACATCTAAATGAGTCTTAAACACATTCAGGGATGGTGACTCCACCACCTCCATGGGCAGCCTATTCCAGTGTCTAACCAGCACCAACACCTCTACAATGTCCTTTCAAGTAGTTGTAGAGAGCGATGAGGTCTCCCCTCAGCCTCCTCTTCCTCAAACTAAACAGTCCCAGCTCCTTCAATCCCTCCTCATCAGATTTATTCTCCAGGCCCTTCACCACCTTCCTTGCCTTCCTCTGCACTCGCTCCAGCACCTCGAGATCTCTCTCATATTGAGGCGCCCAGAACTGGACACAATACTCAAGGTGTGGCTTCACCAGTGCTGAGTACAGGGGGACAATCGCCTCCCTGCTTCTGCTGGTCACACTATTTCTAATACAAGCCACGATGGCATTGGCTTTCTCGGCCACCTGGGCACACTGCTGGCTCATGTTCAATTAGAACCCCCACGTCCTTTTCTGCCAGGCAGCTCTCCAGCCACACTTCCCCAAGCCTGTAGCTATGCATGGGGTTGTTGTGGCCCAAGTGCAGGACCAGGCACTTGGCCTTGTTGAACCTCATACCGTTAGCATTGGCCCATCGGTCCAATCTATCCAAGTCTCTCTGTAGAGCCTCCCTATCCTCATGCAGATCAACACTACCGCTGAGCTTCGCGTCATCTGCAAACTTGCTGGTGATACACTCTATGTCCTTATCAAGGTCGTCAATAAAGACGTTAAACAGAAATGGTCCCAACACTGAGCCCTGAGGGACACCACTTGTGACCGGCCACCAGCTGGATTTAACTCCATTGACCACCACTCTTTGGGACCGCCCATCCAGCCAGTGCTTGATCCAGCAGATCGTATGCTCATCCAGGCCATGAGCCGCCAGTTTTTCCATGAGAATTCTATGGGGGACATTGTCAAATGCTTTTCGAAAGTCTAGGTAGACAACGTCCACAGCCGTTCCCTTATCCAATAATCGGGTCATCTTGTCATAGAAGGAGATCAGGTTCGTCAGGCAGGACCTGCCTTTCCTAAACCCATGCTCTTCCCCAATATGATCCTCTGGCCAGCACAGCAGGCACAATCACTGCAAACACAATCATTCACTACAGAAGCAACCTCATCTACTCATCTACTCACCTACTTCAACCCAGCCTGCCCAAACGGGCTCAGCTGGAGCACCTTGTTCAGCACCACGTCCAGTCAGGTTTTCAGTATCTCCAAGGATGGAGTCTCCAACACTCCTCTCAAGAAATGGTTCCACCCTTTGACCACCCTCACACTGAAAAAGCCTTGCCTTCTCGTCCAAGGAAATTACAAGTCTTTTCAGCTTTCTCCGTTTATATTTGCCCTGGCCCTGGGCACCCCTGACAAGAGTCTCACTCCCTTCTCCTCATTCTCTCCTGACATACGTGCAGCTGGGGTAGAGTTGACTTTCTCACTAGCAGCTGGTAGAGGGACAGGTTTTGCATTTGGGAAGAGAATGCTGTTGACAGCCCACTACTCTTTCTGGTTGTTGCTAAGCACTCAAGGCCTTTTCCGATCCTCATACAACCACGCCAGCAAGTAGGCTGGGAGTGCCAAGAAAGTTGGGAGGCGACATGGCCGGGACCGCTGACCCCAACTCAACAAAGGGACAGTCCGTGCCATATGGCATCATGCTTGCTATAGAATGCTGGGGAAGATGAAAGAAGACAGGGACGTTCAGAATTACGGCATCTGTCTTCCCAAGAAACCATCATGTGCGATGGAGCCCTGCTTTCCTGGAGATGGCTGAACACCTGCCTGATGATGGCAAGTAGTGAAGGATTTCCTTCTTTGGCTTTGCATGCTTGCGCGGCTTTTGCTTTACTTATTAAATTGTCTTTATCTCAAGCCAGGATGCTTCTCACTTTCAGTCTTCCCTTTCTCTTCTGCAACCTGACGTAGGGTCCTAATTGCTGGCTGGCATTGAGACACAAAACCTCCCATCTCAGATTTAGAGCCATTGATGACATCTGCCCCACACGCCCTTGCTACCTGGATGAAAAACCTCCCAGCTCTCTCACCTTCTTCTTAGACGAAGGATGCCCCAGTCCCTGCACCATCTGGGTGGCCCTTCACTCCACTCACACCACTATGCCTATGGCTTTCATAAACTCACAGAATCACTGAGGTGGGGAAAGACACTTAACATTGAGTCCAACCCTTAACCTGTCACTAACCAGTCCACCACTACACTCAGCCCCTAAGTGCCAAGAAGTCTCTTTTCTACAGACCTCCAGCGATGGTGACCCAACCACATCCCTGGCCAGCCTCTTCCAGTGATTGACAACCATTTCACTGAAGACATTTCTCCTAACATCCAACAGAAAGCTCACTTGGCGCAACCTGAAGTCATTTCTTCTCCTCTCATCACCTCTTACTGGGAAAAGAGACCCACACTCACCTCACTACAACCTTCGTTCACGTTGTTGTAGAGAGCGGTGGCGTCTTCCCTCAGCTTGCCTTTTCTCCAGGCTAAACAGACACAGTGCCCTCAGATGCGCATCACAACACTTCTTCTCGAGACCCTTCACCAGGTTCCTTGCCCTCCTTTGCACACACTCTTCCCCCAGCATGGAGCCTTCCATGGCGTTATTGTCACCCAAATGCAGCATCCACCAATGAGACTTCTTGAACCTCATACCATTGGCCCTGGCCCATTGATACAGCCTGTCCACATCCCTCTCCAGAGCCATCCACCATCAGGCACATCAACACACCCACACTCCTTGGTGTCGTCAGAAACCTTACTGAGGGTGCACTCGATAACCTCCTCCACATCAGTCATAAAAATATTAAACTGAACTCACCCCACTATTCAGCCCTAGGGAACGCCACTTCTGAACCAGCCACCAACAGGATTTTACTCCATTCTCCACAACTCTTTGGGCCTGGCCATCCAGACAAATTTTTAGCCAGCAAAGTGTACGTCCATCAGAGCCATGAGCAGGCACTTTCTCCAGGAGAATGATGTGGGAAACAGTGTCAAAGCCTTTACTACAGTCAGGCTTAACAACATCCACAGCCTTGCCCTCAGCCACCCACTAAGCGGGTCTCCTTCTCAAAGGAGGACATCAGGTTAGTCAGGCAGGACCTGCCCTTCATAAGCCATGCTGACTGGGACTGATCACCTGGGTCTCCTCTACGTGACATGTGACGGCACTCAAAATTATCTGGACCATACATTTCTCCGATATCGAGGTCAGACTGACTGCGAGGAAATGGGGGACCAATCTACACAATGCACCCACAAAGAGACCACATGAGTGCCACACAATGACCTCACTCATGGCAACTTACCTCTCTCATGCTTTGGTCGGCTCTGCCGTTCACCCCTAATACTCACACTTAAAAGCTGCCGCCAGGGACAAGTGGACACATCATCAAGAGCAGAACATGAAATTGGAGAATTGCAGAAAAGAAAACACACCCCACCTTGTTAATGGTGAGGCTGTGGCATAGAAGAGCTGCTTCTGGAATAAGCCATCATGCGCAAAGCCTGTCCCGCCCCTCCACGACCAGCATAAAAGCCGGCCCAGCGCCTCTCTCCCTCACACACTTCTCCTCACGCCGCCTCCTCCAGCCTCAGCAAGGTGAGTCTCAACCCCATGACCCTCCTTCTCCTCACCCACCTGGCCCCTCTCCTCCACCATGCTCTGCCCACAGCCTCAACAGCCCTCACGCCTCCGCTCTGCCACGCTCCCCACAGCACCACACCAGCCCTACACACTCCCTCGCCCTCCTCCAACACCACTCACTGCACCCCCATGCCCCTCACCTTTCTCAACACCCTCTCTTCCAGGCACCCTCCACACCACAACCATGGCCTGCAACAACCTCTGCAGCCCCTGCGGACCCACCCCGCTGGCTAACAGCTGCAACGAGCCCTGCGTCAGGCAGTGCGAGGCCTCCCGCGTCGTCATCCAGCCTTCCACCGTGCAGGTCACCCTGCCAGGACCCATCCTCACCTCCTTCCCCCAGAGCACCGCCGTCGGATCCTCCGCATCCGCTGCTGTGGGCAACGAACTCAGCGCCCAGGGAGTGCCCGTCTCCTCCGGCGGCTTCGGCTTCGGCTACGGCCTCGGCTACGGCTTGGGAGGCCTGGGCTGCTTCAGCGGCAGAAGAGGATGCTACCCCTGCTAAGGGCCATCACCACCACCCCTGACACCAACTGTGACACCATGGAATCAACGGCATGGATGGAAGTCACACTTCTGGGTCCTTCCTAGCACACAGACCTGCTGTCCACAGATCCTCCTCTCAAGGCACCTAACAAGCAAGCAGCGAAGGGGCCAGCGCCGGCTGCCTAGAAACACCGCCCATGTACCTCCTCCTCTTCTCCCACCTCCTTCTTTAGATCTCCCCTTCTGCTACGTCCACTATTCTCTGCTGCAAACATATTCGCACAAGCCAAAGACCACCACGGACATCCACTGTGTTCCATCCACTGCGGACCAAGAAGACCTCGCTTCTCTGCCAAGATCTCTCTCGTGAAAGGGACTATGGCTGATGGTTGCCCTAATAACACCTCAGACCATCTCCCTTCCCCTCAGCACCTCTGCCTTTGTACTCTTTTGCCTCAATAAAGGTCTCCTGCATCTCAGCCTCACACGACTCCACTTCCTTTCTTCTCACAAGGCTCTGCACACCTCACCCAACGCAAAGCCACGGCTACAGAGACCATCGGGGTGGGTGGAAAAGGGCTACAAGACCTCTCGTAGGAACTATGGCCCCAGCAACAACAACAGCACAGGGCAGCACAGGGGAGCTTCCACAACCTGACACAAGCCCTTCATTTGACCAAGCAAAGGCCTGCACATACAAAGGCACTTCAAACCAACCTTCTGACACAAGCTCCCCATGGCAGCACACACTTCACCAACTCTCTTAGAATCATAGAATCATTTAGGTTGGTAAAGACCCTTGGGGTCATCGAGTCCAACCATCATCTCCACTCTACAAAGTTCTCCCTTACATCATATCCCCGAACACCACATCTAAATGAGTCTTAAACACATTCAGGGATGGTGACTCCACCACCTCCATGGGCAGCCTATTCCAGTGTCTAACCAGCACCAACCCCTCTACAATGTCCTTTCAAGTAGTTGTAGAGAGCGATGAGGTCTCCCCTCAGCCTCCTCTTCCTCAAACTAAACAGTCCCAGCTCCTTCAATCCCTCCTCATCAGATTTATTCTCCAGGCCCTTCACCACCTTCCTTGCCTTCCTCTGCACTCGCTCCAGCACCTCGAGATCTCTCTCATATTGAGGCGCCCAGAACTGGACACAATACTCAAGGTGTGGCTTCACCAGTGCTGAGTACAGGGGGACAATCGCCTCCCTGCTTCTGCTGGTCACACTATTTCTAATACAAGCCACGATGGCATTGGCTTTCTCGGCCACCTGGGCACGCTGCTGGCTCATGTTCAATTAGAACCCCCAGGTCCTTTTCTGCCAGGCAGCTCTCCAGCCACACTTCCCCAAGCCTGTAGCTATGCATGGGGTTGTTGTGGCCCAAGTGCAGGACCAGGCACTTGGCCTTGTTGAACCTCATACCGTTAGCATTGGCCCATCGGTCCAATCTATCCAAGTCTCTCTGTAGAGCCTCCCTATCCTCATGCAGATCAACACTACCGCTTAGCTTCGCGTCATCTGCAAACTTGCTGGTGATACACTCTATGTCCTTATCAAGGTCGTCAATAAAGACGTTAAACAGAAATGGTCCCAACACTGAGCCCTGAGGGACACCACTTGTGACCGGCCGCCAGCTGGATTTAACTCCATTGACCACCACTCTTTGGGACCGCCCATCCAGCCAGTGCTTGATCCAGCAGATCGTATGCTCATCCAGGCCATGAGCCGCCAGTTTTTCCATGAGAATTCTATGGGGGACATTGTCAAATGCTTTTCGAAAGTCTAGGTAGACAACGTCCACAGCCGTTCCCTTATCCAATAATCGGGTCATCTTGTCATAGAAGGAGATCAGGTTCGTCAGGCAGGACCTGCCTTTCCTAAACCCATGCTCTTCCCCAATATGACCCTCTGGCCAGCACAGCAGGCACAATCACTGCAAACACAATCATTCACTACAGAAGCAACCTCATCTACTCATCTACTCACCTACTTCAACCCAGCCTGCCCAAACGGGCTCAGCTGGAGCACCTTGTTCAGCACCACGTCCAGTCAGGTTTTCAGTATCTCCAAGGATGGAGTCTCCAACACTCCTCTCAAGAAATGGTTCCACCCTTTGACCACCCTCACACTGAAAAAGCCTTGCCTTCTCGTCCAAGGAAATGACAAGTCTTTTCAGCTTTCTCCGTTTATATTTGCCCTGGCCCTGGGCACCCCTGACAAGAGTCTCACTCCCTTCTCCTCATTCTCTCCTGACATACGTGCGGCTGGGGTAGAGTTGACTTTCTCACTAGCAGCTGGTAGAGGGACAGGTTTTGCATTTGGGAAGAGAATGCTGTTGACAGCCCACTACTCTTTCTGGTTGTTGCTAAGCACTCAAGGCCTTTTCCGATCCTCATACAACCACGCCAGCAAGTAGGCTGGGAGTGCCAAGAAAGTTGGGAGGCGACATGGCCGGGACCGCTGACCCCAACTCAACAAAGGGACAGTCCGTGCCATATGGCATCATGCTTGCTATAGAATGCTGGGGAAGATGAAAGAAGACGGGGACGTTCAGAATTACGGCATCTGTCTTCCCAAGAAACCATCATGTGCGATGGAGCCCTGCTTTCCTGGAGATGGCTGAACACCTGCCTGATGATGGCAAGTAGTGAAGGATTTCCTTCTTTGGCTTTGCATGCTTGCGCGGCTTTTGCTTTACTTATTAAATTGTCTTTATCTCAACCCAGGATGCTTCTCACTTTCAGTCTTCCCTTTCTCTTCTGCAACCTGACGTAGGGTCCTAATTGCTGGCTGGCATTGACACACAAAACCTCCCATCTCAGATTTAGAGCCATTGATGACATCTGCCCCGCGCGCCCTTGCTTCCTGGATAAAAAACCTCCCAGCTCTCTCACCTTCTTCTTAGACGAAGGATGCTCCAGTCCCTGCACCATCTGGGTGGCCCTTCACTCCACTCACACCACTATGCCTATGGCTTTCATAAACTCACAGAATCACTGAGGTGGGGAAAGACACTTAACATTGAGTCCAACCCTTAACCTGTCACTAACCAGTCCACCACTACACTCAGCCCCTAAGTGCCAAGAAGTCTCTTTTCTACAGACCTCCAGCGATGGTGACCCAACCACATCCCTGGCCAGCCTCTTCCAGTGATTGACAACCATTTCACTGAAGACATTTCTCCTAACATCCAACAGAAAGCTCACTTGGCGCAACCTGAAGTCATTTCTTCTCCTCTCATCACCTCTTACTGGGAAAAGAGACCCACACTCACCTCACTACAACCTTCGTTCACGTTGTTGTAGAGAGCGGTGGCGTCTTCCCTCAGCTTGCCTTTTCTCCAGGCTAAACAGACACAGTGCCCTCAGATGCGCATCACAACACTTCTTCTCGAGACCCTTCACCAGGTTCCTTGCCCTCCTTTGCACACACTCTTCCCCCAGCATGGAGCCTTCCATGGCGTTATTGTCACCCAAATGCAGCATCCACCAATGAGACTTCTTGAACCTCATACCATTGGCCCTGGCCCATTGATACAGCCTGTCCACATCCCTCTCCAGAGCCATCCACCATCAGGCACATCAACACACCCACACTCCTTGGTGTCGTCAGAAACCTTACTGAGGGTGCACTCGATAACCTCCTCCACATCAGTCATAAAAATATTAAACTGAACTCACCCCACTATTCAGCCCTAGGGAACGCCACTTCTGAACCAGCCACCAACAGGATTTTACTCCATTCTCCACAACTCTTTGGGCCTGGCCATCCAGACAAATTTTTAGCCAGCAAAGTGTACGTCCATCAGAGCCATGAGCAGGCACTTTCTCCAGGAGAATGATGTGGGAAACAGTGTCAAAGCCTTTACTACAGTCAGGCTTAACAACATCCACAGCCTTGCCCTCAGCCACCCACTAAGCGGGTCTCCTTCTCAAAGGAGGACATCAGGTTAGTCAGGCAGGACCTGCCCTTCATAAGCCATGCTGACTGGGACTGATCACCTGGGTCTCCTCTACGTGACATGTGACGGCACTCAAAATTATCTGGACCATACATTTCTCCGATATCGAGGTCAGACTGACTGCGAGGAAATGGGGGACCAATCTACACAATGCACCCACAAAGAGACCACATGAGTGCCACACAATGACCTCACTCATGGCAACTTACCTCTCTCATGCTTTGGTCGGCTCTGCCGTTCACCCCTAATACTCACACTTAAAAGCTGCCGCCAGGGACAAGTGGACACATCATCAAGAGCAGAACATGAAATTGGAGAATTGCAGAAAAGAAAACACACCCCACCTTGTTAATGGTGAGGCTGTGGCATAGAAGAGCTGCTTCTGGAATAAGCCATCATGCGCAAAGCCTGTCCCGCCCCTCCACGACCAGCATAAAAGCCGGCCCAGCGCCTCTCTCCCTCACACACTTCTCCTCACGCCGCCTCCTCCAGCCTCAGCAAGGTGAGTCTCAACCCCATGACCCTCCTTCTCCTCACCCACCTGGCCCCTCTCCTCCACCACGCTCTGCCCACAGCCTCAACAGCCCTCACGCCTCCACTCTGCCACGCTCCCCACAGCACCACAACAGCCCTACACGCTCCCTCGCCCTCCTCCAACACCACTCACTGCACCCCCATGCCCCTCACCTTTCTCAACACCCTCTCTTCCAGGCACCCTCCACACCACAACCATGGCCTGCAACAACCTCTGCAGCCCCTGCGGACCCACCCCGCTGGCTAACAGCTGCAACGAGCCCTGCGTCAGGCAGTGCGAGGCCTCCCGCGTCGTCATCCAGCCTTCCACCGTGCAGGTCACCCTGCCAGGACCCATCCTCACCTCCTTCCCCCAGAGCACCGCCGTCGGATCCTCCGCATCCGCTGCTGTGGGCAACGAACTCAGCGCCCAGGGAGTGCCCGTCTCCTCCGGCGGCTTCGGCTTCGGCTACGGCCTCGGCTATGGCTTGGGAGGCCTGGGCTGCTTCAGCGGCAGAAGAGGATGCTACCCCTGCTAAGGGCCATCACCACCACCCCTGACACCAACTGTGACACCATGGAATCAACGGCATGGATGGAAGTCACACTTCTGGGTCCTTCCTAGCACACAGACCTGCTGTCCACAGATCCTCCTCTCAAGGCACCTAACAAGCAAGCAGCGAAGGGGCCAGCGCCGGCTGCCTGGAAACACCACCCATGTACCTCCTCCTCTTCTCCCACCTCCTTCTTTAGATCTCCCCTTCTGCTACGTCCACTATTCTCTGCTGCAAACATATTCACACAAGCCAAAGACCACCACGGACATCCACTGTGTTCCATCCACTGCGGACCAAGAAGACCTCGCTTCTCTGCCAAGATCTCTCTCGTGAAAGGGACTATGGCTGATGGTTGCCCTAATAACACCTCAGACCATCTCCCTTCCCCTTAGCACCTCTGCCTTTGTACTATTTTGCCTCAATAAAGGTCTCCTGCATCTCAGCCTCACACGAATCCACTTCCTTTCTTCTCACAAGGCTCTGCACACCTCACCCAACGCAAAGCCACGGCTACAGAGACCATCGGGGTGGGTGGAAAAGGGCTACAAGACCTCTCGTAGGAACTATGGCCTCAGCAACAACAACAGCACAGGGCAGCACAGGGGAGCTTCCACAACCTGACACAAGCCCTTCATTTGACCAAGCAAAGGCCTGCACATACAAAGGCACTTCAAACCAACCTTCTGACACAAGCTCCCCATGGCAGCACACACTTCACCAACTCTCTTAGAATCATAGAATCATTTAGGTTGGTAAAGACCCTTGGGATCATCGAGTCCAACCATCATCTCCACTCTACAAAGTTCTCCCTTACATCATATCCCCGAACACCACATCTAAATGAGTCTTAAACACATTCAGGGATGGTGACTCCACCACCTCCATGGGCAGCCTATTCCAGTGTCTAACCAGCACCAACCCCTCTACAATGTCCTTTCAAGTAGTTGTAGAGAGCGATGAGGTCTCCCCTCAGCCTCCTCTTCCTCAAACTAAACAGTCCCAGCTCCTTCAATCCCTCCTCATCAGATTTATTCTCCAGGCCCTTCACCACCTTCCTTGCCTTCCTCTGCACTCGCTCCAGCACCTCGAGATCTCTCTCATATTGAGGCGCCCAGAACTGGACACAATACTCAAGGTGTGGCTTCACCAGTGCTGAGTACAGGGGGACAATCGCCTCCCTGCTTCTGCTGGTCACACTATTTCTAATACAAGCCACGATGGCATTGGCTTTCTCGGCCACCTGGGCACACTGCTGGCTCATGTTCAATTAGAACCCCCACGTCCTTTTCTGCCAGGCAGCTCTCCAGCCACGCTTCCCCAAGCCTGTAGCTATGCATGGGGTTGTTGTGGCCCAAGTGCAGGACCAGGCACTTGGCCTTGTTGAACCTCATACCGTTAGCATTGGCCCATCGGTCCAATCTATCCAAGTCTCTCTGTAGAGCCTCCCTATCCTCATGCAGATCAACACTACCGCTTAGCTTCGCGTCATCTGCAAACTTGCTGGTGATACACTCTATGTCCTTATCAAGGTCGTCAATAAAGACGTTAAACAGAAATGGTCCCAACACTGAGCCCTGAGGGACACCACTTGTGACCGGCCACCAGCTGGATTTAACTCCATTGACCACCACTCTTTGGGACCGCCCATCCAGCCAGTGCTTGATCCAGCAGATCGTATGCTCATCCAGGCCATGAGCCGCCAGTTTTTCCATGAGAATTCTATGGGGGACATTGTCAAATGCTTTTCGAAAGTCTAGGTAGACAACGTCCACAGCCGTTCCCTTATCCAATAATCAGGTCATCTTGTCATAGAAGGAGATCAGGTTCGTCAGGCAGGACCTGCCTTTCCTAAACCCATGCTCTTCCCCAATACGACCCTCTGGCCAGCACAGCAGGCACAATCACTGCAAACACAATCATTCACTACAGAAGCAACCTCATCTACTCATCTACTCACCTACTTCAACCCAGCCTGCCCAAACGGGCTCAGCTGGAGCACCTTGTTCAGCACCACGTCCAGTCAGGTTTTCAGTATCTCCAAGGATGGAGTCTCCAACACTCCTCTCAAGAAATGGTTCCACCCTTTGACCACCCTCACACTGAAAAAGCCTTGCCTTCTCGTCCAAGGAAATGACAAGTCTTTTCAGCTTTCTCCGTTTATATTTGCCCTGGCCCTGGGCACCCCTGACAAGAGTCTCACTCCCTTCTCCTCATTCTCTCCTGACATACGTGCGGCTGGGGTAGAGTTGACTTTCTCACTAGCAGCTGGTAGAGGGACAGGTTTTGCATTTGGGAAGAGAATGCTGTTGACAGCCCACTACTCTTTCTGGTTGTTGCTAAGCACTCAAGGCCTTTTCCAATCCTCATACAACCACGCCAGCAAGTAGGCTGGGAGTGCCAAGAAAGTTGGGAGGCGACATGGCCGGGACCGCTGACCCCAACTCAACAAAGGGACAGTCCGTGCCATATGGCATCATGCTTGCTATAGAATGCTGGGGAAGATGAAAGAAGACGGGGACGTTCAGAATTACGGCATCTGTCTTCCCAAGAAACCATCATGTGCGATGGAGCCCTGCTTTCCTGGAGATGGCTGAACACCTGCCTGATGATGGCAAGTAGTGAAGGATTTCCTTCTTTGGCTTTGCATGCTTGCGCGGCTTTTGCTTTACTTATTAAATTGTCTTTATCTCAACCCAGGATGCTTCTCACTTTCAGTCTTCCCTTTCTCTTCTGCAACCTGACGTAGGGTCCTAATTGCTGGCTGGCATTGAGCCACAAAACCTCCCATCTCAGATTTAGAGCCATTGATGACATCTGCCCCGCGCGCCCTTGCTTCCTGGATGAAAAACCTCCCAGCTCTCTCACCTTCTTCTTAGACGAAGGATGCTCCAGTCCCTGCACCATCTGGGTGGCCCTTCACTCCACTCACACCACTATGCCTATGGCTTTCATAAACTCACAGAATCACTGAGGTGGGGAAAGACACTTAACATTGAGTCCAACCCTTAACCTGTCACTAACCAGTCCACCACTACACTCAGCCCCTAAGTGCCAAGAAGTCTCTTTTCTACAGACCTCCAGCGATGGTGACCCAACCACATCCCTGGCCAGCCTCTTCCAGTGACTGACAACCATTTCACTGAAGACATTTCTCCTAACATCCAACAGAAAGCTCACTTGGCGCAACCTGAAGTCATTTCTTCTCCTCTCATCACCTCTTACTGGGAAAAGAGACCCACACTCACCTCACTACAACCTTCGCTCACGTTGTTGTAGAGAGCGGTGGCGTCTTCCCTCAGCTTGCCTTTTCTCCAGGCTAAACAGACACAGTGCCCTCAGATGCGCATCACAACACTTCTTCTCGAGACCCTTCACCAGGTTCCTTGCCCTCCTTTGCACACACTCTTCCCCCAGCATGGAGCCTTCCATGGCGTTATTGTCACCCAAATGCAGCATCCACCAATGAGACTTCTTGAACCTCATACCATTGGCCCTGGCCCATTGATACAGCCTGTCCACATCCCTCTCCAGAGCCATCCACCATCAGGCACATCAACACACCCACACTCCTTGGTGTCGTCAGAAACCTTACTGAGGGTGCACTCGATAACCTCCTCCACATCAGTCATAAAAATATTAAACTGAACTCACCCCAGTATTCAGCACTAGGGAACGCCACTTCTGAACCAGCCACCAACAGGATTTTACTCCATTCTCCACAACTCTTTGGGCCTGGCCATCCAGACAAATTTTTAGCCAGCAAAGTGTACGTCCATCAGAGCCATGAGCAGGCACTTTCTCCAGGAGAATGATGTGGGAAACAGTGTCAAAGCCTTTACTACAGTCAGGCTTAACAACATCCACAGCCTTGCCCTCAGCCACCCACTAAGCGGGTCTCCTTCTCAAAGGAGGACATCAGGTTAGTCAGGCAGGACCTGCCCTTCATAAGCCATGCTGACTGGGACTGATCACCTGGGTCTCCTCTACGTGACATGTGACGGCACTCAAAATTATCTGGACCATACATTTCTCCGATATCGAGGTCAGACTGACTGCGAGGAAATGGGGGACCAATCTACACAATGCACCCACAAAGAGACCACATGAGTGCCACACAATGACCTCACTCATGGCAACTTACCTCTCTCATGCTTTGGTCGGCTCTGCCGTTCACCCCTAATACTCACACTTAAAAGCTGCCGCCAGGGACAAGTGGACACATCATCAAGAGCAGAACATGAAATTGGAGAATTGCAGAAAAGAAAACACACCCCACCTTGTTAATGGTGAGGCTGTGGCATAGAAGAGCTGCTTCTGGAATAAGCCATCATGCGCAAAGCCTGTCCCGCCCCTCCACGACCAGCATAAAAGCCGGCCCAGCGCCTCTCTCCCTCACACACTTCTCCTCACGCCGCCTCCTCCAGCCTCAGCAAGGTGAGTCTCAACCCCATGACCCTCCTTCTCCTCACCCACCTGGCCCCTCTCCTCCACCACGCTCTGCCCACAGCCTCAACAGCCCTCACGCCTCCGCTCTGCCACGCTCCCCACAGCACCACACCAGCCCTACACACTCCCTCGCCCTCCTCCAACACCACTCACTGCACCCCCATGCCCCTCACCTTTCTCAACACCCTCTCTTCCAGGCACCCTCCACACCACAACCATGGCCTGCAACAACCTCTGCAGCCCCTGCGGACCCACCCCGCTGGCTAACAGCTGCAACGAGCCCTGCGTCAGGCAGTGCGAGGCCTCCCGCGTCGTCATCCAGCCTTCCACCGTGCAGGTCACCCTGCCAGGACCCATCCTCACCTCCTTCCCCCAGAGCACCGCCGTCGGATCCTCCGCATCCGCTGCTGTGGGCAACGAACTCAGCGCCCAGGGAGTGCCCGTCTCCTCCGGCGGCTTCGGCTTCGGCTACGGCCTCGGCTACGGCTTGGGAGGCCTGGGCTGCTTCAGCGGCAGAAGAGGATGCTACCCCTGCTAAGGGCCATCACCACCACCCCTGACACCAACTGTGACACCATGGAATCAACGGCATGGATGGAAGTCACACTTCTGGGTCCTTCCTAGCACACAGACCTGCTGTCCACAGATCCTCCTCTCAAGGCACCTAACAAGCAAGCAGCGAAGGGGCCAGCGCCGGCTGCCTGGAAACACCGCCCATGTACCTCCTCCTCTTCTCCCACCTCCTTCTTTAGATCTCCCCTTCTGCTACGTCCACTATTCTCTGCTGCAAACATGTTCGCACAAGCCAAAGACCACCACGGACATCCACTGTGTTCCATCCACTGCGGACCAAGAAGACCTCGCTTCTCTGCCAAGATCTCTCTCGTGAAAGGGACTATGGCTGATGGTTGCCCTAATAACACCTCAGACCATCTCCCTTCCCCTTAGCACCTCTGCCTTTGTACTATTTTGCCTCAATAAAGGTCTCCTGCATCTCAGCCTCACACGACTCCACTTCCTTTCTTCTCACAAGGCTCTGCACACCTCACCCAACGCAAAGCCATGGCTACAGAGACCATCGGGGTGGGTGGAAAAGGGCTACAAGACCTCTCGTAGGAACTATGGCCCCAGCAACAACAACAGCACAGGGCAGCACAGGGGAGCTTCCACAACCTGACACAAGCCCTTCATTTGACCAAGCAAAGGCCTGCACATACAAAGGCACTTCAAACCAACCTTCTGACACAAGCTCCCCATGGCAGCACACACTTCACCAACTCTCTTAGAATCATAGAATCATTTAGGTTGGTAAAGACCCTTGGGATCATCGAGTCCAACCATCATCTCCACTCTACAAAGTTCTCCCTTACATCATATCCCCGAACATCACATCCGAACGACTCTTAAACACATCCAGGGATGGTGACTCCACCACCTCCCGGGGCAGCCTATTCCAGTGTCTAACCACTCTTTCCATGAAGAATTTTTTCCTAATGTCCAGCCTAAACTTACCCCGCTGCAGCTGGAACCCATTCCCTCTTGTTCTATCACTAATTACCTGTGAGAAGAGACCAGCACCAACCCCTCTACAATGTCCTTTCAAGTAGCTGTAGAGAGCGATGAGGTCTCCCCTCAGCCTCCTCTTCCTCAAACTAAACAGTCCCAGCTCCTTCAATCCCTCCTCATCAGATTTATTCTCCAGGCCCTTCACCACCTTCCTTGCCTTCCTCTGCACTCGCTCCAGCACCTCGAGATCTCTCTCATATTGAGGTGCCCAGAACTGGACACAATACTCAAGGTGTGGCTTCACCAGTGCTGAGTACAGGGGGACAATCGCCTCCCTGCTTCTGCTGGTCACACTATTTCTAATACAAGCCACGATGGCATTGGCTTTCTCGGCCACCTGGGCACACTGCTGGCTCATGTTCGGCCGCTTGTCAATTAGAACCCCCAGGTCCTTTTCTGCCAGGCAGCTCTCCAGCCACACTTCCCCAAGCCTGTAGCTATGCATGGGGTTGTTGTGGCCCAAGTGCAGGACCAGGCACTTGGCCTTGTTGAACTTCATACCGTTAGCGTTGGCCCATCGGTCCAATCTATCCAAGTCTCTCTGTAGAGCCTCCCTATCCTCATGCAGATCAACACTACCGCTGAGCTTCGTGTCATCTGCAAACTTGCTGGTGATACACTCTATGTCCTTATCAAGGTCGTCAATAAAGACGTTAAACAGAAATGGTCCCAACACTGAGCCCTGAGGGACACCACTTGTGACCGGCCGCCAGCTGGATTTAACTCCACTGACCACCACTCTTTGGGACCGCCCATCCAGCCAGTGCTTGATCCAGCAGATTGTATGCTCATCCAGGCCATGAGCCGCCAGTTTTTCCATGAGAATTCTATGGGGGACAGTGTCAAATGCTTTTCGAAAGTCCAGGTAGACAATGTCCACAGCCTTTCCCTTACCCAATAATCGGGTCATCTTGTCATAGAAGGAGATCAGGTTCGTCAGGCAGGACCTGCCTTTCCTAAACCCATGCTCTTCCCCAATACGACCCTCTGGCCAGCACAGCAGGCACAATCACTGCAAACACAATCATTCACTACAGAAGCAACCTCATCTACTCATCTACTCACCTACTTCAACCCAGCCTGCCCAAACGGGCTCAGCTGGAGCACCTTGTTCAGCACCACGTCCAGTCAGGTTTTCAGTATCTCCAAGGATGGAGTCTCCAACACTCCTCTCAAGAAATGGTTCCACCCTTTGACCACCCTCACACTGAAAAAGCCTTGCCTTCTCGTCCAAGGAAATGACAAGTCTTTTCAGCTTTCTCCGTTTATATTTGCCCTGGCCCTGGGCACCCCTGACAAGAGTCTCACTCCCTTCTCCTCATTCTCTCCTGACATACGTGCGGCTGGGGTAGAGTTGACTTTCTCACTAGCAGCTGGTAGAGGGACAGGTTTTGCATTTGGGAAGAGAATGCTGTTGACAGCCCACTACTCTTTCTGGTTGTTGCTAAGCACTCAAGGCCTTTTCCGATCCTCATACAACCACGCCAGCAAGTAGGCTGGGAGTGCCAAGAAAGTTGGGAGGCGACATGGCCATGACCGCTGACCCCAACTCAACAAAGGGACAGTCCGTGCCATATGGCATCATGCTTGCTATAGAATGCTGGGGAAGATGAAAGAAGACGGGGACGTTCAGAATTACGGCATCTGTCTTCCCAAGAAACCATCATGTGTGATGGAGCCCTGCTTTCCTGGAGATGGCTGAACACCTGCCTGATGATGGCAAGTAGTGAAGGATTTCCTTCTTTGGCTTTGCATGCTTGCACGGCTTTTGCTTTACTTACTAAATTGTCTTTATCTCAACCCAGGATGCTTCTCACTTTCAGTCTTCCCTTTCTCTTCTGCAACCTGACGTAGGGTCCTAATTGCTGGCTGGCATTGAGCCACAAAACCTCCCATCTCAGATTTAGAGCCATTGATGACATCTGCCCCGCGCGCCCTTGCTTCCTGGATAAAAAACCTCCCAGCTCTCTCACCTTCTTCTTAGACGAAGGATGCTCCAGTCCCTGCACCATCTGGGTGGCCCTTCACTCCACTCACACCACTATGCCTATGGCTTTCATAAACTCACAGAATCACTGAGGTGGGGAAAGACACTTAACATTGAGTCCAACCCTTAACCTGTCACTAACCAGTCCACCACTACACTCAGCCCCTAAGTGCCAAGAAGTCTCTTTTCTACAGACCTCCAGCGATGGTGACCCAACCACATCCCTGGCCAGCCTCTTCCAGTGATTGACAACCATTTCACTGAAGACATTTCTCCTAACATCCAACAGAAAGCTCACTTGGCGCAACCTGAAGTCATTTCCTCTCCTCTCATCACCTCTTACAGGGAAAAGAGACCCACACTCACCTCACTACAACCTTCGTTCAGGTTGTTGTAGAGAGCGATGACGTCTTCCCTCAGCTTGCCTTTTCTCCAGGCTAAACAGACCCAGTTCCTTCAGTTGCTCCTCACAACACTTCTTCTCGTGACCCTTCACCAGGTTCCTTGCCCTCCTTTGCACACACTCTTACACTCTTCCCCCAGCCCGGAGCCTTCCATGGCGTTATTGTCACCCAAATGCAGCATCCACCAATGAGACTTCTTGAACCTCATATCATTGGCCCTGGCCCATTGACACAGCCTGTCCGCATCCCTCTCCAGAGCCATCCACCATCAGGCACATCAACACACCCACACTCCTTGGTGTCGTCAGAAACCTTACTGAGGGTGCACTCGATAACCTCCTCCACATCAGTCATAAAAATATTAAACTGAACTCACCCCAGTATTCAGCACTAGGGAACACCACTTGTGACCAGCCACCAACTTGATTTTACACCATTCACCACAACTCTTTGGGCCTGGCCATCCAGACAATTTTTTAGCCAGCAAAGCGTACGTCCATCAGAGCCATGAGCAGGCACTTTCTCCAGGAGAATGATGTGGGAAACAGTGTCAAAGCCTTTACTACAGTCAGGCTTAACAATATCCACAGACTTTCCCTCATCCACCCACTAAGCGGGACTCCTCAAAAGAGGACATCAGGTTACGCAGGCAGGACCTGCCCTTCATAAAGCCGTGCTGACAGGGCCTGATCACCTGGGCATCCTCTACGGGACATCTTACGACCCTGGACTTTAGGCATGCAGACTTTGATCGCTTCAGGGATCTGCTGGCCAAAGTGCCATGGGACAAAGCTCTAGAGGGAAGGCGGGCCCAGGACAGCTGGTCAGTATTCAAGGATCACCTTCTCCGTGTCCAGGAGCAAACTATACCGACAAAGAGGAAGGCAGGAAAGAATGCTAGGACACCTGCCTGGATGCACAGGGAGCTCCTGGACACACCGTCACGCAAAAAGAAACTTTATAAGGAGTGGAAGAAAGGACAGCTGGTGAGAAAAGCTAAAGCTCAGATGAAATTAAATCTAGCCAAGCAGATCAAGGGAAACGGCAAACATTTCTATAGGTACCTTAATGGTAAGAAGAAGACTAGGCAGGGTGTGGGCCCCCTCAGAAAGGAAACGGGGCAGCTGGTGACAAGTGATATGGAGAAGGACGAGGTTCTCAACGACTTCTTTTCCTCACTCTTCACTGGCAAGGGTTCCAGCCACACTCCCGGAGTCACAGAAGACAATGGCAGGGGTTGGACAGAACTGCCCATTGTAAGTGAAGATCAGGCTCGTCACCATCTGATGAACTTGAAAGTGAACAAGTCCATGGGACCCGATGGGATACACCCATGCGTACTGAAGGAACTGGCGGATGAGGTTGATAAACCGCTCCCTATTATATTCCAAAAGTCAAGGCAGTCTGGTGAAGTCCCCACTGACTGGAAAAGGGGAAACATAATCCCCATTTTCAAAAAGGGAAAGGAGGAGGAACCAGGGAACTATAGGCCAGTCAGTCTCACCTCCGTGCCTGGTAAGATTATGGAGCACATCCTCCACAAGGCACTGCGGAGGCAGAAGAAAAACAAAGAGGTGACTGGGTACAATGAACACGGCTTCACCAAGGGCAAATCCAGCCTGACAAACCTGGTGCCCTTCTATGAGAAGCTCACAACGTCAATAGACAAGGGGAGAGCAAATGACATCATTTCCTGGACCTGAGCAAAGCCTTTGACACTGTCCCGCATGACATCCTGGTCTCCAAGCTGACAACATATGGCTTTGGTGGACTGACAATTCAGTGGATAAAGAACTAGCTTGACGGCCGCACCCAAAGAGTGGCCGTCAATGGGTCCATGTCCAAGTGGAGGCCAGTGACAAGTGGAGTCCCTCAAGGATCAGTACTGGGACCGGTCTTGTTTAACATCTTTGTCAGAGACACAGACAGTGGCATAGAGTGCACCCTCAGCAAGTTTGCCGACGACACCAAGCTGTGTGGGGCGGCTGACACGCTGGACGGAAGGGATGCCATCCAGAGCAACCTTGACAGGCTGGAGAGGTGGGCCCATGCCAACCTCATGAACTTCAACAAGAACAAGTGCAAGGACCTCCATCTGGGTCGGGGCAATCCCAAGCACCGCTATAGGCTGGGCAGTCACTGGCTTGAGAGCAGCCCTGAAGAAAAGGACTTAGACTTGGGGGTGCTGGTGGACGAGAGCCTCAACATGAGCCGTCAGTGCGCACTAGCAGCCCAGAAAGCCAATCGTATCCTGGTCTGCATCAGGAGAAGCGTGGCCAGCAGGTCCAGGGAGGTGATTCTCCCCCTCTACTCCACTCTCGGGAGACCCCACCTGGAGTACTGCGTCCAATTCTGGAGCCCCTACTACAAGAAACATATGGACGTGCTGGAACGTGTCCAGAGAAGGGCCACGAGGATGATCAGAGGGCTGGAGCACCTCTCCTATGACGACAGACCGAGAGAGGTGGGGTTGTTCAGTCTGGAGAAAAGAAGGCTCCGAGGAGACCTTCTAGTGGCCTACCAGTATCTTAAGGGGGCCTACAAGAAAGATGGGGAGGGGCTCTTTAGGATGTCAGGTAATGGTAGGACTATAGGGAATGGATTAAAACTAGAGATGGGACGATTCAGACTGGGCGTTAAGAAGAACTTCTTCACCATGAGGGTGGTGAGACACTGGAACAGGTTGCCCAGAGAGGTGGTGGAAGCACCATCCTTGGAAGTTTTTAAGGCCGGGCTGGATGGGGCTCTGAGCAACCTGATCTAGTGGGAGATGCCCGTGCCCATGGCAGGGGGGGTTGGAACTACATGATCTTTAAGGTCCCTTCCAACCCTAACAATTCTGTGATTCTGTGATTCTATAAAACACTGACGTAAGACAGAGACGCCTTTCTCGCACCTACAAACTTACAAACAAGAGGGGCACCAAGGCACCCACAGAACACACCTCACGGGAAAAGCCAGCCTCAAAGACAGCTGTAGTCAGCTGGGATCAAGGCTGGGACGGAGCAAATGCAGGGGAAGGGGCAGAACCTCATGACTGCCACACCATCAAAGTGCGCAACAGACAGGGCTGTGAGGAAATGGGGGCCCCTCTTCGCAACACACCCACAAACCACACCACACCAGTGCCACGGCTTGACCTCACTGAACACACCCCACCTCTCCTATGCTTTAGTCCCGTCTTCTGTTCGGCCTCACAAGCGACAACAAAACCAAGTCTTTGGCCTCTAATACTGGAACTTGAAAGCTGCCGGTGGGGCCAACTGGACACGTCCTCAAGTGGAGGACACGAAAAGGGAGTGATGTGGGAAGGAAATGACACCCCACCTCATGACTCGCCAGGCTGGGGCATGCAGGAGCTGCTCTCTGAAAAAACACTCTCGTGCGCAAAGCCTGTCCCGCCCCTCCACGACCGGCATAAAAGCGGGAACAGCGCCTCTCTCCCTCACACACTTCTCACGCCTTCTCCTCCAGCCTCAGCAAGGTGAGTCTCAACCCCATGACCCTCCTTCTCCTCACCCACCTGGCCCCTCTCCTCCACCATGCTCTGCCCACAGCCTCAACAGCCCTCACGCCTCCACTCTGCCACGCTCCCCACAGCACCACACCAGCCCTACACACTCCCTCGCCCTCCTCCAACACCGACCCTCGCACCCCCACCACCCTCACCTTTCTCAACACCCTCTCTTCCAGGCACCCTCCACACCACAACCATGGCCTGCAACAACCTCTGCAGCCCCTGCGGACCCACCCCGCTGGCTAACAGCTGCAACGAGCCCTGCGTCAGGCAGTGTGAGGACTCACGCGTCATCATCCAGCCACCCACTGTGGTGGTCACCCTGCCAGGACCCATTCTCAGCTCCTTCCCCCAGAGCACTGCCGTCGGATCCTCCGCATCCGCTGCCGTGGGCAGCGAACTCAGCGCCCAGGGAGTGCCCGTCTCCTCCGGCGGCTTTGGCTACGGCTACGGCTTGGGAGGCCTGGGCTGCTTCAGCGGTAGAAGAGGCTGCTACCCCTGCTAAGGGCCATCGCCACCACCCCTGACACCAACCGTGACAAACTGGAACCAACAGCATAGATGGATGACATACCTCTGGGCCCTTCCTAGCACACAGACCTGCTGTCCACGGATCCTCCTCTCAAGGCACCGAGGAAACAGGGAAGGGCCAGCGCCAACTGCCTGGAACCATGGCCCATGCACTTCCTCCTCTTCTCCCACTTCCTTCTTTGCATCGCCCCTTCTCTCATGTCCACTACTCTCCCCTGCAACCACTCCCTGACAAGACAAAGCCCAACAATGATCTCCACTATGCCACTCCCACTGCGGGACAAGAAGACCTCGGTGCTTCGGCAACATCTACTGCACTCAAGGGACTTTGCCTGATGGTTGCCCTGCTAACACCTCAGACCTTCTCCCTTCCCCTCAGCACCTCTGCCTTTGCAATCTTTTCCCTCAATAAAGTTTTCATGCACCCCAGCCTCACACGACTCCACTTCCTTTCTTCTCACAAGGCTCTGCACACCTCACCCAACACAAGGCCAGGGCTACAGAGACCATCATCAGGCTGGGTGCAAAAGGGCCACAGGACCTTTTGTATGGCCACAGCAACAACAACAGCACAGGGCAGCACAGGGGGGCTTCCACAACCTGACACAAGCCCTTCATTTGACCAAGCAAAGGCCTGCACATACAAAGGCACTTCAAACCAACCTTCTGACACAAGCTCCCCATGGCAGCACACACTTCACCAACTCTCTTAGAATCATAGAATCATTTAGGTTGGAAAAGACCCTTGGGATCATCGAGTCCAACCATCACCTCCACTCTACAAAGTTCTCCCTTACATCATATCCCCGAACATCACATCCGAACGACTCTTAAACACATCCAGGAATGGTGACTCCACCACCTCCCGGGGCAGCCTATTCCAGTGTCTAACCACTCTTTCCGTGAAGAATTTTTTCCTAATGTCCAGCCTAAACCTACCCCGCTGCAGCTGGAACCCATTCCCTCTTGTTCTATCACTAATTACCTGTGAGAAGAGACCAGCACCAACCCCTCTACAGTGTCCTTTCAAGTAGTTGTAGAGAGCGATGAGGTCTCCCCTCAGCCTCCTCTTCCTCAAACTAAACAGTCCCAGCTCCTTCAATCCCTCCTCATCAGATTTATTCTCCAGGCCCTTCACCACCTTCCTTGCCTTCCTCTGCACTCGCTCCAGCACCTCGAGATCTCTCTCATATTGAGGTGCCCAGAACTGGACACAATACTCAAGGTGTGGCTTCACCAGTGCTGAGTACAGGGGGACAATCGCCTCCCTGCTTCTGCTGGTCACACTATTTCTAATACAAGCCACGATGGCATTGGCTTTCTCGGCCACCTGGGCACACTGCTGGCTCATGTTCAATTAGAACCCCCAGGTCCTTTTCTGCCAGGCAGCTCTCCACCCACACTTCCCCAAGCCTGTAGCTATGCATGGGGTTGTTGTGGCCCAAGTGCAGGACCAGGCACTTGGCCTTGTTGAACCTCATACCGTTAGCGTTGGCCCATCGGTCCAATCTATCCAAGTCTCTCTGTAGAGCCTCCCTATCCTCATGCAGATCAACACTACCGCTGAGCTTCGTGTCATCTGCAAACTTGCTGGTGATACACTCTATGTCCTTATCAAGGTCGTCAATAAAGACGTTAAACAGAAATGGTCCCAACACTGAGCCCTGAGGGACACCACTTGTGACCGGCCGCCAGCTGGATTTAACTCCACTGACCACCACTCTTTGGGACCGCCCATCCAGCCAGTGCTTGATCCAGCAGATTGTATGCTCATCCAGGCCATGAGCCGCCAGTTTTTCCATGAGAATTCTATGGGGGACAGTGTCAAATGCTTTTCGAAAGTCCAGGTAGACAATGTCCACAGCCTTTCCCTTACCCAATAATCGGGTCATCTTGTCATAGAAGGAGATCAGGTTCGTCAGGCAGGACCTGCCTTTCCTAAACCCATGCTCTTCCCCAATACGACCCTCTGGCCAGCACAGCAGGCACAATCACTGCAAACACAATCATTCACTACAGAAGCAACCTCATCTACTCATCTACTCACCTACTTCAACCCAGCCTGCCCAAACGGGCTCAGCTGGAGCACCTTGTTCAGCACCACGTCCAGTCAGGTTTTCAGTATCTCCAAGGATGGAGTCTCCAACACTCCTCTCAAGAAATGGTTCCACCCTTTGACCACCCTCACACTGAAAAAGCCTTGCCTTCTCGTCCAAGGAAATGACAAGTCTTTTCAGCTTTCTCCGTTTATATTTGCCCTGGCCCTGGGCACCCCTGACAAGAGTCTCACTCCCTTCTCCTCATTCTCTCCTGACATACGTGCGGCTGGGGTAGAGTTGACTTTCTCACTAGCAGCTGGTAGAGGGACAGGTTTTGCATTTGGGAAGAGAATGCTGTTGACAGCCCACTACTCTTTCTGGTTGTTGCTAAGCACTCAAGGCCTTTTCCGATCCTCATACAACCACGCCAGCAAGTAGGTTGGGAGTGCCAAGAAAGTTGGGAGGCGACATGGCCGGGACCGCTGACCCCAACTCAACAAAGGGACAGTCCGTGCCATATGGCATCATGCTTGCTATAGAATGCTGGGGAAGATGAAAGAAGACGGGGACGTTCAGAATTACGGCATCTGTCTTCCCAAGAAACCATCATGTGCGATGGAGCCCTGCTTTCCTGGAGATGGCTGAACACCTGCCTGATGATGGCAAGTAGTGAAGGATTTCCTTCTTTGGCTTTGCATGCTTGCACGGCTTTTGCTTTACTTACTAAATTGTCTTTATCTCAACCCAGGATGCTTCTCACTTTCAGTCTTCCCTTTCTCTTCTGCAACCTGACGTAGGGTCCTAATTGCTGGCTGGCATTGACACACAAAACCTCCCATCTCAGATTTAGAGCCATTGATGACATCTGCCCCGCGCGCCCTTGCTTCCTGGATAAAAAACCTCCCAGCTCTCTCACCTTCTTCTTAGACGAAGGATGCTCCAGTCCCTGCACCATCTGGGTGGCCCTTCACTCCACTCACACCACTATGCCTATGGCTTTCATAAACTCACAGAATCACTGAGGTGGGGAAAGACACTTAACATTGAGTCCAACCCTTAACCTGTCACTAACCAGTCCACCACTACACTCAGCCCCTAAGTGCCAAGAAGTCTCTTTTCTACAGACCTCCAGCGATGGTGACCCAACCACATCCCTGGCCAGCCTCTTCCAGTGATTGACAACCATTTCACTGAAGACATTTCTCCTAACATCCAACAGAAAGCTCACTTGGCGCAACCTGAAGTCATTTCTTCTCCTCTCATCACCTCTTACTGGGAAAAGAGACCCACACTCACCTCACTACAACCTTCGTTCACGTTGTTGTAGAGAGCGGTGGCGTCTTCCCTCAGCTTGCCTTTTCTCCAGGCTAAACAGACACAGTGCCCTCAGATGCGCATCACAACACTTCTTCTCGAGACCCTTCACCAGGTTCCTTGCCCTCCTTTGCACACACTCTTCCCCCAGCATGGAGCCTTCCATGGCGTTATTGTCACCCAAATGCAGCATCCACCAATGAGACTTCTTGAACCTCATATCATTGGCCCTGGCCCATTGACACAGCCTGTCCGCATCCCTCTCCAGAGCCATCCACCATCAGGCACATCAACACACCCACACTCCTTGGTGTCGTCAGAAACCTTACCGAGGGTGCACTCGATAACCTCCTCCACATCAGTCATAAAAATATTAAACTGAACTCACCCCAGTATTCGGCACTAGGGAACACCACTTGTGACCAGCCACCAACTTGATTTTACACCATTCACCACAACTCTTTGGGCCTGGCCATCCAGACAATTTTTTAGCCAGCAAAGCGTACGTCCATCAGAGCCATGAGCAGGCACTTTCTCCAGGAGAATGATGTGGGAAACAGTGTCAAAGCCTTTACTACAGTCAGGCTTAACAATATCCACAGACTTTCCCTCATCCACCCACTAAGCGGGACTCCTTCTCAAAAGAGGACATCAGGTTAGGCAGGCAGGACCTGCCCTTCATAAAGCCGTGCTGACAGGGCCTGATCACCTGGGCATCCTCTACGGGACATCTTACGACCCTGGACTTTAGGCATGCAGACTTTGATCGCTTCAGGGATCTGCTGGCCAAAGTGCCGTGGGACAAAGCTCTAGAGGGAAGGCGGGCCCAGGACAGCTGGTCAGTATTCAAGGATCACCTTCTCCGTGTCCAGGAGCAAACTATACCGACAAAGAGGAAGGCAGGAAAGAATGCTAGGACACCTGCCTGGATGCACAGGGAGCTCCTGGACACACCGTCACGCAAAAAGAAACTTTATAAGGAGTGGAAGAAAGGACAGCTGGTGAGAAAAGCTAAAGCTCAGATGAAATTAAATCTAGCCAAGCAGATCAAGGGAAACGGCAAACATTTCTATAGGTACCTTAATGGTAAGAAGAAGACTAGGCAGGGTGTGGGCCCCCTCAGAAAGGAAACGGGGCAGCTGGTGACAAGTGATATGGAGAAGGACGAGGTTCTCAACGACTTCTTTTCCTCACTCTTCACTGGCAAGGGTTCCAGCCACACTCCCGGAGTCACAGAAGACAATGGCAGGGGTTGGACAGAACTGCCCATTGTAAGTGAAGATCAGGCTCGTCACCATCTGATGAACTTGAAAGTGAACAAGTCCATGGGACCCGATGGGATACACCCATGCGTACTGAAGGAACTGGCGGATGAGGTTGATAAACCGCTCCCTATTATATTCCAAAAGTCAAGGCAGTCTGGTGAAGTCCCCACTGACTGGAAAAGGGGAAACATAATCCCCATTTTCAAAAAGGGAAAGGAGGAGGAACCAGGGAACTATAGGCCAGTCAGTCTCACCTCCGTGCCTGGTAAGATTATGGAGCACATCCTCCACAAGGCACTGCGGAGGCAGAAGAAAAACAAAGAGGTGACTGGGTACAATGAACACGGCTTCACCAAGGGCAAATCCAGCCTGACAAACCTGGTGCCCTTCTATGAGAAGCTCACAACGTCAATAGACAAGGGGAGAGCAAATGACATCATTTCCTGGACCTGAGCAAAGCCTTTGACACTGTCCCGCATGACATCCTGGTCTCCAAGCTGACAACATATGGCTTTGGTGGACTGACAATTCAGTGGATAAAGAACTAGCTTGACGGCCGCACCCAAAGAGTGGCCGTCAATGGGTCCATGTCCAAGTGGAGGCCAGTGACAAGTGGAGTCCCTCAAGGATCAGTACTGGGACCGGTCTTGTTTAACATCTTTGTCAGAGACACAGACAGTGGCATAGAGTGCACCCTCAGCAAGTTTGCCGACGACACCAAGCTGTGTGGGGCGGCTGACACGCTGGACGGAAGGGATGCCATCCAGAGCAACCTTGACAGGCTGGAGAGGTGGGCCCATGCCAACCTCATGAACTTCAACAAGAACAAGTGCAAGGACCTCCATCTGGGTCGGGGCAATCCCAAGCACCGCTATAGGCTGGGCAGTCACTGGCTTGAGAGCAGCCCTGAAGAAAAGGACTTAGACTTGGGGGTGCTGGTGGACGAGAGCCTCAACATGAGCCGTCAGTGCGCACTAGCAGCCCAGAAAGCCAATCGTATCCTGGTCTGCATCAGGAGAAGCGTGGCCAGCAGGTCCAGGGAGGTGATTCTCCCCCTCTACTCCACTCTCGGGAGACCCCACCTGGAGTACTGCGTCCAATTCTGGAGCCCCTACTACAAGAAACATATGGACGTGCTGGAACGTGTCCAGAGAAGGGCCACGAGGATGATCAGAGGTCTGGAGCACCTCTCCTATGACGACAGACCGAGAGAGGTGGGGTTGTTCAGTCTGGAGAAAAGAAGGCTCCGAGGAGACCTTCTAGTGGCCTACCAGTATCTTAAGGGGGCCTACAAGAAAGATGGGGAGGGGCTCTTTAGGATGTCAGGTAATGGTAGGACTAGAGGGAATGGATTAAAACTAGAGATGGGACGATTCAGACTGGGCGTTAAGAAGAACTTCTTCACCATGAGGGTGGTGAGACACTGGAACACGTTGCCCAGAGAGGTGCTGGAAGCACCATCCTTGGAAGTTTTTAAGGCCGGGCTGGATGGGGCTCTGAGCAACCTGATCTAGTGGGAGATGCCCGTGCCCATGGCAGGGGGGGTTGGAACTACATGATCTTTAAGGTCCCTTCCAACCCTAACAATTCTGTGATTCTGTGATTCTATAAAACACTGACGTAAGACAGAGACGCCTTTCTCGCACCTACAAACTTACAAACAAGAGGGGCACCAAGGCACCCACAGAACACACCTCACAGGAAAAGCCAGCCTCAAAGACAGCTGTAGTCAGCTGGGATCAAGGCTGGGACGGAGCAAATGCAGGGGAAGGGGCAGAACCTCATGACTGCCACACCATCAAAGTGCGCAACAGACAGGGCTGTGAGGAAATGGGGGCCCCTCTTCGCAACACACCCACAAACCACACCACACCAGTGCCACGGCTTGACCTCACTGAACACACCCCACCTCTCCTATGCTTTAGTCCCGTCTTCTGTTCGGCCTCACAAGCGACAACAAAACCAAGTCTTTGGCCTCTAATACTGGAACTTGAAAGCTGCCGGTGGGGCCAACTGGACACGTCCTCAAGTGGAGGACACGAAAAGGGAGTGATGTGGGAAGGAAATGACACCCCACCTCATGACTCGCCAGGCTGGGGCATGCAGGAGCTGCTCTCTGAAAAAACACTCTCGTGCGCAAAGCCTGTCCCGCCCCTCCACGACCGGCATAAAAGCGGGAACAGCGCCTCTCTCCCTCACACACTTCTCACGCCTTCTCCTCCAGCCTCAGCAAGGTGAGTCTCAACCCCATGACCCTCCTTCTCCTCACCCACCTGGCCCCTCTCCTCCACCATGCTCTGCCCACAGCCTCAACAGCCCTCACGCCTCCACTCTGCCACGCTCCCCACAGCACCACACCAGCCCTACACACTCCCTCGCCCTCCTCCAACACCGACCCTCGCACCCCCACCACCCTCACCTTTCTCAACACCCTCTCTTCCAGGCACCCTCCACACCACAACCATGGCCTGCAACAACCTCTGCAGCCCCTGCGGACCCACCCCGCTGGCTAACAGCTGCAACGAGCCCTGCGTCAGGCAGTGTGAGGACTCACGCGTCGTCATCCAGCCACCCACTGTGGTGGTCACCCTGCCAGGACCCATTCTCAGCTCCTTCCCCCAGAGCACTGCCGTCGGATCCTCCGCATCCGCTGCCGTGGGCAGCGAACTCAGCGCCCAGGGAGTGCCCGTCTCCTCCGGCGGCTTTGGCTACGGCTACGGCTTGGGAGGCCTGGGCTGCTTCAGCGGTAGAAGAGGCTGCTACCCCTGCTAAGGGCCATCGCCACCACCCCTGACACCAACCGTGACAAACTGGAACCAACAGCATAGATGGATGACATACCTCTGGGCCCTTCCTAGCACACAGACCTGCTGTCCACGGATCCTCCTCTCAAGGCACCGAGGAAACAGGGAAGGGCCAGCGCCAACTGCCTGGAACCATGGCCCATGCACTTCCTCCTCTTCTCCCACTTCCTTCTTTGCATCGCCCCTTCTCTCATGTCCACTACTCTCCCCTGCAACCACTCCCTGACAAGACAAAGCCCAACAATGATCTCCACTATGCCACTCCCACTGCGGGCCAAGAAGACCTCGGTGCTTCAGCAACATCTACTGCACTCAAGGGACTTCGCCTGATGGTTGCCCTGCTAACACCTCAGACCTTCTCCCTTCCCCTCAGCACCTCTGCCTTTGCAATCTTTTCCCTCAATAAAGTTTTCATGCACCCCAGCCTCACACGACTCCACTTCCTTTCTTCTCACAAGGCTCTGCACACCTCACCCAACACAAGGCCAGGGCTACAGAGACCATCATCAGGCTGGGTGCAAAAGGGCCACAGGACCTTTTGTATGGCCACAGCAACAACAACAGCACAGGGCAGCACAGGGGGGCTTCCACAACCTGACACAAGCCCTTCACTTGACCAAGCAAAGGCCTGCACATACAAAGGCACTTCAAACCAACCTTCTGACACAAGCTCCCCATGGCAGCACACACTTCACCAACTCTCTTAGAATCATAGAATCATTTAGGTCGGAAAAGACCCTTGGGATCATCGAGTCCAACCATCACCTCCACTCTACAAAGTTCTCCCTTACATCATATCCCCGAACATCACATCCGAACGACTCTTAAACACATCCAGGAATGGTGACTCCACCACCTCCCGGGGCAGCCTATTCCAGTGTCTAACCACTCTTTCCGTGAAGAATTTTTTCCTAATGTCCAGCCGAAACCTACCCCGCTGCAGCTGGAACCCATTCCCTCTTGTTCTATCACTAATTACCTGTGAGAAGAGACCAGCACCAACCCCTCTACAGTGTCCTTTCAAGTAGTTGTAGAGAGCGATGAGGTCTCCCCTCAGCCTCCTCTTCCTCAAACTAAACAGTCCCAGCTCCTTCAATCCCTCCTCATCAGATTTATTCTCCAGGCCCTTCACCACCTTCCTTGCCTTCCTCTGCACTCGCTCCAGCACCTCGAGATCTCTCTCATATTGAGGTGCCCAGAACTGGACACAATACTCAAGGTGTGGCTTCACCAGTGCTGAGTACAGGGGGACAATCGCCTCCCTGCTTCTGCTGGTCACACTATTTCTAATACAAGCCACGATGGCATTGGCTTTCTCGGCCACCTGGGCACACTGCTGGCTCATGTTCGGCCGCTTGTCAATTAGAACCCCCAGGTCCTTTTCTACCAGGCAGCTCTCCACCCACACTTCCCCAAGCCTGTAGCTATGCATGGGGTTGTTGTGGCCCAAGTGCAGGACCAGGCACTTGGCCTTGTTGAACCTCATACCGTTAGCGTTGGCCCATCGGTCCAATCTATCCAAGTCTCTCTGTAGAGCCTCCCTATCCTCATGCAGATCAACACTACCGCTGAGCTTCGCGTCATCTGCAAACTTGCTGGTGATACACTCTATGTCCTTATCAAGGTCGTCAATAAAGACGTTAAACAGAAATGGTCCCAACACTGAGCCCTGAGGGACACCACTTGTGACCGGCCACCAGCTGGATTTAACTCCACTGACCACCACTCTTTGGGACCGCCCATCCAGCCAGTGCTTGATCCAGCAGATCGTATGCTCATCCAGGCCATGAGCCGCCAGTTTTTCCATGAGAATTCTATGGAGGACAGTGTCAAATGCTTTTTGAAAGTCCAGGTAGACAATGTCCACAGCCTTTCCCTTATCCAATAATCGGGTCATCTTGTCATAGAAGGAGATCAGGTTCGTCAGGGAGGACCTGCCTTTCCTAAACCCATGCTCTTCCCCAATACGACCCTCTGGCCAGAACAGCAGGCACAATCACTGCAAACACAATCATTCACTACAGAAGCAACCTCATCTACTCATCTACTCACCTACTTCAACCCAGCCTGCCCAAACGGGCTCAGCTGGAGCACCTTGTTCAGCACCACGTCCAGTCAGGTTTTCAGTATCTCCAAGGATGGAGTCTCCAACACTCCTCTCAAGAAATGGTTCCGCCCTTTGACCACCCTCACACTGAAAAAGCCTTGCCTTCTCGTCCAAGGAAATGACAAGTCTTTTCAGCTTTCTCCGTTTATATTTGCCCTGGCCCTGGGCACCCCTGACAAGAGTCTCACTCCCTTCTCCTCATTCTCTCCTGACATACGTGCAGCTGGGGTAGAGTTGACTTTCTCACTAGCAGCTGGTAGAGGGACAGGTTTTGCATTTGGGAAGAGAATGCTGTTGACAGCCCACTACTCTTTCTGGTTGTTGCTAAGCACTCAAGGCCTTTTCCGATCCTCATACAACCACGCCAGCAAGTAGGTTGGGAGTGCCAAGAAAGTTGGGAGGCGACATGGCCATGACCGCTGACCCCAACTCAACAAAGGGACAGTCCGTGCCATATGGCATCATGCTTGCTATAGAATGCTGGGGAAGATGAAAGAAGACGGGGACGTTCAGAATTACGGCATCTGTCTTCCCAAGAAACCATCATGTGCGATGGAGCCCTGCTTTCCTGGAGATGGCTGAACACCTGCCTGATGATGGCAAGTAGTGAAGGATTTCCTTCTTTGGCTTTGCATGCTTGCACGGCTTTTGCTTTACTTATTAAATTGTCTTTATCTCAACCCAGGATGCTTCTCACTTTCAGTCTTCCCTTTCTCTTCTGCAACCTGACGTAGGGTCCTAATTGCTGGCTGGCATTGAGACACAAAACCTCCCATCTCAGATTTAGAGCCATTGATGACATCTGCCCCGCGCGCCCTTGCTTCCTGGATGAAAAACCTCCCAGCTCTCTCACCTTCTTCTTAGACGAAGGATGCTCCAGTCCCTGCACCATCTGGGTGGCCCTTCACTCCACTCACACCACTATGCCTATGGCTTTCATAAACTCACAGAATCACTGAGGTGGGGAAAGACACTTAACATTGAGTCCAACCCTTAACCTGTCACTAACCAGTCCACCACTACACTCAGCCCCTAAGTGCCAAGAAGTCTCTTTTCTACAGACCTCCAGCGATGGTGACCCAACCACATCCCTGGCCAGCCTCTTCCAGTGATTGACAACCATTTCACTGAAGACATTTCTCCTAACATCCAACAGAAAGCTCACTTGGCGCAACCTGAAGTCATTTCCTCTCCTCTCATCACCTCTTACAGGGAAAAGAGACCCACACTCACCTCACTACAACCTTCGTTCACGTTGTTGTAGAGAGCGATGACGTCTTCCCTCAGCTTGCCTTTTCTCCAGGCTAAACAGACCCAGTTCCTTCAGTTGCTCCTCACAACACTTCTTCTCGTGACCCTTCACCAGGTTCCTTGCCCTCCTTTGCACACACTCTTACACTCTTCCCCCAGCCCGGAGCCTTCCATGGCGTTATTGTCACCCAAATGCAGCATCCACCAATGAGACTTCTTGAACCTCATATCATTGGCCCTGGCCCATTGACACAGCCTGTCCGCATCCCTCTCCAGAGCCATCCACCATCAGGCACATCAACACACCCACACTCCTTGGTGTCGTCAGAAACCTTACTGAGGGTGCACTCGATAACCTCCTCCACATCAGTCATAAAAATATTAAACTGAACTCACCCCAGTATTCAGCACTAGGGAACACCACTTGTGACCAGCCACCAACTTGATTTTACACCATTCACCACAACTCTTTGGGCCTGGCCATCCAGACAATTTTTTAGCCAGCAAAGCGTACGTCCATCAGAGCCATGAGCAGGCACTTTCTCCAGGAGAATGATGTGGGAAACAGTGTCAAAGCCTTTACTACAGTCAGGCTTAACAATATCCACAGACTTTCCCTCATCCACCCACTAAGCGGGACTCCTTCTCAAAAGAGGACATCAGGTTAGGCAGGCAGGACCTGCCCTTCATAAAGCCGTGCTGACAGGGCCTGATCACCTGGGCATCCTCTACGGGACATCTTACGACCCTGGACTTTAGGCATGCAGACTTTGATCGCTTCAGGGATCTGCTGGCCAAAGTGCCGTGGGACAAAGCTCTAGAGGGAAGGCGGGCCCAGGACAGCTGGTCAGTATTCAAGGATCACCTTCTCCGTGTCCAGGAGCAAACTATACCGACAAAGAGGAAGGCAGGAAAGAATGCTAGGACACCTGCCTGGATGCACAGGGAGCTCCTGGACACACCGTCACGCAAAAAGAAACTTTATAAGGAGTGGAAGAAAGGACAGCTGGTGAGAAAAGCTAAAGCTCAGATGAAATTAAATCTAGCCAAGCAGATCAAGGGAAACGGCAAACATTTCTATAGGTACCTTAATGGTAAGAAGAAGACTAGGCAGGGTGTGGGCCCCCTCAGAAAGGAAACGGGGCAGCTGGTGACAAGTGATATGGAGAAGGACGAGGTTCTCAACGACTTCTTTTCCTCACTCTTCACTGGCAAGGGTTCCAGCCACACTCCCGGAGTCACAGAAGACAATGGCAGGGGTTGGACAGAACTGCCCATTGTAAGTGAAGATCAGGCTCGTCACCATCTGATGAACTTGAAAGTGAACAAGTCCATGGGACCTGATGGGATACACCCATGCGTACTGAAGGAACTGGCGGATGAGGTTGATAAACCGCTCCCTATTATATTCCAAAAGTCAAGGCAGTCTGGTGAAGTCCCCACTGACTGGAAAAGGGGAAACATAATCCCCATTTTCAAAAAGGGAAAGGAGGAGGAACCAGGGAACTATAGGCCAGTCAGTCTCACCTCCGTGCCTGGTAAGATTATGGAGCACATCCTCCACAAGGCACTGCGGAGGCAGAAGAAAAACAAAGAGGTGACTGGGTACAATGAACACGGCTTCACCAAGGGCAAATCCAGCCTGACAAACCTGGTGCCCTTCTATGAGAAGCTCACAACGTCAATAGACAAGGGGAGAGCAAATGACATCATGTCCTGGACCTGAGCAAAGCCTTTGACACTGTCCCGCATGACATCCTGGTCTCCAAGCTGACAACATATGGCTTTGGTGGACTGACAATTCAGTGGATAAAGAACTAGCTTGACGGCCGCACCCAAAGAGTGGCCGTCAATGGGTCCATGTCCAAGTGGAGGCCAGTGACAAGTGGAGTCCCTCAAGGATCAGTACTGGGACCGGTCTTGTTTAACATCTTTGTCAGAGACACAGACAGTGGCATAGAGTGCACCCTCAGCAAGTTTGCCGACGACACCAAGCTGTGTGGGGCGGCTGACACGCTGGACGGAAGGGATGCCATCCAGAGCAACCTTGACAGGCTGGAGAGGTGGGCCCATGCCAACCTCATGAACTTCAACAAGAACAAGTGCAAGGACCTCCATCTGGGTCGGGGCAATCCCAAGCACCGCTATAGGCTGGGCAGTCACTGGCTTGAGAGCAGCCCTGAAGAAAAGGACTTAGACTTGGGGGTGCTGGTGGACGAGAGCCTCAACATGAGCCGTCAGTGCGCACTAGCAGCCCAGAAAGCCAATCGTATCCTGGTCTGCATCAGGAGAAGCGTGGCCAGCAGGTCCAGGGAGGTGATTCTCCCCCTCTACTCCACTCTCGGGAGACCCCACCTGGAGTACTGCGTCCAATTCTGGAGCCCCTACTACAAGAAACATATGGACGTGCTGGAACGTGTCCAGAGAAGGGCCACGAGGATGATCAGAGGGCTGGAGCACCTCTCCTATGACGACAGACCGAGAGAGGTGGGGTTGTTCAGTCTGGAGAAAAGAAGGCTCCGAGGAGACCTTCTAGTGGCCTACCAGTATCTTAAGGGGGCCTACAAGAAAGATGGGGAGGGGCTCTTTAGGATGTCAGGTAATGGTAGGACTAGAGGGAATGGATTAAAACTAGAGATGGGACGATTCAGACTGGGCGTTAAGAAGAACTTCTTCACCATGAGGGTGGTGAGACACTGGAACACGTTGCCCAGAGAGGTGCTGGAAGCACCATCCTTGGAAGTTTTTAAGGCCGGGCTGGATGGGGCTCTGAGCAACCTGATCTAGTGGGAGATGCCCGTGCCCATGGCAGGGGGGGTTGGAACTACATGATCTTTAAGGTCCCTTCCAACCCTAACAATTCTGTGATTCTGTGATTCTATAAAACACTGACGTAAGACAGAGACGCCTTTCTCGCACCTACAAACTTACAAACAAGAGGGGCACCAAGGCACCCACAGAACACACCTCACGGGAAAAGCCAGCCTCAAAGACAGCTGTAGTCAGCTGGGATCAAGGCTGGGACGGAGCAAATGCAGGGGAAGGGGCAGAACCTCATGACTGCCACACCATCAAAGTGCGCAACAGACAGGGCTGTGAGGAAATGGGGGCCCCTCTTCGCAACACACCCACAAACCACACCACACCAGTGCCACGGCTTGACCTCACTGAACACACCCCACCTCTCCTATGCTTTAGTCCCGTCTTCTGTTCGGCCTCACAAGCGACAACAAAACCAAGTCTTTGGCCTCTAATACTGGAACTTGAAAGCTGCCGGTGGGGCCAACTGGACACGTCCTCAAGTGGAGGACACGAAAAGGGAGTGATGTGGGAAGGAAATGACACCCCACCTCATGACTCGCCAGGCTGGGGCATGCAGGAGCTGCTCTCTGAAAAAACACTCTCGTGCGCAAAGCCTGTCCCGCCCCTCCACGACCGGCATAAAAGCGGGAACAGCGCCTCTCTCCCTCACACACTTCTCCTCACGCCTTCTCCTCCAGCCTCAGCAAGGTGAGTCTCAACCCCATGACCCTCCTTCTCCTCACCCACCTGGCCCCTCTCCTCCACCATGCTCTGCCCACAGCCTCAACAGCCCTCACGCCTCCACTCTGCCACGCTCCCCACAGCACCACACCAGCCCTACACACTCCCTCGCCCTCCTCCAACACCGACCCTCGCACCCCCACCACCCTCACCTTTCTCAACACCCTCTCTTCCAGGCACCCTCCACACCACAACCATGGCCTGCAACAACCTCTGCAGCCCCTGCGGACCCACCCCGCTGGCTAACAGCTGCAACGAGCCCTGCGTCAGGCAGTGTGAGGACTCACGCGTCGTCATCCAGCCACCCACTGTGGTGGTCACCCTGCCAGGACCCATTCTCAGCTCCTTCCCCCAGAGCACTGCCGTCGGATCCTCCGCATCCGCTGCCGTGGGCAGCGAACTCAGCGCCCAGGGAGTGCCCGTCTCCTCCGGCGGCTTTGGCTACGGCTACGGCTTGGGAGGCCTGGGCTGCTTCAGCGGTAGAAGAGGCTGCTACCCCTGCTAAGGGCCATCGCCACCACCCCTGACACCAACCGTGACAAACTGGAACCAACAGCATAGATGGATGACATACCTCTGGGCCCTTCCTAGCACACAGACCTGCTGTCCACGGATCCTCCTCTCAAGGCACCGAGGAAACAGGGAAGGGCCAGCGCCAACTGCCTGGAACCATGGCCCATGCACTTCCTCCTCTTCTCCCACTTCCTTCTTTGCATCGCCCCTTCTCTCATGTCCACTACTCTCCCCTGCAACCACTCCCTGACAAGACAAAGCCCAACAATGATCTCCACTATGCCACTCCCACTGCGGGCCAAGAAGACCTCGGTGCTTCAGCAACATCTACTGCACTCAAGGGACTTCGCCTGATGGTTGCCCTGCTAACACCTCAGACCTTCTCCCTTCCCCTCAGCACCTCTGCCTTTGCAATCTTTTCCCTCAATAAAGTTTTCATGCACCCCAGCCTCACACGACTCCACTTCCTTTCTTCTCACAAGGCTCTGCACACCTCACCCAACACAAGGCCAGGGCTACAGAGACCATCATCAGGCTGGGTGCAAAAGGGCCACAGGACCTTTTGTATGGCCACAGCAACAACAACAGCACAGGGCAGCACAGGGGGGCTTCCACAACCTGACACAAGCCCTTCATTTGACCAAGCAAAGGCCTGCACATACAAAGGCACTTCAAACCAACCTTCTGACACAAGCTCCCCATGGCAGCACACACTTCACCAACTCTCTTAGAATCATAGAATCATTTAGGTCGGAAAAGACCCTTGGGATCATCGAGTCCAACCATCACCTCCACTCTACAAAGTTCTCCCTTACATCATATCCCCGAACATCACATCCGAACGACTCTTAAACACATCCAGGAATGGTGACTCCACCACCTCCCGGGGCAGCCTATTCCAGTGTCTAACCACTCTTTCCGTGAAGAATTTTTTCCTAATGTCCAGCCTAAACCTACCCCGCTGCAGCTGGAACCCATTCCCTCTTGTTCTATCACTAATTACCTGTGAGAAGAGACCAGCACCAACCCCTCTACAGTGTCCTTTCAAGTAGTTGTAGAGAGCGATGAGGTCTCCCCTCAGCCTCCTCTTCCTCAAACTAAACAGTCCCAGCTCCTTCAATCCCTCCTCATCAGATTTATTCTCCAGGCCCTTCACCACCTTCCTTGCCTTCCTCTGCACTCGCTCCAGCACCTCGAGATCTCTCTCATATTGAGGTGCCCAGAACTGGACACAATACTCAAGGTGTGGCTTCACCAGTGCTGAGTACAGGGGGACAATCGCCTCCCTGCTTCTGCTGGTCACACTATTTCTAATACAAGCCACGATGGCATTGGCTTTCTCGGCCACCTGGGCACACTGCTGGCTCATGTTCGGCCGCTTGTCAATTAGAACCCCCAGGTCCTTTTCTACCAGGCAGCTCTCCAGCCACACTTCCCCAAGCCTGTAGTTATGCATGGGGTTGTTGTGGCCCAAGTGCAGGACCAGGCACTTGGCCTTGTTGAACCTCATACCGTTAGCGTTGGCCCATCGGTCCAATCTATCCAAGTCTCTCTGTAGAGCCTCCCTATCCTCATGCAGATCAACACTACCGCTGAGCTTCGCGTCATCTGCAAACTTGCTGGTGATACACTCTATGTCCTTATCAAGGTCGTCAATAAAGACGTTAAACAGAAATGGTCCCAACACTGAGCCCTGAGGGACACCACTTGTGACCGGCCACCAGCTGGATTTAACTCCACTGACCACCACTCTTTGGGACCGCCCATCCAGCCAGTGCTTGATCCAGCAGATCGTATGCTCATCCAGGCCATGAGCCGCCAGTTTTTCCATGAGAATTCTATGGAGGACAGTGTCAAATGCTTTTTGAAAGTCCAGGTAGACAATGTCCACAGCCTTTCCCTTATCCAATAAGTCATCTTGTCATAGAAGGAGATCAGGTTCGTCAGGCAGGACCTGCCTTTCCTAAACCCATGCTCTTCCCCAATACGACCCTCTGGCCAGAACAGCAGGCACAATCACTGCAAACACAATCATTCACTACAGAAGCAACCTCATCTACTCATCTACTCACCTACTTCAACCCAGCCTGCCCAAACGGGCTCAGCTGGAGCACCTTGTTCAGCACCACGTCCAGTCAGGTTTTCAGTATCTCCAAGGATGGAGTCTCCAACACTCCTCTCAAGAAATGGTTCCACCCTTTGACCACCCTCACACTGAAAAAGCCTTGCCTTCTCGTCCAAGGAAATGACAAGTCTTTTCAGCTTTCTCCGTTTATATTTGCCCTGGCCCTGGGCACCCCTGACAAGAGTCTCACTCCCTTCTCCTCATTCTCTCCTGACATACGTGCAGCTGGGGTAGAGTTGACTTTCTCACTAGCAGCTGGTAGAGGGACAGGTTTTGCATTTGGGAAGAGAATGCTGTTGACAGCCCACTACTCTTTCTGGTTGTTGCTAAGCACTCAAGGCCTTTTCCGATCCTCATACAACCACGCCAGCAAGTAGGTTGGGAGTGCCAAGAAAGTTGGGAGGCGACATGGCCATGACCGCTGACCCCAACTCAACAAAGGGACAGTCCGTGCCATATGGCATCATGCTTGCTATAGAATGCTGGGGAAGATGAAAGAAGACGGGGACGTTCAGAATTACGGCATCTGTCTTCCCAAGAAACCATCATGTGCGATGGAGCCCTGCTTTCCTGGAGATGGCTGAACACCTGCCTGATGATGGCAAGTAGTGAAGGATTTCCTTCTTTGGCTTTGCATGCTTGCACGGCTTTTGCTTTACTTATTAAATTGTCTTTATCTCAACCCAGGATGCTTCTCACTTTCAGTCTTCCCTTTCTCTTCTGCAACCTGACGTAGGGTCCTAATTGCTGGCTGGCATTGAGACACAAAACCTCCCATCTCAGATTTAGAGCCATTGATGACATCTGCCCCGCGCGCCCTTGCTTCCTGGATGAAAAACCTCCCAGCTCTCTCACCTTCTTCTTAGACGAAGGATGCTCCAGTCCCTGCACCATCTGGGTGGCCCTTCACTCCACTCACACCACTATGCCTATGGCTTTCATAAACTCACAGAATCACTGAGGTGGGGAAAGACACTTAACATTGAGTCCAACCCTTAACCTGTCACTAACCAGTCCACCACTACACTCAGCCCCTAAGTGCCAAGAAGTCTCTTTTCTACAGACCTCCAGCGATGGTGACCCAACCACATCCCTGGCCAGCCTCTTCCAGTGATTGACAACCATTTCACTGAAGACATTTCTCCTAACATCCAACAGAAAGCTCACTTGGCGCAACCTGAAGTCATTTCCTCTCCTCTCATCACCTCTTACTGGGAAAAGAGACCCACACTCACCTCACTACAACCTTCGTTCACGTTGTTGTAGAGAGCGATGACGTCTTCCCTCAGCTTGCCTTTTCTCCAGGCTAAACAGACCCAGTTCCTTCAGTTGCTCCTCACAACACTTCTTCTCGTGACCCTTCACCAGGTTCCTTGCCCTCCTTTGCACACACTCTTACACTCTTCCCCCAGCCCGGAGCCTTCCATGGCGTTATTGTCACCCAAATGCAGCATCCACCAATGAGACTTCTTGAACCTCATATCATTGGCCCTGGCCCATTGACACAGCCTGTCCGCATCCCTCTCCAGAGCCATCCACCATCAGGCACATCAACACACCCACACTCCTTGGTGTCGTCAGAAACCTTACTGAGGGTGCACTCGATAACCTCCTCCACATCAGTCATAAAAATATTAAACTGAACTCACCCCAGTATTCAGCACTAGGGAACGCCACTTGTGACCAGCCACCAACTTGATTTTACACCATTCACCACAACTCTTTGGGCCTGGCCATCCAGACAATTTTT
Organism: Larus michahellis; assembly: GCF_964199755.1. Lineage (NCBI taxonomy): Eukaryota > Metazoa > Chordata > Aves > Charadriiformes > Laridae > Larus > Larus michahellis. Next base: position 168,687,426 of record NC_133897.1, on the reverse strand, counting down.
TAGCCAGCAAAGCGTACGTCCATCAGAGCCATGAGCAGGCACTTTCTCCAGGAGAATGATGTGGGAAACAGTGTCAAAGCCTTTACTACAGTCAGGCTTAACAATATCCACAGACTTTCCCTCATCCACCCACTAAGCGGGACTCCTTCTCAAAAGAGGACATCAGGTTAGGCAGGCAGGACCTGCCCTTCATAAAGCCGTGCTGACAGGGCCTGATCACCTGGGCATCCTCTACGGGACATCTTACGACCCTGGACTTTAGGCATGCAGACTTTGATCGCTTCAGGGATCTGCTGGCCAAAGTGCCGTGGGACAAAGCTCTAGAGGGAAGGCGGGCCCAGGACAGCTGGTCAGTATTCAAGGATCACCTTCTCCGTGTCCAGGAGCAAACTATACCGACAAAGAGGAAGGCAGGAAAGAATGCTAGGACACCTGCCTGGATGCACAGGGAGCTCCTGGACACACCGTCACGCAAAAAGAAACTTTATAAGGAGTGGAAGAAAGGACAGCTGGTGAGAAAAGCTAAAGCTCAGATGAAATTAAATCTAGCCAAGCAGATCAAGGGAAACGGCAAACATTTCTATAGGTACCTTAATGGTAAGAAGAAGACTAGGCAGGGTGTGGGCCCCCTCAGAAAGGAAACGGGGCAGCTGGTGACAAGTGATATGGAGAAGGACGAGGTTCTCAACGACTTCTTTTCCTCACTCTTCACTGGCAAGGGTTCCAGCCACACTCCCGGAGTCACAGAAGACAATGGCAGGGGTTGGACAGAACTGCCCATTGTAAGTGAAGATCAGGCTCGTCACCATCTGATGAACTTGAAAGTGAACAAGTCCATGGGACCCGATGGGATACACCCATGCGTACTGAAGGAACTGGCGGATGAGGTTGATAAACCGCTCCCTATTATATTCCAAAAGTCAAGGCAGTCTGGTGAAGTCCCCACTGACTGGAAAAGGGGAAACATAATCCCCATTTTCAAAAAGGGAAAGGAGGAGGAACCAGGGAACTATAGGCCACTCAGTCTCACCTCCGTGCCTGGTAAGATTATGGAGCACATCCTCCACAAGGCACTGCGGAGGCAGAAGAAAAACAAAGAGGTGACTGGGTACAATGAACACGGCTTCACCAAGGGCAAATCCAGCCTGACAAACCTGGTGCCCTTCTATGAGAAGCTCACAACGTCAATAGACAAGGGGAGAGCAAATGACATCATTTCCTGGACCTGAGCAAAGCCTTTGACACTGTCCCGCATGACATCCTGGTCTCCAAGCTGACAACATATGGCTTTGGTGGACTGACAATTCAGTGGATAAAGAACTAGCTTGACGGCCGCACCCAAAGAGTGGCCGTCAATGGGTCCATGTCCAAGTGGAGGCCAGTGACAAGTGGAGTCCCTCAAGGATCAGTACTGGGACCGGTCTTGTTTAACATCTTTGTCAGAGACACAGACAGTGGCATAGAGTGCACCCTCAGCAAGTTTGCCGACGACACCAAGCTGTGTGGGGCGGCTGACACGCTGGACGGAAGGGATGCCATCCAGAGCAACCTTGACAGGCTGGAGAGGTGGGCCCATGCCAACCTCATGAACTTCAACAAGAACAAGTGCAAGGACCTCCATCTGGGTCGGGGCAATCCCAAGCACCGCTATAGGCTGGGCAGTCACTGGCTTGAGAGCAGCCCTGAAGAAAAGGACTTAGACTTGGGGGTGCTGGTGGACGAGAGCCTCAACATGAGCCGTCAGTGCGCACTAGCAGCCCAGAAAGCCAATCGTATCCTGGTCTGCATCAGGAGAAGCGTGGCCAGCAGGTCCAGGGAGGTGATTCTCCCCCTCTACTCCACTCTCGGGAGACCCCACCTGGAGTACTGCGTCCAATTCTGGAGCCCCTACTACAAGAAACATATGGACGTGCTGGAACGTGTCCAGAGAAGGGCCACGAGGATGATCAGAGGGCTGGAGCACCTCTCCTATGACGACAGACCGAGAGAGGTGGGGTTGTTCAGTCTGGAGAAAAGAAGGCTCCGAGGAGACCTTCTAGTGGCCTACCAGTATCTTAAGGGGGCCTACAAGAAAGATGGGGAGGGGCTCTTTAGGATGTCAGGTAATGGTAGGACTAGAGGGAATGGATTAAAACTAGAGATGGGACGATTCAGACTGGGCGTTAAGAAGAACTTCTTCACCATGAGGGTGGTGAGACACTGGAACAGGTTGCCCAGAGAGGTGGTGGAAGCACCATCCTTGGAAGTTTTTAAGGCCGGGCTGGATGGGGCTCTGAGCAACCTGATCTAGTGGGAGATGCCCGTGCCCATGGCAGGGGGGGTTGGAACTACATGATCTTTAAGGTCCCTTCCAACCCTAACAATTCTGTGATTCTGTGATTCTATAAAACACTGACGTAAGACAGAGACGCCTTTCTCGCACCTACAAACTTACAAACAAGAGGGGCACCAAGGCACCCACAGAACACACCTCACGGGAAAAGCCAGCCTCAAAGACAGCTGTAGTCAGCTGGGATCAAGGCTGGGACGGAGCAAATGCAGGGGAAGGGGCAGAACCTCATGACTGCCACACCATCAAAGTGCGCAACAGACAGGGCTGTGAGGAAATGGGGGCCCCTCTTCGCAACACACCCACAAACCACACCACACCAGTGCCACGGCTTGACCTCACTGAACACACCCCACCTCTCCTATGCTTTAGTCCCGTCTTCTGTTCGGCCTCACAAGCGACAACAAAACCAAGTCTTTGGCCTCTAATACTGGAACTTGAAAGCTGCCGGTGGGGCCAACTGGACACGTCCTCAAGTGGAGGACACGAAAAGGGAGTGATGTGGGAAGGAAATGACACCCCACCTCATGACTCGCCAGGCTGGGGCATGCAGGAGCTGCTCTCTGAAAAAACACTCTCGTGCGCAAAGCCTGTCCCGCCCCTCCACGACCGGCATAAAAGCGGGAACAGCGCCTCTCTCCCTCACACACTTCTCACGCCTTCTCCTCCAGCCTCAGCAAGGTGAGTCTCAACCCCATGACCCTCCTTCTCCTCACCCACCTGGCCCCTCTCCTCCACCATGCTCTGCCCACAGCCTCAACAGCCCTCACGCCTCCACTCTGCCACGCTCCCCACAGCACCACACCAGCCCTACACACTCCCTCGCCCTCCTCCAACACCGACCCTCGCACCCCCACCACCCTCACCTTTCTCAACACCCTCTCTTCCAGGCACCCTCCACACCACAACCATGGCCTGCAACAACCTCTGCAGCCCCTGCGGACCCACCCCGCTGGCTAACAGCTGCAACGAGCCCTGCGTCAGGCAGTGTGAGGACTCACGCGTCGTCATCCAGCCACCCACTGTGGTGGTCACCCTGCCAGGACCCATTCTCAGCTCCTTCCCCCAGAGCACTGCCGTCGGATCCTCCGCATCCGCTGCCGTGGGCAGCGAACTCAGCGCCCAGGGAGTGCCCGTCTCCTCCGGCGGCTTTGGCTACGGCTACGGCTTGGGAGGCCTGGGCTGCTTCAGCGGTAGAAGAGGCTGCTACCCCTGCTAAGGGCCATCGCCACCACCCCTGACACCAACCGTGACAAACTGGAACCAACAGCATAGATGGATGACATACCTCTGGGCCCTTCCTAGCACACAGACCTGCTGTCCACGGATCCTCCTCTCAAGGCACCGAGGAAACAGGGAAGGGCCAGCGCCAACTGCCTGGAACCATGGCCCATGCACTTCCTCCTCTTCTCCCACTTCCTTCTTTGCATCGCCCCTTCTCTCATGTCCACTACTCTCCCCTGCAACCACTCCCTGACAAGACAAAGCCCAACAATGATCTCCACTATGCCACTCCCACTGCGGGCCAAGAAGACCTCGGTGCTTCAGCAACATCTACTGCACTCAAGGGACTTCGCCTGATGGTTGCCCTGCTAACACCTCAGACCTTCTCCCTTCCCCTCAGCACCTCTGCCTTTGCAATCTTTTCCCTCAATAAAGTTTTCATGCACCCCAGCCTCACACGACTCCACTTCCTTTCTTCTCACAAGGCTCTGCACACCTCACCCAACACAAGGCCAGGGCTACAGAGACCATCATCAGGCTGGGTGCAAAAGGGCCACAGGACCTTTTGTATGGCCACAGCAACAACAACAGCACAGGGCAGCACAGGGGGGCTTCCACAACCTGACACAAGCCCTTCATTTGACCAAGCAAAGGCCTGCACATACAAAGGCACTTCAAACCAACCTTCTGACACAAGCTCCCCATGGCAGCACACACTTCACCAACTCTCTTAGAATCATAGAATCATTTAGGTCGGAAAAGACCCTTGGGATCATCGAGTCCAACCATCATCTCCACTCTACAAAGTTCTCCCTTACATCATATCCCCGAACATCACATCCGAACGACTCTTAAACACATCCAGGAATGGTGACTCCACCACCTCCCGGGGCAGCCTATTCCAGTGTCTAACCACTCTTTCCGTGAAGAATTTTTTCCTAATGTCCAGCCTAAACCTACCCCGCTGCAGCTGGAACCCATTCCCTCTTGTTCTATCACTAATTACCTGTGAGAAGAGACCAGCACCAACCCCTCTACAGTGTCCTTTCAAGTAGTTGTAGAGAGCGATGAGGTCTCCCCTCAGCCTCCTCTTCCTCAAACTAAACAGTCCCAGCTCCTTCAATCCCTCCTCATCAGATTTATTCTCCAGGCCCTTCACCACCTTCCTTGCCTTCCTCTGCACTCGCTCCAGCACCTCGAGATCTCTCTCATATTGAGGTGCCCAGAACTAGACACAATACTCAAGGTGTGGCTTCACCAGTGCTGAGTACAGGGGGACAATCGCCTCCCTGCTTCTGCTGGTCACACTATTTCTAATACAAGCCACGATGGCATTGGCTTTCTCGGCCACCTGGGCACACTGCTGGCTCATGTTCGGCCGCTTGTCAATTAGAACCCCCAGGTCCTTTTCTACCAGGCAGCTCTCCAGCCACACTTCCCCAAGCCTGTAGCTATGCATGGGGTTGTTGTGGCCCAAGTGCAGGACCAGGCACTTGGCCTTGTTGAACCTCATACCGTTAGCGTTGGCCCATCGGTCCAATCTATCCAAGTCTCTCTGTAGAGCCTCCCTATCCTCATGCAGATCAACACTACCGCTGAGCTTCGCGTCATCTGCAAACTTGCTGGTGATACACTCTATGTCCTTATCAAGGTCGTCAATAAAGACGTTAAACAGAAATGGTCCCAACACTGAGCCCTGAGGGACACCACTTGTGACCGGCCACCAGCTGGATTTAACTCCACTGACCACCACTCTTTGGGACCGCCCATCCAGCCAGTGCTTGATCCAGCAGATCGTATGCTCATCCAGGCCATGAGCCGCCAGTTTTTCCATGAGAATTCTATGGAGGACAGTGTCAAATGCTTTTTGAAAGTCCAGGTAGACAATGTCCACAGCCTTTCCCTTATCCAATAATCGGGTCATCTTGTCATAGAAGGAGATCAGGTTCGTCAGGGAGGACCTGCCTTTCCTAAACCCATGCTCTTCCCCAATACGACCCTCTGGCCAGAACAGCAGGCACAATCACTGCAAACACAATCATTCACTACAGAAGCAACCTCATCTACTCATCTACTCACCTACTTCAACCCAGCCTGCCCAAACGGGCTCAGCTGGAGCACCTTGTTCAGCACCACGTCCAGTCAGGTTTTCAGTATCTCCAAGGATGGAGTCTCCAACACTCCTCTCAAGAAATGGTTCCACCCTTTGACCACCCTCACACTGAAAAAGCCTTGCCTTCTCGTCCAAGGAAATGACAAGTCTTTTCAGCTTTCTCCGTTTATATTTGCCCTGGCCCTGGGCACCCCTGACAAGAGTCTCACTCCCTTCTCCTCATTCTCTCCTGACATACGTGCAGCTGGGGTAGAGTTGACTTTCTCACTAGCAGCTGGTAGAGGGACAGGTTTTGCATTTGGGAAGAGAATGCTGTTGACAGCCCACTACTCTTTCTGGTTGTTGCTAAGCACTCAAGGCCTTTTCCGATCCTCATACAACCACGCCAGCAAGTAGGTTGGGAGTGCCAAGAAAGTTGGGAGGCGACATGGCCATGACCGCTGACCCCAACTCAACAAAGGGACAGTCCGTGCCATATGGCATCATGCTTGCTATAGAATGCTGGGGAAGATGAAAGAAGACAGGGACGTTCAGAATTACGGCATCTGTCTTCCCAAGAAACCATCATGTGCGATGGAGCCCTGCTTTCCTGGAGATGGCTGAACACCTGCCTGATGATGGCAAGTAGTGAAGGATTTCCTTCTTTGGCTTTGCATGCTTGCACGGCTTTTGCTTTACTTATTAAATTGTCTTTATCTCAACCCAGGATGCTTCTCACTTTCAGTCTTCCCTTTCTCTTCTGCAACCTGACGTAGGGTCCTAATTGCTGGCTGGCATTGACACACAAAACCTCCCATCTCAGATTTAGAGCCATTGATGACATCTGCCCCGCGCGCCCTTGCTTCCTGGATGAAAAACCTCCCAGCTCTCTCACCTTCTTCTTAGACGAAGGATGCTCCAGTCCCTGCACCATCTGGGTGGCCCTTCACTCCACTCACACCACTATGCCTATGGCTTTCATAAACTCACAGAATCACTGAGGTGGGGAAAGACACTTAACATTGAGTCCAACCCTTAACCTGTCACTAACCAGTCCACCACTACACTCAGCCCCTAAGTGCCAAGAAGTCTCTTTTCTACAGATCTCCAGCGATGGTGACCCAACCACATCCCTGGCCAGCCTCTTCCAGTGATTGACAACCATTTCACTGAAGACATTTCTCCTAACATCCAACAGAAAGCTCACTTGGCGCAACCTGAAGTCATTTCCTCTCCTCTCATCACCTCTTACAGGGAAAAGAGACCCACACTCACCTCACTACAACCTTCGTTCAGGTTGTTGTAGAGAGCGATGACGTCTTCCCTCAGCTTGCCTTTTCTCCAGGCTAAACAGACCCAGTTCCTTCAGTTGCTCCTCACAACACTTCTTCTCGTGACCCTTCACCAGGTTCCTTGCCCTCCTTTGCACACACTCTTACACTCTTCCCCCAGCCCGGAGCCTTCCATGGCGTTATTGTCACCCAAATGCAGCATCCACCAATGAGACTTCTTGAACCTCATATCATTGGCCCTGGCCCATTGACACAGCCTGTCCGCATCCCTCTCCAGAGCCATCCACCATCAGGCACATCAACACACCCACACTCCTTGGTGTCGTCAGAAACCTTACTGAGGGTGCACTCGATAACCTCCTCCACATCAGTCATAAAAATATTAAACTGAACTCACCCCAGTATTCAGCACTAGGGAACACCACTTGTGACCAGCCACCAACAGGATTTTACACCATTCACCACAACTCTTTGGGCCTGGCCATCCAGACAATTTTTTAGCCAGCAAAGCGTACGTCCATCAGAGCCATGAGCAGGCACTTTCTCCAGGAGAATGATGTGGGAAACAGTGTCAAAGCCTTTACTACAGTCAGGCTTAACAATATCCACAGCCTTGCCCTCAGCCACCCACTAAGCGGGACTCCTTCTCAAAAGAGGACATCAGGTTAGGCAGGCAGGACCTGCCCTTCATAAAGCCGTGCTGACAGGGCCTGATCACCTGGGCATCCTCTACGGGACATCTTACGACCCTGGACTTTAGGCATGCAGACTTTGATCGCTTCAGGGATCTGCTGGCCAAAGTGCCGTGGGACAAAGCTCTAGAGGGAAGGCGGGCCCAGGACAGCTGGTCAGTATTCAAGGATCACCTTCTCCGTGTCCAGGAGCAAACTATACCGACAAAGAGGAAGGCAGGAAAGAATGCTAGGACACCTGCCTGGATGCACAGGGAGCTCCTGGACACACCGTCACGCAAAAAGAAACTTTATAAGGAGTGGAAGAAAGGACAGCTGGTGAGAAAAGCTAAAGCTCAGATGAAATTAAATCTAGCCAAGCAGATCAAGGGAAACGGCAAACATTTCTATAGGTACCTTAATGGTAAGAAGAAGACTAGGCAGGGTGTGGGCCCCCTCAGAAAGGAAACGGGGCAGCTGGTGACAAGTGATATGGAGAAGGACGAGGTTCTCAACGACTTCTTTTCCTCACTCTTCACTGGCAAGGGTTCCAGCCACACTCCCGGAGTCACAGAAGACAATGGCAGGGGTTGGACAGAACTGCCCATTGTAAGTGAAGATCAGGCTCGTCACCATCTGATGAACTTGAAAGTGAACAAGTCCATGGGACCCGATGGGATACACCCATGCGTACTGAAGGAACTGGCGGATGAGGTTGATAAACCGCTCCCTATTATATTCCAAAAGTCAAGGCAGTCTGGTGAAGTCCCCACTGACTGGAAAAGGGGAAACATAATCCCCATTTTCAAAAAGGGAAAGGAGGAGGAACCAGGGAACTATAGGCCAGTCAGTCTCACCTCCGTGCCTGGTAAGATTATGGAGCACATCCTCCACAAGGCACTGCGGAGGCAGAAGAAAAACAAAGAGGTGACTGGGTACAATGAACACGGCTTCACCAAGGGCAAATCCAGCCTGACAAACCTGGTGCCCTTCTATGAGAAGCTCACAACGTCAATAGACAAGGGGAGAGCAAATGACATCATTTCCTGGACCTGAGCAAAGCCTTTGACACTGTCCCGCATGACATCCTGGTCTCCAAGCTGACAACATATGGCTTTGGTGGACTGACAATTCAGTGGATAAAGAACTAGCTTGACGGCCGCACCCAAAGAGTGGCCGTCAATGGGTCCATGTCCAAGTGGAGGCCAGTGACAAGTGGAGTCCCTCAAGGATCAGTACTGGGACCGGTGTTGTTTAACATCTTTGTCAGAGACACAGACAGTGGCATAGAGTGCACCCTCAGCAAGTTTGCCGACGACACCAAGCTGTGTGGGGCGGCTGACACGCTGGACGGAAGGGATGCCATCCAGAGCAACCTTGACAGGCTGGAGAGGTGGGCCCATGCCAACCTCATGAACTTCAACAAGAACAAGTGCAAGGACCTCCATCTGGGTCGGGGCAATCCCAAGCACCGCTATAGGCTGGGCAGTCACTGGCTTGAGAGCAGCCCTGAAGAAAAGGACTTAGACTTGGGGGTGCTGGTGGACGAGAGCCTCAACATGAGCCGTCAGTGCGCACTAGCAGCCCAGAAAGCCAATCGTATCCTGGTCTGCATCAGGAGAAGCGTGGCCAGCAGGTCCAGGGAGGTGATTCTCCCCCTCTACTCCACTCTCGGGACACCCCACCTGGAGTACTGCGTCCAATTCTGGAGCCCCTACTACAAGAAACATATGGACGTGCTGGAACGTGTCCAGAGAAGGGCCACGAGGATGATCAGAGGGCTGGAGCACCTCTCCTATGACGACAGACCGAGAGAGGTGGGGTTGTTCAGTCTGGAGAAAAGAAGGCTCCGAGGAGACCTTCTAGTGGCCTACCAGTATCTTAAGGGGGCCTACAAGAAAGATGGGGAGGGGCTCTTTAGGATGTCAGGTAATGGTAGGACTAGAGGGAATGGATTAAAACTAGAGATGGGACGATTCAGACTGGGCGTTAAGAAGAACTTCTTCACCATGAGGGTGGTGAGACACTGGAACACGTTGCCCAGAGAGGTGCTGGAAGCACCATCCTTGGAAGTTTTTAAGGCCGGGCTGGATGGGGCTCTGAGCAACCTGATCTAGTGGGAGATGCCCGTGCCCATGGCAGGGGGGGTTGGAACTACATGATCTTTAAGGTCCCTTCCAACCCTAACAATTCTGTGATTCTGTGATTCTATAAAACACTGACGTAAGACAGAGACGCCTTTCTCGCACCTACAAACTTACAAACAAGAGGGGCACCAAGGCACCCACAGAACACACCTCACGGGAAAAGCCAGCCTCAAAGACAGCTGTAGTCAGCTGGGATCAAGGCTGGGACGGAGCAAATGCAGGGGAAGGGGCAGAACCTCATGACTGCCACACCATCAAAGTGCGCAACAGACAGGGCTGTGAGGAAATGGGGGCCCCTCTTCGCAACACACCCACAAACCACACCACACCAGTGCCACGGCTTGACCTCACTGAACACACCCCACCTCTCCTATGCTTTAGTCCCGTCTTCTGTTCGGCCTCACAAGCGACAACAAAACCAAGTCTTTGGCCTCTAATACTGGAACTTGAAAGCTGCCGGTGGGGCCAACTGGACACGTCCTCAAGTGGAGGACACGAAAAGGGAGTGATGTGGGAAGGAAATGACACCCCACCTCATGACTCGCCAGGCTGGGGCATGCAGGAGCTGCTCTCTGAAAAAACACTCTCGTGCGCAAAGCCTGTCCCGCCCCTCCACGACCGGCATAAAAGCGGGAACAGCGCCTCTCTCCCTCACACACTTCTCACGCCTTCTCCTCCAGCCTCAGCAAGGTGAGTCTCAACCCCATGACCCTCCTTCTCCTCACCCACCTGGCCCCTCTCCTCCACCATGCTCTGCCCACAGCCTCAACAGCCCTCACGCCTCCACTCTGCCACGCTCCCCACAGCACCACACCAGCCCTACACACTCCCTCGCCCTCCTCCAACACCGACCCTCGCACCCCCACCACCCTCACCTTTCTCAACACCCTCTCTTCCAGGCACCCTCCACACCACAACCATGGCCTGCAACAACCTCTGCAGCCCCTGCGGACCCACCCCGCTGGCTAACAGCTGCAACGAGCCCTGCGTCAGGCAGTGTGAGGACTCACGCGTCGTCATCCAGCCACCCACTGTGGTGGTCACCCTGCCAGGACCCATTCTCAGCTCCTTCCCCCAGAGCACTGCCGTCGGATCCTCCGCATCCGCTGCCGTGGGCAGCGAACTCAGCGCCCAGGGAGTGCCCGTCTCCTCCGGCGGCTTTGGCTACGGCTACGGCTTGGGAGGCCTGGGCTGCTTCAGCGGTAGAAGAGGCTGCTACCCCTGCTAAGGGCCATCGCCACCACCCCTGACACCAACCGTGACAAACTGGAACCAACAGCATAGATGGATGACATACCTCTGGGCCCTTCCTAGCACACAGACCTGCTGTCCACGGATCCTCCTCTCAAGGCACCGAGGAAACAGGGAAGGGCCAGCGCCAACTGCCTGGAACCATGGCCCATGCACTTCCTCCTCTTCTCCCACTTCCTTCTTTGCATCGCCCCTTCTCTCATGTCCACTACTCTCCCCTGCAACCACTCCCTGACAAGACAAAGCCCAACAATGATCTCCACTATGCCACTCCCACTGCGGGCCAAGAAGACCTCGGTGCTTCAGCAACATCTACTGCACTCAAGGGACTTCGCCTGATGGTTGCCCTGCTAACACCTCAGACCTTCTCCCTTCCCCTCAGCACCTCTGCCTTTGCAATCTTTTCCCTCAATAAAGTTTTCATGCACCCCAGCCTCACACGACTCCACTTCCTTTCTTCTCACAAGGCTCTGCACACCTCACCCAACACAAGGCCACGGCTACAGAGACCATCATCAGGCTGGGTGCAAAAGGGCCACAGGACCTTTTGTATGGCCACAGCAACAACAACAGCACAGGGCAGCACAGGGGGGCTTCCACAACCTGACACAAGCCCTTCATTTGACCAAGCAAAGGCCTGCACATACAAAGGCACTTCAAACCAACCTTCTGACACAAGCTCCCCATGGCAGCACACACTTCACCAACTCTCTTAGAATCATAGAATCATTTAGGTCGGAAAAGACCCTTGGGATCATCGAGTCCAACCATCATCTCCACTCTACAAAGTTCTCCCTTACATCATATCCCCGAACATCACATCCGAACGACTCTTAAACACATCCAGGAATGGTGACTCCACCACCTCCCGGGGCAGCCTATTCCAGTGTCTAACCACTCTTTCCGTGAAGAATTTTTTCCTAATGTCCAGCCTAAACCTACCCCGCTGCAGCTGGAACCCATTCCCTCTTGTTCTATCACTAATTACCTGTGAGAAGAGACCAGCACCAACCCCTCTACAGTGTCCTTTCAAGTAGTTGTAGAGAGCGATGAGGTCTCCCCTCAGCCTCCTCTTCCTCAAACTAAACAGTCCCAGCTCCTTCAATCCCTCCTCATCAGATTTATTCTCCAGGCCCTTCACCACCTTCCTTGCCTTCCTCTGCACTCGCTCCAGCACCTCGAGATCTCTCTCATATTGAGGTGCCCAGAACTAGACACAATACTCAAGGTGTGGCTTCACCAGTGCTGAGTACAGGGGGACAATCGCCTCCCTGCTTCTGCTGGTCACACTATTTCTAATACAAGCCACGATGGCATTGGCTTTCTCGGCCACCTGGGCACACTGCTGGCTCATGTTCGGCCGCTTGTCAATTAGAACCCCCAGGTCCTTTTCTACCAGGCAGCTCTCCAGCCACACTTCCCCAAGCCTGTAGCTATGCATGGGGTTGTTGTGGCCCAAGTGCAGGACCAGGCACTTGGCCTTGTTGAACCTCATACCGTTAGCGTTGGCCCATCGGTCCAATCTATCCAAGTCTCTCTGTAGAGCCTCCCTATCCTCATGCAGATCAACACTACCGCTGAGCTTCGCGTCATCTGCAAACTTGCTGGTGATACACTCTATGTCCTTATCAAGGTCGTCAATAAAGACGTTAAACAGAAATGGTCCCAACACTGAGCCCTGAGGGACACCACTTGTGACCGGCCACCAGCTGGATTTAACTCCACTGACCACCACTCTTTGGGACCGCCCATCCAGCCAGTGCTTGATCCAGCAGATCGTATGCTCATCCAGGCCATGAGCCGCCAGTTTTTCCATGAGAATTCTATGGAGGACAGTGTCAAATGCTTTTTGAAAGTCCAGGTAGACAATGTCCACAGCCTTTCCCTTATCCAATAATCGGGTCATCTTGTCATAGAAGGAGATCAGGTTCGTCAGGGAGGACCTGCCTTTCCTAAACCCATGCTCTTCCCCAATACGACCCTCTGGCCAGAACAGCAGGCACAATCACTGCAAACACAATCATTCACTACAGAAGCAACCTCATCTACTCATCTACTCACCTACTTCAACCCAGCCTGCCCAAACGGGCTCAGCTGGAGCACCTTGTTCAGCACCACGTCCAGTCAGGTTTTCAGTATCTCCAAGGATGGAGTCTCCAACACTCCTCTCAAGAAATGGTTCCACCCTTTGACCACCCTCACACTGAAAAAGCCTTGCCTTCTCGTCCAAGGAAATGACAAGTCTTTTCAGCTTTCTCCGTTTATATTTGCCCTGGCCCTGGGCACCCCTGACAAGAGTCTCACTCCCTTCTCCTCATTCTCTCCTGACATACGTGCAGCTGGGGTAGAGTTGACTTTCTCACTAGCAGCTGGTAGAGGGACAGGTTTTGCATTTGGGAAGAGAATGCTGTTGACAGCCCACTACTCTTTCTGGTTGTTGCTAAGCACTCAAGGCCTTTTCCGATCCTCATACAACCACGCCAGCAAGTAGGTTGGGAGTGCCAAGAAAGTTGGGAGGCGACATGGCCATGACCGCTGACCCCAACTCAACAAAGGGACAGTCCGTGCCATATGGCATCATGCTTGCTATAGAATGCTGGGGAAGATGAAAGAAGACAGGGACGTTCAGAATTACGGCATCTGTCTTCCCAAGAAACCATCATGTGCGATGGAGCCCTGCTTTCCTGGAGATGGCTGAACACCTGCCTGATGATGGCAAGTAGTGAAGGATTTCCTTCTTTGGCTTTGCATGCTTGCACGGCTTTTGCTTTACTTATTAAATTGTCTTTATCTCAACCCAGGATGCTTCTCACTTTCAGTCTTCCCTTTCTCTTCTGCAACCTGACGTAGGGTCCTAATTGCTGGCTGGCATTGACACACAAAACCTCCCATCTCAGATTTAGAGCCATTGATGACATCTGCCCCGCGCGCCCTTGCTTCCTGGATGAAAAACCTCCCAGCTCTCTCACCTTCTTCTTAGACGAAGGATGCTCCAGTCCCTGCACCATCTGGGTGGCCCTTCACTCCACTCACACCACTATGCCTATGGCTTTCATAAACTCACAGAATCACTGAGGTGGGGAAAGACACTTAACATTGAGTCCAACCCTTAACCTGTCACTAACCAGTCCACCACTACACTCAGCCCCTAAGTGCCAAGAAGTCTCTTTTCTACAGATCTCCAGCGATGGTGACCCAACCACATCCCTGGCCAGCCTCTTCCAGTGATTGACAACCATTTCACTGAAGACATTTCTCCTAACATCCAACAGAAAGCTCACTTGGCGCAACCTGAAGTCATTTCCTCTCCTCTCATCACCTCTTACAGGGAAAAGAGACCCACACTCACCTCACTACAACCTTCGTTCAGGTTGTTGTAGAGAGCGATGACGTCTTCCCTCAGCTTGCCTTTTCTCCAGGCTAAACAGACCCAGTTCCTTCAGTTGCTCCTCACAACACTTCTTCTCGTGACCCTTCACCAGGTTCCTTGCCCTCCTTTGCACACACTCTTACACTCTTCCCCCAGCCCGGAGCCTTCCATGGCGTTATTGTCACCCAAATGCAGCATCCACCAATGAGACTTCTTGAACCTCATATCATTGGCCCTGGCCCATTGACACAGCCTGTCCGCATCCCTCTCCAGAGCCATCCACCATCAGGCACATCAACACACCCACACTCCTTGGTGTCGTCAGAAACCTTACTGAGGGTGCACTCGATAACCTCCTCCACATCAGTCATAAAAATATTAAACTGAACTCACCCCAGTATTCAGCACTAGGGAACACCACTTGTGACCAGCCACCAACAGGATTTTACACCATTCACCACAACTCTTTGGGCCTGGCCATCCAGACAATTTTTTAGCCAGCAAAGCGTACGTCCATCAGAGCCATGAGCAGGCACTTTCTCCAGGAGAATGATGTGGGAAACAGTGTCAAAGCCTTTACTACAGTCAGGCTTAACAATATCCACAGCCTTGCCCTCAGCCACCCACTAAGCGGGACTCCTTCTCAAAAGAGGACATCAGGTTAGGCAGGCAGGACCTGCCCTTCATAAAGCCGTGCTGACAGGGCCTGATCACCTGGGCATCCTCTACGGGACATCTTACGACCCTGGACTTTAGGCATGCAGACTTTGATCGCTTCAGGGATCTGCTGGCCAAAGTGCCGTGGGACAAAGCTCTAGAGGGAAGGCGGGCCCAGGACAGCTGGTCAGTATTCAAGGATCACCTTCTCCGTGTCCAGGAGCAAACTATACCGACAAAGAGGAAGGCAGGAAAGAATGCTAGGACACCTGCCTGGATGCACAGGGAGCTCCTGGACACACCGTCACGCAAAAAGAAACTTTATAAGGAGTGGAAGAAAGGACAGCTGGTGAGAAAAGCTAAAGCTCAGATGAAATTAAATCTAGCCAAGCAGATCAAGGGAAACGGCAAACATTTCTATAGGTACCTTAATGGTAAGAAGAAGACTAGGCAGGGTGTGGGCCCCCTCAGAAAGGAAACGGGGCAGCTGGTGACAAGTGATATGGAGAAGGACGAGGTTCTCAACGACTTCTTTTCCTCACTCTTCACTGGCAAGGGTTCCAGCCACACTCCCGGAGTCACAGAAGACAATGGCAGGGGTTGGACAGAACTGCCCATTGTAAGTGAAGATCAGGCTCGTCACCATCTGATGAACTTGAAAGTGAACAAGTCCATGGGACCCGATGGGATACACCCATGCGTACTGAAGGAACTGGCGGATGAGGTTGATAAACCGCTCCCTATTATATTCCAAAAGTCAAGGCAGTCTGGTGAAGTCCCCACTGACTGGAAAAGGGGAAACATAATCCCCATTTTCAAAAAGGGAAAGGAGGAGGAACCAGGGAACTATAGGCCAGTCAGTCTCACCTCCGTGCCTGGTAAGATTATGGAGCACATCCTCCACAAGGCACTGCGGAGGCAGAAGAAAAACAAAGAGGTGACTGGGTACAATGAACACGGCTTCACCAAGGGCAAATCCAGCCTGACAAACCTGGTGCCCTTCTATGAGAAGCTCACAACGTCAATAGACAAGGGGAGAGCAAATGACATCATTTCCTGGACCTGAGCAAAGCCTTTGACACTGTCCCGCATGACATCCTGGTCTCCAAGCTGACAACATATGGCTTTGGTGGACTGACAATTCAGTGGATAAAGAACTAGCTTGACGGCCGCACCCAAAGAGTGGCCGTCAATGGGTCCATGTCCAAGTGGAGGCCAGTGACAAGTGGAGTCCCTCAAGGATCAGTACTGGGACCGGTGTTGTTTAACATCTTTGTCAGAGACACAGACAGTGGCATAGAGTGCACCCTCAGCAAGTTTGCCGACGACACCAAGCTGTGTGGGGCGGCTGACACGCTGGACGGAAGGGATGCCATCCAGAGCAACCTTGACAGGCTGGAGAGGTGGGCCCATGCCAACCTCATGAACTTCAACAAGAACAAGTGCAAGGACCTCCATCTGGGTCGGGGCAATCCCAAGCACCGCTATAGGCTGGGCAGTCACTGGCTTGAGAGCAGCCCTGAAGAAAAGGACTTAGACTTGGGGGTGCTGGTGGACGAGAGCCTCAACATGAGCCGTCAGTGCGCACTAGCAGCCCAGAAAGCCAATCGTATCCTGGTCTGCATCAGGAGAAGCGTGGCCAGCAGGTCCAGGGAGGTGATTCTCCCCCTCTACTCCACTCTCGGGACACCCCACCTGGAGTACTGCGTCCAATTCTGGAGCCCCTACTACAAGAAACATATGGACGTGCTGGAACGTGTCCAGAGAAGGGCCACGAGGATGATCAGAGGGCTGGAGCACCTCTCCTATGACGACAGACCGAGAGAGGTGGGGTTGTTCAGTCTGGAGAAAAGAAGGCTCCGAGGAGACCTTCTAGTGGCCTACCAGTATCTTAAGGGGGCCTACAAGAAAGATGGGGAGGGGCTCTTTAGGATGTCAGGTAATGGTAGGACTAGAGGGAATGGATTAAAACTAGAGATGGGACGATTCAGACTGGGCGTTAAGAAGAACTTCTTCACCATGAGGGTGGTGAGACACTGGAACACGTTGCCCAGAGAGGTGCTGGAAGCACCATCCTTGGAAGTTTTTAAGGCCGGGCTGGATGGGGCTCTGAGCAACCTGATCTAGTGGGAGATGCCCGTGCCCATGGCAGGGGGGGTTGGAACTACATGATCTTTAAGGTCCCTTCCAACCCTAACAATTCTGTGATTCTGTGATTCTATAAAACACTGACGTAAGACAGAGACGCCTTTCTCGCACCTACAAACTTACAAACAAGAGGGGCACCAAGGCACCCACAGAACACACCTCACGGGAAAAGCCAGCCTCAAAGACAGCTGTAGTCAGCTGGGATCAAGGCTGGGACGGAGCAAATGCAGGGGAAGGGGCAGAACCTCATGACTGCCACACCATCAAAGTGCGCAACAGACAGGGCTGTGAGGAAATGGGGGCCCCTCTTCGCAACACACCCACAAACCACACCACACCAGTGCCACGGCTTGACCTCACTGAACACACCCCACCTCTCCTATGCTTTAGTCCCGTCTTCTGTTCGGCCTCACAAGCGACAACAAAACCAAGTCTTTGGCCTCTAATACTGGAACTTGAAAGCTGCCGGTGGGGCCAACTGGACACGTCCTCAAGTGGAGGACACGAAAAGGGAGTGATGTGGGAAGGAAATGACACCCCACCTCATGACTCGCCAGGCTGGGGCATGCAGGAGCTGCTCTCTGAAAAAACACTCTCGTGCGCAAAGCCTGTCCCGCCCCTCCACGACCGGCATAAAAGCGGGAACAGCGCCTCTCTCCCTCACACACTTCTCACGCCTTCTCCTCCAGCCTCAGCAAGGTGAGTCTCAACCCCATGACCCTCCTTCTCCTCACCCACCTGGCCCCTCTCCTCCACCATGCTCTGCCCACAGCCTCAACAGCCCTCACGCCTCCACTCTGCCACGCTCCCCACAGCACCACACCAGCCCTACACACTCCCTCGCCCTCCTCCAACACCGACCCTCGCACCCCCACCACCCTCACCTTTCTCAACACCCTCTCTTCCAGGCACCCTCCACACCACAACCATGGCCTGCAACAACCTCTGCAGCCCCTGCGGACCCACCCCGCTGGCTAACAGCTGCAACGAGCCCTGCGTCAGGCAGTGTGAGGACTCACGCGTCGTCATCCAGCCACCCACTGTGGTGGTCACCCTGCCAGGACCCATTCTCAGCTCCTTCCCCCAGAGCACTGCCGTCGGATCCTCCGCATCCGCTGCCGTGGGCAGCGAACTCAGCGCCCAGGGAGTGCCCGTCTCCTCCGGCGGCTTTGGCTACGGCTACGGCTTGGGAGGCCTGGGCTGCTTCAGCGGTAGAAGAGGCTGCTACCCCTGCTAAGGGCCATCGCCACCACCCCTGACACCAACCGTGACAAACTGGAACCAACAGCATAGATGGATGACATACCTCTGGGCCCTTCCTAGCACACAGACCTGCTGTCCACGGATCCTCCTCTCAAGGCACCGAGGAAACAGGGAAGGGCCAGCGCCAACTGCCTGGAACCATGGCCCATGCACTTCCTCCTCTTCTCCCACTTCCTTCTTTGCATCGCCCCTTCTCTCATGTCCACTACTCTCCCCTGCAACCACTCCCTGACAAGACAAAGCCCAACAATGATCTCCACTATGCCACTCCCACTGCGGGCCAAGAAGACCTCGGTGCTTCAGCAACATCTACTGCACTCAAGGGACTTCGCCTGATGGTTGCCCTGCTAACACCTCAGACCTTCTCCCTTCCCCTCAGCACCTCTGCCTTTGCAATCTTTTCCCTCAATAAAGTTTTCATGCACCCCAGCCTCACACGACTCCACTTCCTTTCTTCTCACAAGGCTCTGCACACCTCACCCAACACAAGGCCACGGCTACAGAGACCATCATCAGGCTGGGTGCAAAAGGGCCACAGGACCTTTTGTATGGCCACAGCAACAACAACAGCACAGGGCAGCACAGGGGGGCTTCCACAACCTGACACAAGCCCTTCATTTGACCAAGCAAAGGCCTGCACATACAAAGGCACTTCAAACCAACCTTCTGACACAAGCTCCCCATGGCAGCACACACTTCACCAACTCTCTTAGAATCATAGAATCATTTAGGTCGGAAAAGACCCTTGGGATCATCGAGTCCAACCATCATCTCCACTCTACAAAGTTCTCCCTTACATCATATCCCCGAACATCACATCCGAACGACTCTTAAACACATCCAGGAATGGTGACTCCACCACCTCCCGGGGCAGCCTATTCCAGTGTCTAACCACTCTTTCCGTGAAGAATTTTTTCCTAATGTCCAGCCTAAACCTACCCCGCTGCAGCTGGAACCCATTCCCTCTTGTTCTATCACTAATTACCTGTGAGAAGAGACCAGCACCAACCCCTCTACAGTGTCCTTTCAAGTAGTTGTAGAGAGCGATGAGGTCTCCCCTCAGCCTCCTCTTCCTCAAACTAAACAGTCCCAGCTCCTTCAATCCCTCCTCATCAGATTTATTCTCCAGGCCCTTCACCACCTTCCTTGCCTTCCTCTGCACTCGCTCCAGCACCTCGAGATCTCTCTCATATTGAGGTGCCCAGAACTAGACACAATACTCAAGGTGTGGCTTCACCAGTGCTGAGTACAGGGGGACAATCGCCTCCCTGCTTCTGCTGGTCACACTATTTCTAATACAAGCCACGATGGCATTGGCTTTCTCGGCCACCTGGGCACACTGCTGGCTCATGTTCGGCCGCTTGTCAATTAGAACCCCCAGGTCCTTTTCTACCAGGCAGCTCTCCAGCCACACTTCCCCAAGCCTGTAGCTATGCATGGGGTTGTTGTGGCCCAAGTGCAGGACCAGGCACTTGGCCTTGTTGAACCTCATACCGTTAGCGTTGGCCCATCGGTCCAATCTATCCAAGTCTCTCTGTAGAGCCTCCCTATCCTCATGCAGATCAACACTACCGCTGAGCTTCGCGTCATCTGCAAACTTGCTGGTGATACACTCTATGTCCTTATCAAGGTCGTCAATAAAGACGTTAAACAGAAATGGTCCCAACACTGAGCCCTGAGGGACACCACTTGTGACCGGCCACCAGCTGGATTTAACTCCACTGACCACCACTCTTTGGGACCGCCCATCCAGCCAGTGCTTGATCCAGCAGATCGTATGCTCATCCAGGCCATGAGCCGCCAGTTTTTCCATGAGAATTCTATGGAGGACAGTGTCAAATGCTTTTTGAAAGTCCAGGTAGACAATGTCCACAGCCTTTCCCTTATCCAATAATCGGGTCATCTTGTCATAGAAGGAGATCAGGTTCGTCAGGGAGGACCTGCCTTTCCTAAACCCATGCTCTTCCCCAATACGACCCTCTGGCCAGAACAGCAGGCACAATCACTGCAAACACAATCATTCACTACAGAAGCAACCTCATCTACTCATCTACTCACCTACTTCAACCCAGCCTGCCCAAACGGGCTCAGCTGGAGCACCTTGTTCAGCACCACGTCCAGTCAGGTTTTCAGTATCTCCAAGGATGGAGTCTCCAACACTCCTCTCAAGAAATGGTTCCACCCTTTGACCACCCTCACACTGAAAAAGCCTTGCCTTCTCGTCCAAGGAAATGACAAGTCTTTTCAGCTTTCTCCGTTTATATTTGCCCTGGCCCTGGGCACCCCTGACAAGAGTCTCACTCCCTTCTCCTCATTCTCTCCTGACATACGTGCAGCTGGGGTAGAGTTGACTTTCTCACTAGCAGCTGGTAGAGGGACAGGTTTTGCATTTGGGAAGAGAATGCTGTTGACAGCCCACTACTCTTTCTGGTTGTTGCTAAGCACTCAAGGCCTTTTCCGATCCTCATACAACCACGCCAGCAAGTAGGTTGGGAGTGCCAAGAAAGTTGGGAGGCGACATGGCCATGACCGCTGACCCCAACTCAACAAAGGGACAGTCCGTGCCATATGGCATCATGCTTGCTATAGAATGCTGGGGAAGATGAAAGAAGACGGGGACGTTCAGAATTACGGCATCTGTCTTCCCAAGAAACCATCATGTGCGATGGAGCCCTGCTTTCCTGGAGATGGCTGAACACCTGCCTGATGATGGCAAGTAGTGAAGGATTTCCTTCTTTGGCTTTGCATGCTTGCACGGCTTTTGCTTTACTTATTAAATTGTCTTTATCTCAACCCAGGATGCTTCTCACTTTCAGTCTTCCCTTTCTCTTCTGCAACCTGACGTAGGGTCCTAATTGCTGGCTGGCATTGAGCCACAAAACCTCCCATCTCAGATTTAGAGCCATTGATGACATCTGCCCCGCGCGCCCTTGCTTCCTGGATGAAAAACCTCCCAGCTCTCTCACCTTCTTCTTAGACGAAGGATGCTCCAGTCCCTGCACCATCTGGGTGGCCCTTCACTCCACTCACACCACTATGCCTATGGCTTTCATAAACTCACAGAATCACTGAGGTGGGGAAAGACACTTAACATTGAGTCCAACCCTTAACCTGTCACTAACCAGTCCACCACTACACTCAGCCCCTAAGTGCCAAGAAGTCTCTTTTCTACAGATCTCCAGCGATGGTGACCCAACCACATCCCTGGCCAGCCTCTTCCAGTGATTGACAACCATTTCACTGAAGACATTTCTCCTAACATCCAACAGAAAGCTCACTTGGCGCAACCTGAAGTCATTTCCTCTCCTCTCATCACCTCTTACAGGGAAAAGAGACCCACACTCACCTCACTACAACCTTCGTTCAGGTTGTTGTAGAGAGCGATGACGTCTTCCCTCAGCTTGCCTTTTCTCCAGGCTAAACAGACCCAGTTCCTTCAGTTGCTCCTCACAACACTTCTTCTCGTGACCCTTCACCAGGTTCCTTGCCCTCCTTTGCACACACTCTTACACTCTTCCCCCAGCCCGGAGCCTTCCATGGCGTTATTGTCACCCAAATGCAGCATCCACCAATGAGACTTCTTGAACCTCATATCATTGGCCCTGGCCCATTGACACAGCCTGTCCGCATCCCTCTCCAGAGCCATCCACCATCAGGCACATCAACACACCCACACTCCTTGGTGTCGTCAGAAACCTTACTGAGGGTGCACTCGATAACCTCCTCCACATCAGTCATAAAAATATTAAACTGAACTCACCCCAGTATTCAGCACTAGGGAACACCACTTGTGACCAGCCACCAACTTGATTTTACACCATTCACCACAACTCTTTGGGCCTGGCCATCCAGACAATTTTTTAGCCAGCAAAGCGTACGTCCATCAGAGCCATGAGCAGGCACTTTCTCCAGGAGAATGATGTGGGAAACAGTGTCAAAGCCTTTACTACAGTCAGGCTTAACAATATCCACAGCCTTGCCCTCAGCCACCCACTAAGCGGGACTCCTTCTCAAAAGAGGACATCAGGTTAGGCAGGCAGGACCTGCCCTTCATAAAGCCGTGCTGACAGGGCCTGATCACCTGGGCATCCTCTACGGGACATCTTACGACCCTGGACTTTAGGCATGCAGACTTTGATCGCTTCAGGGATCTGCTGGCCAAAGTGCCGTGGGACAAAGCTCTAGAGGGAAGGCGGGCCCAGGACAGCTGGTCAGTATTCAAGGATCACCTTCTCCGTGTCCAGGAGCAAACTATACCGACAAAGAGGAAGGCAGGAAAGAATGCTAGGACACCTGCCTGGATGCACAGGGAGCTCCTGGACACACCGTCACGCAAAAAGAAACTTTATAAGGAGTGGAAGAAAGGACAGCTGGTGAGAAAAGCTAAAGCTCAGATGAAATTAAATCTAGCCAAGCAGATCAAGGGAAACGGCAAACATTTCTATAGGTACCTTAATGGTAAGAAGAAGACTAGGCAGGGTGTGGGCCCCCTCAGAAAGGAAACGGGGCAGCTGGTGACAAGTGATATGGAGAAGGACGAGGTTCTCAACGACTTCTTTTCCTCACTCTTCACTGGCAAGGGTTCCAGCCACACTCCCGGAGTCACAGAAGACAATGGCAGGGGTTGGACAGAACTGCCCATTGTAAGTGAAGATCAGGCTCGTCACCATCTGATGAACTTGAAAGTGAACAAGTCCATGGGACCCGATGGGATACACCCATGCGTACTGAAGGAACTGGCGGATGAGGTTGATAAACCGCTCCCTATTATATTCCAAAAGTCAAGGCAGTCTGGTGAAGTCCCCACTGACTGGAAAAGGGGAAACATAATCCCCATTTTCAAAAAGGGAAAGGAGGAGGAACCAGGGAACTATAGGCCAGTCAGTCTCACCTCCGTGCCTGGTAAGATTATGGAGCACATCCTCCACAAGGCACTGCGGAGGCAGAAGAAAAACAAAGAGGTGACTGGGTACAATGAACACGGCTTCACCAAGGGCAAATCCAGCCTGACAAACCTGGTGCCCTTCTATGAGAAGCTCACAACGTCAATAGACAAGGGGAGAGCAAATGACATCATTTCCTGGACCTGAGCAAAGCCTTTGACACTGTCCCGCATGACATCCTGGTCTCCAAGCTGACAACATATGGCTTTGGTGGACTGACAATTCAGTGGATAAAGAACTAGCTTGACGGCCGCACCCAAAGAGTGGCCGTCAATGGGTCCATGTCCAAGTGGAGGCCAGTGACAAGTGGAGTCCCTCAAGGATCAGTACTGGGACCGGTCTTGTTTAACATCTTTGTCAGAGACACGGACAGTGGCATAGAGTGCACCCTCAGCAAGTTTGCCGACGACACCAAGCTGTGTGGGGCGGCTGACACGCTGGACGGAAGGGATGCCATCCAGAGCAACCTTGACAGGCTGGAGAGGTGGGCCCATGCCAACCTCATGAACTTCAACAAGAACAAGTGCAAGGACCTCCATCTGGGTCGGGGCAATCCCAAGCACCGCTATAGGCTGGGCAGTCACTGGCTTGAGAGCAGCCCTGAAGAAAAGGACTTAGACTTGGGGGTGCTGGTGGACGAGAGCCTCAACATGAGCCGTCAGTGCGCACTAGCAGCCCAGAAAGCCAATCGTATCCTGGTCTGCATCAGGAGAAGCGTGGCCAGCAGGTCCAGGGAGGTGATTCTCCCCCTCTACTCCACTCTCGGGACACCCCACCTGGAGTACTGCGTCCAATTCTGGAGCCCCTACTACAAGAAACATATGGACGTGCTGGAACGTGTCCAGAGAAGGGCCACGAGGATGATCAGAGGGCTGGAGCACCTCTCCTATGACGACAGACCGAGAGAGGTGGGGTTGTTCAGTCTGGAGAAAAGAAGGCTCCGAGGAGACCTTCTAGTGGCCTACCAGTATCTTAAGGGGGCCTACAAGAAAGATGGGGAGGGGCTCTTTAGGATGTCAGGTAATGGTAGGACTAGAGGGAATGGATTAAAACTAGAGATGGGACGATTCAGACTGGGCGTTAAGAAGAACTTCTTCACCATGAGGGTGGTGAGACACTGGAACACGTTGCCCAGAGAGGTGCTGGAAGCACCATCCTTGGAAGTTTTTAAGGCCGGGCTGGATGGGGCTCTGAGCAACCTGATCTAGTGGGAGATGCCCGTGCCCATGGCAGGGGGGGTGGAACTACATGATCTTTAAGGTCCCTTCCAACCCTAACAATTCTGTGATTCTGTGATTCTATAAAACACTGACGTAAGACAGAGACGCCTTTCTCGCACCTACAAACTTACAAACAAGAGGGGCACCAAGGCACCCACAGAACACACCTCACGGGAAAAGCCAGCCTCAAAGACAGCTGTAGTCAGCTGGGATCAAGGCTGGGACGGAGCAAATGCAGGGGAAGGGGCAGAACCTCATGACTGCCACACCATCAAAGTGCGCAACAGACAGGGCTGTGAGGAAATGGGGGCCCCTCTTCGCAACACACCCACAAACCACACCACACCAGTGCCACGGCTTGACCTCACTGAACACACCCCACCTCTCCTATGCTTTAGTCCCGTCTTCTGTTCGGCCTCACAAGCGACAACAAAACCAAGTCTTTGGCCTCTAATACTGGAACTTGAAAGCTGCCGGTGGGGCCAACTGGACACGTCCTCAAGTGGAGGACACGAAAAGGGAGTGATGTGGGAAGGAAATGACACCCCACCTCATGACTCGCCAGGCTGGGGCATGCAGGAGCTGCTCTCTGAAAAAACACTCTCGTGCGCAAAGCCTGTCCCGCCCCTCCACGACCGGCATAAAAGCGGGAACAGCGCCTCTCTCCCTCACACACTTCTCATGCCTTCTCCTCCAGCCTCAGCAAGGTGAGTCTCAACCCCATGACCCTCCTTCTCCTCACCCACCTGGCCCCTCTCCTCCACCATGCTCTGCCCACAGCCTCAACAGCCCTCACGCCTCCACTCTGCCACGCTCCCCACAGCACCACACCAGCCCTCCACACTCCCTCGCCCTCCTCCAACACCGACCCTCGCACCCCCACCACCCTCACCTTTCTCAACACCCTCTCTTCCAGGCACCCTCCACACCACAACCATGGCCTGCAACAACCTCTGCAGCCCCTGCGGACCCACCCCGCTGGCTAACAGCTGCAACGAGCCCTGCGTCAGGCAGTGTGAGGACTCACGCGTCGTCATCCAGCCACCCACTGTGGTGGTCACCCTGCCAGGACCCATTCTCAGCTCCTTCCCCCAGAGCACTGCCGTCGGATCCTCCGCATCCGCTGCCGTGGGCAGCGAACTCAGCGCCCAGGGAGTGCCCGTCTCCTCCGGCGGCTTTGGCTACGGCTACGGCTTGGGAGGCCTGGGCTGCTTCAGCGGTAGAAGAGGCTGCTACCCCTGCTAAGGGCCATCGCCACCACCCCTGACACCAACCGTGACAAACTGGAACCAACAGCATAGATGGATGACATACCTCTGGGCCCTTCCTAGCACACAGACCTGCTGTCCACGGATCCTCCTCTCAAGGCACCGAGGAAACAGGGAAGGGCCAGCGCCAACTGCCTGGAACCATGGCCCATGCACTTCCTCCTCTTCTCCCACTTCCTTCTTTGCATCGCCCCTTCTCTCATGTCCACTACTCTCCCCTGCAACCACTCCCTGACAAGACAAAGCCCAACAATGATCTCCACTATGCCACTCCCACTGCGGGCCAAGACGACCTCGGTGCTTCGGCAACATCTACTGCACTCAAGGGACTTCGCCTGATGGTTGCCCTGCTAACACCTCAGACCTTCTCCCTTCCCCTCAGCACCTCTGCCTTTGCAATCTTTTCCCTCAATAAAGTTTTCATGCACCCCAGCCTCACACGACTCCACTTCCTTTCTTCTCACAAGGCTCTGCACACCTCACCCAACACAAAGCCACCGCTACAGAGACCATCATCAGGCTGGGTGCAAAAGGGCCACAGGACCTTTTGTATGGCCCCAGCAACAACAACAGCACAGGGCAGCACAGGGGGGCTTCCACAACCTGACACAAGCCCTTCATTTGACCAAGCAAAGGCCTGCACATACAAAGGCACTTCAAACCAACCTTCCGACACAAGCTCCCCATGGCAGCACACACTTCACCAACTCTACTCCCCAGCATGACACCGTGGCCAGCACGGCAGGCAGAATCACAACAAGCAGAATCATCCCCTGCCCATGGAACCTCTGGAGATTATCTCCCTCCTTCAACATAACCACCTCAGCGGGGTCATCTCCAGCAGGCTCTCCACCACCATGTCCAGTCAGGTTTTCAGGATCTCCAAGGATGGACTCTCCGATACCTCTCTGCTTACCCAGCTCCACCCGCACACTGAAAAAGGCTTCACTTCTCTTCCAAGGAAAAGGTACGCCTTTTCAGCTTCCTCCGTTCCCTCTTCCCCTCACAGGCCGTGGGAACCTATGAGAAGAGTCTCACTCCCCTCTCCTCCTTCCCTCCTGACATGGGTTCACCTGGGATAGAGTTCACTTTCTCACTGGCACCTCGTAGAGTGCTAGGTTTTACATTTGGGATGAGAATGCTGTTGACAGCCCACTACTCTTTCTGCTTGTTGCTAAGCACTCAAGGCCTTTTCTGATCCTCATACCACCCCGCCAGCGAGTAGGCTGGGAGTGCACAAGAAGTGGAGAGGAGACTCAGCACAGACAGCTCACCCCAGATGATGAAAGGCGCAGCCCATACAATAGGACGTCCTGATCAATATATTATGCTGGGGGAAGAAGAAGGAGGGATACTTTGGAGGTGTAGCATTTCTCTTCCCAAGAAACACTTACAGGTGAGGGACCCCTGCTTTCCTCCAGATGCCTGAACACCTTCCTGCCCATGGGAAGGAGCGAAGGGTTTCCTTGTTTTCCTTTGCTTGCATGCGTGGCTTTTACTCTTCCTATTAAATTGCCTTTATCTCAACCCATGAATTTTCTAAGTTTTACTCTTATGATTCTCTTCCCCATCCACCTCCCAGGCGATTGGGCGTGCGTCTGTGTGGTCATAATTGCTGGCTGGGGTTGAACCACGAAACCTCCCATCGGGCATTTAGAGACATTGATGACATCTCCCCCTGCGCGGCCTTCTCTCCTGCTTGAACAACCTCCCACCTCTCTCACTTTCTCTTCTTTGACCCCAAGGACGCATTCCTGCCCTCTAGTCACCTCTCCTCCAGATTTTGCATCATCTCCCAACTTGATGAGGGGGAGCTCCGTCCTACTGCACGGGACACTGAGGAGGATGATCAACAGTGTTCACCCCATGCATACGAGTCCTGGGCTATACCACTGGAAACTTGCCTCCAACTGGACTTTGGGCCACTCAGCACACGCCTATGGGACCAACCCTTCCACCACTTGGCAGTCCACCTCACCGCCCACTTACGCACCACATAATTCCTCAGCTTTCTCTAAGAGCATGCTAAAGGAGAAAGTGTCAAAGCCTTTATTAAAAAGTCCAGGTAGACACCAGCCTTGTCCACAAAGCGACTCACTTCATTGTGGAAGACGCAGAGGTTAGTCAGCCTTAATAGCCCTTCGTAACTTCTGCTGACAACTCCTCATCACCTGCTTCTCCTAACTGGGCTTGGCACTGCTTTCCAGGACAATTTCCATCCATCACCTTCCACACGAGTGAGCTCAGCCTCACCAGCCTCTACTTTCCCAGCGCTTCCTTCCCTGTCTAATCAAAGAGAGCAGGGGGATGAGCTCTCTTCCAGACACCACAAACTGCTCTGAGGCACCGCAGCCTTCACAAGATAATTGAGAGGGGCCTCCTGAGGACATCAGACAGCTAATCGTGGCTACCAAATCTCAGGCCACAAAGACTTGCCTACATACAATTGTAGCGAACTCCCTCCTACTTGAAAACACCTTCCTCAGCAACAAGCACTGCTCGCCTGACAAATATCCACCAAAACACTCACCTCGGCTGAACTGGGGCAGGCCTTGCCATTCAGCAGCCCTTGGGCATGCATCCACCACAACCAGGGCCTCAGCTCTGCAGCCACGTGCTGCGTGCTTGCCTCCAACTCTCCTCAACAAGCTCCACATTCTCTTTCTTCCCGTCACACACTATGCAGAGAAAGGGCCTCACCCCTCAGCGCTCGCCCCAAGTAAACACCCCAAAGGCCCTGGCCCACCAGCCTCCCCTGCATGCCGGTCACACTCCCCCTCTCTCTCTCGCCATGCTCTTTGGCTCGCCAGGACCTCACTTGCTTTTGCACGCTGCCTCATACGCAATCATGGAGGCACTTAGGTTGGAACAGACCCTGAACAATATTGACTCCAACTCTTAACCTATGACTACCAAGTTCACCAAAAAAAAACATAGCCCTAAGTGCCACGTCTGCACGTCCTTTCAATACCTCCAGGGATGGTGATTCAACCACTTCCCGGAGGAGCCTCTTCCAGTGCTTCATAACCCTTCTGGGGATGACATTTTTCCTAGCATCCAATCCCAGCATCCCTACGCACAATTTAAAGATGTTAATTCTTCTCCTATCACTTGTTACTCAGGATAAGAGACTGACACCTACCTCATTACTACCTAATTTCAGGTGGGTGTAGAGAGCAATAAGGTGTCCCCCTCAGCATTCTTCTGCTGCAAACTACACTTCCCCGGTTCTCTAAAACGCTCCTCACGGGTCTTGTTCTCAAGACCCTTCACCAGCTTTGTTGCTCTTCTTTACACGTGTCGCACCAGAGACCAGGTTGCAAATGTGCTGGCCACAGCTAAGGGGAGTTATAAGAAAGGGCTCTGGGGAGCTTGTAGGGAGTATGACTGGCCTCCCGACAGCACAGGGATGGTGACCTCTGACCCAGGGCTGTCAGGACAACCTCCCGCACTCACAAACAGCCTTCCTCTGCCTGCTTGAACTGCCTCCCCCAGGGACGGCACCACGGGGACACAAACCCAACCAGGCAGCCTCCTTTCTCACACCCACAACCCTACAAGCCACACAAGCACCGAGACACCTACAGAGCTCACCCAACAGGGAAGGCCATGCCCAAAGACAGGCTTAGCGAGCTGGCAGCAAGGCAGGCAGGGACCAAGCGCAATGCAAGGGGCAGCGCCTAATACCTGGCACCCCTCCAAGGCACAGATCAGCCTGACAAGGCTACAAGGAAATGGGGACCCCTCTTCACAATACACCCACAAACCGCACCACACAACTGCCACGGCATGAACTCACTGATCACACCCCACCTCACCTTCACTTTGGTCGCGTCTTCTCACCACCCTGTCACAAGCCGTCAACACAATCTTTATGGCCTCTAATACTGCCACTTAAAAGCTGCAGCCAGGGCCAAGTGGACACGTCCTCAGCAGGTGGACAGGAAATTGGAGAAATGCAGAAAAGAAAACACACCCCACCTCATTAATGGCGAGGCTGTGGCATAGAAGCGCTGCTTCTGGAATAAGCTATCATGCGCAAAGCCTGTCCCGCCCCTCCACAACCAGCATAAAAGCCGGCCCAGCGCTTCTCTCCCTCACACACTTCTCCTCACGCCGCCTCCTCCAGCCTCAGCAAGGTGAGCCTCA
Organism: Larus michahellis; assembly: GCF_964199755.1. Classification (NCBI taxonomy): domain Eukaryota; kingdom Metazoa; phylum Chordata; class Aves; order Charadriiformes; family Laridae; genus Larus; species Larus michahellis. The sequence goes on along the minus strand of NC_133897.1, from coordinate 168,657,402 downwards.
AACCCTCCTTCTCCTCACCCACCTGGCCCCTCTCCTCCACCACGCTCTGCCCACAGCCACAAAAGCCCTCACGCCTCCACACTGCCACGCTAACCACAGCACCACACTAACCCTCCACAACCCCTCGCCCTCCTCCAACACCACTCCCTGCACGCCCACGACCCTCACCTGTCACAACACCCTCTCTTCCAGGGATCCTCCACACCACACACATGGCCTGCTACGAACTCTGCAGCCCCTGCGGACCCACCCCGCTGGCTAACAGCTGCAACGAGCCCTGCATCAGGCAGTGCGAGGCCTCCCGCGTCGTCATCCAGCCTTCCACCGTGCAGGTCACCCTGCCAGGACCCATCCTCACCTCCTTCCCCCAGAGCACCGCCGTCGGATCCTCCGCATCCGCTGCTGTGGGCAACGAACTCAGCGCCCAGGGAGTGCCCGTCTGCTCCGGTGGCTTCGGCTTCGGCTACGGCCTTGGCTACGGCTTGGGAGGCCTGGGCTGCTTCAGCGGCAGAAGAGGATGCTACCCCTGCTAAGGGCCATCGCCACCACCCCTGACAACAACTGTGACACCATGGAATCAATGGCATGGATGGAGGAAACACCTCTGGGTCCTTCCTAGCACACAGACCTGCTGTCCACAGATCCTCCTCTCAAGGCACCTAACAAGCAAGCAGCGAAGGGGCCAGCACCTGCTGCCTGGAAACACCGCCCATGTACCTCCTCCTCTTCTCCCACCTCCTTCTTTAGATCTCCCCTTCTGCTACGTCCACTATTCTCTGCTGCAAACATATTCGCACAAGCCAAAGACCACCACGGACATCCACTGTGTTCCATCCACTGCGGACCAAGAAGACCTCGCTTCTCTGCCAAGATCTATCTTGTGAAAAGGACTATGGCTGATGGTTGCCCTAATAACACCTCTGACCATCTCCCTTCCCCTTAGCACCTCTGCCTTTGTACTCTTTTGCCTCAATAAAGGTCTCCTGCATCTCAGCCTCACACGACTCCACTTCCTTTCTTCTCACAAGGCTCTGCACACCTCACCCAACGCAAAGCCATGGCTACAGAGACCATCGGGGTGGGTGGAAAAGGGCTACAAGACCTCTCGTAGGAACTATGGCCCCAGCAACAACAACAGCACAGGGCAGCACAGGGGGGCTTCCACAACCTGACACAAGCCCTTCACTTGACCAAGCAAAGGCCTGACATACAAAGGCACTTCAAACCAACCTTCTGACACAAGCTCCCCATGGCAGCACACACTTCACCAACTCTCTTAGAATCATAGAATCATACAATCATTTAGGTTGGAAAAGACCCTTGGGATCATCGAGTCCAACCATCATCTCCACTCTACAAAGTTCTCCCTTACATCGTATCCCCGAACATCACATCTAAACGACTCTTAAACACATTCAGGGATGGTGACTCCACCACCTCCCGGGGCAGCCTATTCCAGTGTCCGACCACTCTTTCCGTGAAGAATTTTTTCCTAATGTCCAGCCTAAACCTACCCCGCTGCAGCTGGAACCCATTCCCTCTTGTTCTATCACTAATTACCTGTGAGAAGAGACCAGCACCAACCCCTCTACAGTGTCCTTTCAAGTAGTTGTAGAGAGCGATGAGGTCTCCCCTCAGCCTCCTCTTCCTCAAACTAAACACTCCCAGCTCCTTCAATCCCTCCTCATCAGATTTATTCTCCAGGCCCTTCACCACCTTCCTTGCCCTCCTCTGCACTCGCTCCAGCACCTTGATATCTCTCTCATATTGAGGTGCCCAGAACTGGACACAATACTCAAGGTGTGGCTTCACCAGTGCTGAGTACAGGGGGACAATCGCCTCCCTGCTTCTGCTGGTCACGCTATTTCTAATACAAGCCACGATGGCATTGGCTTTCTCGGCCACCTGGGCACACTGCTGGCTCATGTTCAATTAGAACCCCCAGGTCCTTTTCTGCCAGGCAGCTCTCCAGCCACACTTCCCCAAGCCTGTAGCTATGCATGGGGTTGTTGTGGCCCAAGTGCAGGACCAGGCACTTGGCCTTGTTGAACCTCATACCGTTAGCGTTGGCCCATCGGTCCAATCTATCCAAGTCTCTCTGTAGAGCCTCCCTATCCTCATGCAGATCAACACTACCGCTTAGCTTCGCGTCATCTGCAAACTTGCTGGTGATACACTCTATGTCCTTATCAAGGTCGTCAATAAAGACATTAAACAGAAATGGTCCCAACACTGAGCCCTGAGGGACACCACTTGTGACCGGCCGCCAGCTGGATTTAACTCCATTGACCACCACTCTTTGGGACCGCCCATCCAGCCAGTGCTTGATCCAGCAGATCGTATGCTCATCCAGGCCATGAGCTGCCAGTTTTTCCATGAGAATTCTATGGGGGACAGTGTCAAATGCTTTTCGAAAGTCTAGGTAGACAACGTCCACAGCCGTTCCCTTACCCAATAATCGGGTCATCTTGTCATAGAAGGAGATCAGGTTCGTCAGGCAGGACCTGCCTTTCCTAAACCCATGCTCTTCCCCAATATGACCCTCTGGCCAGCACAGCAGGCACAATCACTGCAAACACAATCATTCACTACAGAAGCAACCTCATCTACTCATCTACTCACCTACTTCAACCCAGCCTGCCCAAATGGGCTCAGCTGGAGCACCTTGTTCAGCACCACGTCCAGTCAGGTTTTCAGTATCTCCAAGGATGGAGTCTCCAACACTCCTCTCAAGAAATGGTTCCACCCTTTGACCACCCTCACACTGAAAAAGCCTTGCCTTCTCGTCCAAGGAAATGACAAGTCTTTTCAGCTTTCTCCGTTTATATTTGCCCTGGCCCTGGGCACACCTGACAAGAGTCTCACTCCCTTCTCCTCATTCTCTCCTGACATACGTGCAGCTGGGGTAGAGTTGACTTTCTCACTAGCAGCTGGTAGAGGGACAGGTTTTGCATTTGGGAAGAGAATGCTGTTGACAGCCCACTACTCTTTCTGGTTGTTGCTAAGCACTCAAGGCCTTTTCCGATCCTCATACAACCACGCCAGCAAGTAGGCTGGGAGTGCCAAGAAAGTTGGGAGGCGACATGGCCATGACCGCTGACCCCAACTCAACAAAGGGACAGTCCGTGCCATATGGCATCATGCTTGCTATAGAATGCTGGGGAAGATGAAAGAAGACGGGGACGTTCAGAATTACGGCATCTGTCTTCCCAAGAAACCATCATGTGCGATGGAGCCCTGCTTTCCTGGAGATGGCTGAACACCTGCCTGATGATGGCAAGTAGTGAAGGATTTCCTTCTTTGGCTTTGCATGCTTGCGCGGCTTTTGCTTTACTTATTAAATTGTCTTTATCTCAACCCAGGATGCTTCTCACTTTCAGTCTTCCCTTTCTCTTCTGCAACCTGACGTAGGGTCCTAATTGCTGGCTGGCATTGAGCCACAAAACCTCCCATCTCAGATTTAGAGCCATTGATGACATCTGCCCCGCGCGCCCTTGCTTCCTGGATGAAAAACCTCCCAGCTCTCTCACCTTCTTCTTAGACGAAGGATGCTCCAGTCCCTGCACCATCTGGGTGGCCCTTCACTCCACTCACACCACTATGCCTATGGCTTTCATAAACTCACAGAATCACTGAGGTGGGGAAAGACACTTAACATTGAGTCCAACCCTTAACCTGTCACTAACCAGTCCACCACTACACTCAGCCCCTAAGTGCCAAGAAGTCTCTTTTCTACAGACCTCCAGCGATGGTGACCCAACCACATCCCTGGCCAGCCTCTTCCAGTGATTGACAACCATTTCACTGAAGACATTTCTCTTAACATCCAACAGAAAGCTCACTTGGCGCAACCTGAAGTCATTTCTTCTCCTCTCATCACCTCTTACAGGGAAAAGAGACCCACACTCACCTCACTACAACCTTCGTTCACGTTGTTGTAGAGAGCGGTGGCGTCTTCCCTCAGCTTGCCTTTTCTCCAGGCTAAACAGACACAGTGCCCTCAGATGCGCATCACAACACTTCTTCTCGAGACCCTTCACCAGGTTCCTTGCCCTCCTTTGCACACACTCTTCCCCCAGCATGGAGCCTTCCATGGCGTTATTGTCACCCAAATGCAGCATCCACCAATGAGACTTCTTGAACCTCATACCATTGGCCCTGGCCCATTGATACAGCCTGTCCACATCCCTCTCCAGAGCCATCCACCATCAGGCACATCAACACACCCACACTCCTTGGTGTCGTCAGAAACCTTACTGAGGGTGCACTCGATAACCTCCTCCACATCAGTCATAAAAATATTAAACTGAACTCACCCCAGTATTCAGCCCTAGGGAACGCCACTTCTGAACCAGCCACCAACAGGATTTTACTCCATTCTCCACAACTCTTTGGGCCTGGCCATCCAGACAAATTTTTAGCCAGCAAAGCGTACGTCCATCAGAGCCATGAGCAGGCACTTTCTCCAGGAGAATGATGTGGGAAACAGTGTCAAAGCCTTTACTACAGTCAGGCTTAACAACATCCACAGCCTTGCCCTCAGCCACCCACTAAGCGGGACTCCTTCTCAAAGGAGGACATCAGGTTAGTCAGGCAGGACCTGCCCTTCATAAAGGCGTGCTGACAGGGCCTGATCACCTGGGCATCCTCTACGGGACATCTTACGACCCTGGACTTCAGGCATGCAGACTTTGATCGCTTCAGGGATCTGCTGGCCAAAGTGCCGTGGGACAAAGCTCTAGAGGGAAGGCGGGCCCAGGACAGCTGGTCAGTATTCAAGGATCACCTTCTCCGTGTCCAGGAGCAAACTATACCGACAAAGAGGAAGGCAGGAAAGAATGCTAGGACACCTGCCTGGATGCACAGGGAGCTCCTGGACACACCGTCACGCAAAAAGAAACTTTATAAGGAGTGGAAGAAAGGACAGCTGGTGAGAAAAGCTAAAGCTCAGATGAAATTAAATCTAGCCAAGCAGATCAAGGGAAACGGCAAACATTTCTATAGGTACCTTAATGGTAAGAAGAAGACTAGGCAGGGTGTGGGCCCCCTCAGAAAGGAAACGGGGCAGCTGGTGACAAGTGATATGGAGAAGGACGAGGTTCTCAACGACTTCTTTTCCTCACTCTTCACTGGCAAGGGTTCCAGCCACACTCCCGGAGTCACAGAAGACAATGGCAGGGGTTGGACAGAACTGCCCATTGTAAGTGAAGATCAGGCTCGTCACCATCTGATGAACTTGAAAGTGAACAAGTCCATGGGACCCGATGGGATACACCCATGCGTACTGAAGGAACTGGCGGATGAGGTTGATAAACCGCTCCCTATTATATTCCAAAAGTCAAGGCAGTCTGGTGAAGTCCCCACTGACTGGAAAAGGGGAAACATAATCCCCATTTTCAAAAAGGGAAAGGAGGAGGAACCAGGGAACTATAGGCCAGTCAGTCTCACCTCCGTGCCTGGTAAGATTATGGAGCACATCCTCCACAAGGCACTGCGCAGGCAGAAGAAAAACAAAGAGGTGACTGGGTACAATGAACACGGCTTCACCAAGGGCAAATCCTGCCTGACAAACCTGGTGCCCTTCTATGAGAAGCTCACAACGTCAATAGACAAGGGGAGAGCAACTGACGTCATTTCCTGGACCTGAGCAAAGCCTTTGACACTGTCCCGCATGACATCCTGGTCTCCAAGCTGACAACATATGGCTTTGGTGGACTGACAATTCAGTGGACAAAGAACTAGCTTGACGGCCGCACCCAAAGAGTGGCCGTCAATGGGTCCATGTCCAAGTGGAGGCCAGTGACAAGTGGAGTCCCTCAAGGGTCAGTACTGGGACCGGTCTTGTTTAACATCTTTGTCAGAGACACGGACAGTGGCATAGAGTGCACCCTCAGCAAGTTTCCCGACGACACCAAGCTGTGTGGGGCGGCTGACACGCTGGACGGAAGGGATGCCATCCAGAGCAACCTTGACAGGCTGGAGAGGTGGGCCCATGCCAACCTCATGAAGTTCAACAAGAACAAGTGCAAGGACCTCCATCTGGGTCAGGGCAATCCCAAGCACCGCTATAGGCTGGGCAGTCACTGGCTTGAGAGCAGCCCTGAAGAAAAGGACTTAGACTTGGGGGTGCTGGTGGACGAGAGCCTCAACATGAGCCATCAGTGCGCACTAGCAGCCCAGAAAGCCAATCGTATCCTGGTCTGCATCAGGAGAAGCGTGGCCAGCAGGTCCAGGGAGGTGATTCTCCCCCTCTACTCCACTCTCGGGAGACCCCACCTGGAGTACTGCGTCCAATTCTGGAGCCCCTACTACAAGAAACATATGGACGTGCTGGAACGTGTCCAGAGAAGGGCCACGAGGATGATCAGAGGGCTGGAGCACCTCTCCTATGACGACAGACCGAGAGAGGTGGGGTTGTTCAGTCTGGAGAAAAGAAGGCTCCGAGGAGACCTTCTAGTGGCCTACCAGTATCTTAAGGGGGCCTACAAGAAAGATGGGGAGGGGCTCTTTAGGATGTCAGGTAATGGTAGGACTAGAGGGAATGGATTAAAACTAGAGATGGGACGATTCAGACTGGGCGTTAAGAAGAACTTCTTCACCATGAGGGTGGTGAGACACTGGAACACGTTGCCCAGAGAGGTGGTGGAAGCACCATCCTTGGAAGTTTTTAAGGCCGGGCTGGATGGGGCTCTGAGCAACCTGATCTAGTGGGAGATGCCCGTGCCCATGGCAGGGGGGGTTGGAACTACATGATCTTTAAGGTCCCTTCCAACCCTAACAATTCTGTGATTCTGTGATTCTATAAAACACTGACGTAAGACAGAGACGCCTTTCTCGCACCTACAAACTTACAAACAAGAGGGGCACCAAGGCACCCACAGAACACACCCAACGGGAAAAGCCAGCCTCAAAGACAGCTGTAGTCAGCTGGGATCAGCGCCGGGACGGAGCAAATGCAGGGGAAGGGGCAGAACCTCATGACTGCCACACCATCAAAGTGCACAACAGACAGGGCTGCGAGGAAATGGGGGCCCCTCTTCGCAACACACCCACAAACCACACCACACCAGTGCCACGGCTTGACCTCACTGAACACACCCCACCTCTCCTATGCTTTAGTCCCGTCTTCTGTTTGGCCTCACAAGCGACAACAAAACCAAGTCTTTGGCCTCTAATACTGGAACTTGAAAGCTGCCGGTGGGGCCAACTGGACACGTCCTCAAGTGGAGGACACGAAAAGGGAGTGATGTGGGAAGGAAATGACACCCCACCTCATGACTCGCCAGGCTGGGGCATGCAGGAGCTGCTTGCTGAAAAAACACTCTCGTACGCAAAGCCTGTCCCGCCCCTCGATGACCGGCATAAAAGCCGGCCCAGCGCTTCTCTCCCTCACACACTTCTACACCTTCTCCTCCAGCCTCAGCAAGGTGAGTCTCAACCCCATGACCCTCCTTCTCCTCACCCACCTGGCCCCTCTCCTCCACCACACTCTGCCCACAGCCTCAGCAGCCCTCACACCTCCACTCTGCCACGCTCCCCACAGCACCACACCAGCCCTACACACTCCCTCGCCCTCCTCCAACACCGACCCTCACACCCCCACCACCCTCACCTTTCTCAACACCCTCTCTTCCAGGCACCCTCCACACCACACACATGGCCTGCAACAACCTTTGCAGCCCCTGCGGACCCACCCCGCTGGCTAACAGCTGCAATGAGCCCTGCGTCAGACAGTGCGAGGACTCACGCGTCGTCATCCAGCCTCCCACTGTGGTGGTCACCCTGCCAGGACCCATTCTCAGCTCCTTCCCCCAGAGCACTGCCGTCGGATCCTCCGCATCCGCTGCCGTGGGCAGCGAACTCAGCGCCCAGGGAGTGCCCGTCTCCTCCGGCGGCTTTGGCTACGGCTACGGCTTGGGAGGCCTGGGCTGCTTCAGCGGTAGAAGAGGCTGCTACCCCTGCTAAGGGCCATCGCCACCACCCCTGACACCAACCGTGACAAACTGGAACCAACAGCATAGATGGATGACATACCTCTGGGCCCTTCCTAGCACACAGACCTGCTGTCCACGGATCCTCCTCTCAAGGCACCGAGGAAACAGGGAAGGGCCAGCGCCAACTGCCTGGAACCATGGCCCATGCACTTCCTCCTCTTCTCCCACTTCCTTCTTTGCATCGCCCCTTCTCTCATGTCCACTACTCTCCCCTGCAACCACTCCCTGACAAGACAAAGCCCAACAATGATCTCCACTATGCCACTCCCACTGCGGGCCAAGAAGACCTCGGTGCCTTGGAAGATCTACTGCACTCAAGGGACTTCGCCTGATGGTTGCCCTACTAACACCTCAGACCTTCTCCCTTCCCCTCAGCACCTCTGCCTTTGCAATCTTTTCCCTCAATAAAGTTTTCATGCACCCCAGCCTCACACGACTCCACTTCCTTTCTTCTCACAAGGCTCTGCACACCTCACCCAACACAAGGCCAGGGCTACAGAGACCATCATCAGGCTGGGTGCAAAAGGGCCACAGGACCTTTTGTATGGCCACAGCAACAACAACAGCACAGGGCAGCACAGGGGGGCTTCCACAACCTGACACAAGCCCTTCACTTGACCAAGCAAAGCCTTGCACATACTAATGCACTTCAAACGGACCTTCTGACACAAGCTCCCCATGGCAGCACACACTTCACCAACTCTCCTCCCCAGCATGACACCGTGTCCAGCACAGCAGGCAGAATCACAACAAGCAGAATCATCCCCTGCCCATGGAACCTCTGGAGATTATCTCCTTCAACATAACCGTCTCCAACGGGGTCATCTCCAGCAGGCTCTCCACCACCATGTCCAGTCAGGTTTTCAGGATCTCCAAGGATGGACTCTCCAATACGTCTCTGCTTACCCAGCTCCACCCGCACACTGAAAAAGGCTTCACTTCTCTTCCAAGGAAAAGGTACGCCTTTTCAGCTTCCTCCATTCCCTCTTCCCCTGTTTTACTTCCCCATCCCACTCCCAGGTGATTGGGTGTGCGTCTGTGTGGTCATAATTGCTGGCTGGGTTTGAACCACGAAACCTCCCATTGGGCATTTAGAGACAGTGACGACATCTCCCCTGCGCGGCCTTCTGTCCTGCTTGAACAACCTCCCACCTCTCTCACCTTCTCTTCTTTGACCCCAAGGATGCATTCCTGCCGTCTAGTCAGGTTATTCTCCACCAGCAACACGAAGTCGTGCCTTGCAAAGCTGCTTTCCAGCCTGTTGGCCCCCAGCATGTCCTGGTGACCAGCAGTATTCCTCCCCAGATATGGGACTTTGCCTTTCCCCCGGCTGAACTTCAGGACGCTCCTCTCTGACGTCTTCTCCAGACTCTCCACCTCCCTCTCAACAATGGCACAACCATGCCATGCCTCAGACTCTCCTCCAGATTTTACATCATCTCCCAACTTGATGAGGGGGCGCTCCGTCCCACTGCACAGGACACTGAGGAGGATGATCAACAGTGTTCACCCCATGCATACGAGTCCTGGGCTATACCACTGGAAACTTGCCTCCAACTAGACTTTGGGCCACTCAGCACACGCCTATGGGACCAGCCCTTCCACCACTTGGCCGACCACCTCACTGCCCACTTACGCACCACATAATTCCTTGGCTTTCTCTAAGAGCATGCTAAAGGAGAAAGTGTCAAAGCCTTTATTAAAAAGTCCAGGTAAACACCAGCCTTTTCCACAAAGCGACTCAGTTCATTAGTCAGCCTTAAGAGCCCCTTCGTAACTTCTGCTGACAACTCCTCATCACCTGCTTCTCCTAACTGGGCTTGGCACTGCTTTCCAAGACAATTTCCATCCATCACCTTCCACACGAGTGAGCTCAGCCCCATCAGCCTCTACTTTCCCAGGACTTTTCAAAGAGAGCAGGGGGATGAGCTCTCTTCCAGACACCACAAACTGCTCTGTGGCACCGCAACCTTCACAAGATAATTGAGAGGGGCCTCCTGAGGACATCAGACAGCTCCCATGGCATTCGTGGCTACCACCTCTCAGGCCACAAGGACTTGCCTACACACAGTTGCAACGAACTCCCTCCTACTTGAAAACACCTTCCTCAGCAACAAGCACTGCTCGCCTGACAAATATCCGCCAAAACACTCACCTCGGCTGAACTGGGGCAGGCCTTGCCATTCAGTAGCCCTTGGGCATGCATCCACCACAACCAGGGCCTCAGCTCTGCAGCCACGTGCTGCGTGCTTGCCTCCAACTCTCCTCAACAAGCTCCACATTCTCTTTCTTCCCATCACACACTATGCAGAGAAAGGGCCTCACCCCTCAGCGCTCGCCCCAAGTAAACACCCCAAAGGCCCTGGCCCACCAGCCCCCCCTGCATGATGATCCCGCTCCCCCTCTCTCTCTCGCCATGCTCTTTGGCTCACCAGAAACTCACCTGCCTTCACGAGGTGAACCCCATCAAGCACTGTGTCACTCCAGAGCCCAGTCTGCAAACGTGCCAACACCAGCAAAGGGGAGCATTATGGAGGGACAACACCATCTCTGGGAGCCTGGCAGGCCTCCCGACAGCACAGGGCTTGGAACCAGGGCTGCCAGGACAACGTCCTCCGCTCACAAACAGCCGTCCTCTGCCTGCTGGAACTGCCACCACCAGGGATGGCCCCAGGGGGTCACAACCCAAACAGGCAGCCTGCTTTCTCCCACCTACAACCTTAAAAGCCAGAGGGGCACCAAGACACCCACAGAGCGCACCCAATGGAAAAACAAAATAACACCCCCCAAAAAGCTGTATTTAATAAATACTTCAACAAACCCTTCACTTCTTTCCCATGCTGCCAGGTGCCAGGGACACCCATGCAGGTTCTGCTTTCATGCCCCACCTTGCTGTGGTCTCCAGACTAATCTCCTGTCAGTTCCTGTGACACCATATTCCCTCACAGTGGGGTCCCATGGCCGCCCACACAGGGTCCCGTGTCCCCGTTCCCCCTTGCTGCCAGGACCCTGGAAACCCATGCAGGGTGCCCAAGTCACCACTCCTCTTGCTGTGGGGTCCTCAGCTGAACCATCTCGAGGTCCCTGCTGCACTGGCTTCCTGGCCGCATGGTACCCATTCCACCTACATGGGAGTCCCCAGGCCACCATCTCACCTTGCTATGGAGTCCCCAGCTGACCTCTTGGGGGGCTTCCCCAGGCCACCACCTCCTCTTCACTGCAGGGTCTCACACTGAGTCATGCAGCTGTTTCCTGGACCACCATCCTCCCTGCTGCAGTGTCCCTGGAATACCTGTGCAGGGGACCACAAGTCACCATCCCTCTGCTCTGATGTCACACAGGAAGCCCATTGTGTGAGGTCACCATTCTCCTCACTCTGGTGTCCCTGGGGCACAGCACGGGGCACCAAGGACCAGGTGCAGGAACAAGCCTGTGACCCTGCTCTGCTGTGAAGCTGGGGCTCCTCCAGGTCTGCACAGCCAAGGAGTTGGTGGGGTGGGCATGTTCTCTTGTGCCACCCTCCCACCTCTGTGCCTCCCAGTTTGGGCTCTCAAACACAGATCTTTGGGCAACAAAAATCTTTGGGTCTCCCCAGTCTGCTTATCACCAAGGCCACTCACTCTTCCTTCTTCTTCGTTGTTCTCATTTTTCACTTTCTGTAAGTGAAAAATAACAGGCTCCTGAAAAACAGGTGAGCTCTGGGCTGAGACGGGAGCTCGCAGTCTCCAGGGCTCTTGGCAGCACTGAAATATTCATCAAAAGTAAATTAAGAGAACGTCTCCAGAGCAGCTGGAATCCAGAGTGCCAGAGAGCTCTGTGCACAGCTGGAGTCAGCCTCGTTTCAAAGACAAAGCTTTTGCCTAGGAACAAAGCCCTTCTCTAATTCAAAACCACACATCACCTGCCTCGGAGCTGGGCAAGGAGAGGGGGAATGGGTTTGGATCTGTTTGGCCTTTTTATCCTGTGATTTAGTGTAAATAGCGCATCTACCCTGCAGACATGCTTCATTGGCCTGTAGGGGCTTACTTCACCTCATCGTAAAGTAATGTCTAATCAATAGAAAACAAACTCAAGTAATACTTGCTGTTATGAGTGATAGTTGTTCACCCTGGAGTTCAGCCAGCTTGACATTGTCCCTGCCCATGGCACGGGGCTTGGAACTAGATGATCCTTAAGGTCCCTTCCAACCCAAACCATTCTATGATTCTATGATTCTATGACATCAACGCTTGGACTGAAATGGGTGCAGGATCTCAGCTCCCCGCAGCCGTTCAACGTGCCTGAGCAGCCAGGCCCGGAGGGATGTCTGCTTCATGCTTCAGAGGATGTCTCAGCCCAAACTTGCTCCAGATCTGCTCATTTTGAGCACAGTCAGCTCAGACAGGTTCAAGGAAGCACTGGGAGGAGGTTCATTGCCCTCTGTCCAGGGCATGGATGGACCAGCACATGCCTCTCTCCCATCCACCCTGGGGAATCAAGGGGCCAGGTCCCTTTGGTTGCCCCCTGCCCAACTCTCTGCACCTCACCCCTAGGAGACCCCAAGCCAGGCACGCAGCTGGAGTGATGTGCTGGAGGACACCTCTCCCAGTGTCTGGCTCCCCCGATGGGACTCTCAGCCACCCAGCCAGGACCCTGCTCTCAGAGCAGCCCCAAACCCCATTGTGGAGCAGTCGCAGCCATGCGTGGCCTTTTCCCTTGTCTCCCTCCTGCGAGAGGACTGGACTTGGCAGGGCCAAACGCAAAGTGATAATGCCAAGGACGTTACTGCGCAGCAGCTCCTCCTGATCCCATGAACAAGAGTCTGCATCCCAGACATCCCAGGAGTCTGCAAGAAGTCCATTTCGTTCCTCTCCCACCCCAAGTGAGAAATTTTGCATTCGAACTGCTCCTGGTTCATATTTGATTTGCTAAGAAACCTCCCATCATTAGCAAGAGCAAGGGGGTCTAGGAAAAGCGGTGGCCATCAGTCCCGTTCCCATCCCAGCCTTCCCCCTCTGTGGCTCTGCAAGACTGTCTCATGCTTTGGGACAACTGTTCATTGCCAAGGGGCTGAACCCCTTGGTGAGGAGCAATCCCGAACCCCTATGGAAGCTGATGGGAGCTGGGCGGCTTGGGCCAAGATGGACTTCAGCCAGCCGAAATCACACATGGAGGGAGATACTGGCTGTACTGTAGGACATGACCTGGAAAGGGGCTCACTGCCGGTGTAGTGTCCACCAAAAAGCATGAAAAAGAGCCACAAAACTGAAATCCAAGGGGAAGAGGGAAGTTTAGAGGTGGTGTGCCTCACCTGGCCTCTTGGAGCTTGGCGGCAGCCATGCAGCATCATCACGAGCCAGCTTCCACGCTGGAATGGGCTGCATCCAGGTAGCTCATATCCGTCTTCCCCATTTTCCTGGGAGAAATGGGGAGGGCAAAGCAGGGAGTGGGGCTGGAGGACGAAACCGAGCCAGTTCGAGAGAAAGAGGTCACCCACAAGGAAGCTTCATTATGGAAACAACGCGTCAGATGAAGCAGTGGTTCTCCGACGGCGATGGGATCTGCCCAAGCCACCCAAGCTTTATCCTGCCTGCTGCAAGGTCCTGGGCTGTCCTCTGGTTGGTGTCATGCAGGAGACCTGCCCTGTTGAGCTAATGGTTCTCCTCCAGGCTTTCATCCTGAACTCACAAGATCTTGCTAGATAATATCAGAAGCCTGGGTGATATTTCATTAAGAAGAGAGTCCTGCTCTATCCCATGCGGTCACTGCAAGTTTACACCTCTCCCCTGTGATCTTCCCTCATGCCCTAACATTGCTTTGGTAATTACCTCCAGAATTACCATATTTAAATCCAGCACTGTGGTTATTCAGCTGCTGCCACAGCAGCTCTGGCTGCGCCGCTGTCTCCCAGTGATTCCTTGGCTGAAACAGGGGTTACCCTTAATTATTCTCCAAAGCTTGCGGGATGCAGCAGGGAGCTCTTATCCTCCCACCACCACCTGGAATATCTTCCTTGGCCTTTCGCATTTCCCTAGTTCATCTGATGGATGCCCCATCATTGGAAGTCTTCAAGGCCAGGTTGGACAGGGCTTTGAGCAACCGGATCTAGTTGAAGATGTCCCTGGTTGGACTAGATGGTCCTATGAAAGGTCCTTTTGAATCCAAACCATTCTATTGTACCATTTTACCATGCAGTGAGCTGGAAGAGTGGATGCAGCTGGATGTAGGGTGGTTGTGATTCATCCCCCTGCCTCAAGCCGGTGCAGGTGGAGTGGGACATGCGGGAAACATCAACATGACCTTTCTTCTTGACAAACCTTGTGTCCTGGTTTGAGTGTCACAGAAATAATTTTTCTTCTAATGCTTGGGAAAACCGCACTTTTAGAAGACTCCAGTGTCTGAATTTGTGAAAATATTTACTTTATCGCCAGCTCTGGTGTACGAGTTTCAAGGTCTCGGTGTTTTTGAGCTCACCAGGTGCAGGGATGAGGAGCGGCGAGACCCAGGCACTTCACCCAAGCTGCCACCAGGATTATTTCACACCACGAATGACACATTCAATAGAAATTAGGAAGTTTGCTGAGGAGTTTCTCTCTCTCTCCCTTGATGGCTGTGATCCTGAGAACTCCTTGCCCCGGTGCCGGAGCCCTGAGCCCTTCCCTTCCTCCCGAAGCCGCAGTGTCCGGCATTTGCTGTGGGAGCGCACAGCTTCCTACTGGTAGAACTGGCCGAGTATAATCCCTGTATATTTTATACTGGTATTGGGATCAATATTGGCTCTTTAGTGTCATTGATGTTAATTATTTAGTCTTATCCTATTAAATCTGTTTATATTTCAACCCTGGGGTTGCCTTGTTTTTCCCCGATTCCCCTTCCCGGGTGGGGAGGGGTCGTCGAGTGATAGAATAATTGTCTAAATGACAATAAATCATTGTGGGTTTCCCAAACCGTAACACAGGGCATCCTGCATTGTGGAGGGGGAGGGAATAGCACCAGGACTGGAGTCACTGGTGGGAGAGGGATTTTGGAGATGGGAAAGCCCCGGGAGGGATGAGGAGATGCTGGGACTCACCCAGCTGGGAGGGGGGCCATGGGACACGGCTGGTCACACAAGCACAAGGTGACGCCTTTTGTCATGCTGGGGGGAGAAAACTGACCCATTCCCTCAGGAAAGGGATCCCCAAGGATTCAGCTTTTCCTCAGACTTTCCCAAAGCAAACGGGCACATTCCTCTTCCAGGTCTCGCCCAGAAGAAAGGAGGAGGGAGAAAAGGAGTGGAAAAGCCATGATGTCCTACTACTTCTTCGACGTGGGGGCTGTATCTCTTTTGGGGGGGAAAAGCAGGAATTCCTGTATGGGTCTCCCTTATCCCACTCTTCACCGTTTGAATTTAGAGCAGCACAAGCCTTTGCCTCAGAAAGTCCCGAAGGAAAAGACAGCTGGGAGAAGGGGGATGTCTTGGAAACCCCTGCTCATTTTTAATCTGGGTTTAAGTGCGTTTAATGATGACGAAGCCTTTTCTCCACAAAATCCCTTTTGACCAGCCCTTTTTGTCTGGGAGGAGGGGAGGCAACCTGCACCCCCTTCCCCCGCACCGCTGTGTGGAGGTGTGCAAGCGCCCGGCCTCGCCCCGGCCCCCCACCACGGGCGATGGTGCCGGTGTCCACACGGTGCTGTGGCAGCTCCCAGTGCCGGTAAACCCCGGGACGCGGACTCCATTTCCCGAGGAGCCGAGCGGCTGCCCCCCAAGATGGCGGCGGAGAGGCCGGAAGCGGGGCCGGGCCGAGCCGAGCTGAACCGAGCCGGACCAGGCCGAATCTAGCCGAATCCAGCCGAGCCCTGCTGAGCCGAACCGAGCCGATCGGAGCCGAATCCAGCCGAGCCTCGCCGAGCCGAGCCGAGTCCAGCCGAGCCCAGCCGGGCCGAACCGAGCCGATCGGAGCCGAGTCCAGCTGAGCCCTGACGAACGGAGCCGATCGGAGCCGAGCCCAGCCGAGCCCTGACGAACGGAGCCGATCGGAGCCGAGCCCAGCCGAGCCCCGGTGAGGGGTGAGACGGGACCCCCCCCCCCCGCCACATAGGGGAGCGTTTGCGGGGGCGCCCCCACCCCCGCCCCCGCAACGGGGGTGGCTGGGGGGAGCAGAGTGGGGAGGGGGTCCCCAAAGTGGGGCACAGTGGGGAGGGGAGAGCCCGGGGGGGGGGGGGCGGGATGAGGGGGGGGGCGCGGTGAGAGGCTCCGGGGTGGACTAAGGCGGACGTGGCGGGAGGGGGGGCCGGGGGGTGTGGGGGAGATTTGGGGTGCAGAGCTGGGATCTGGGGGGCAGATGGGGGGGTCAGGCCTGGGTGCGGAGGTGGGGTTCGGGGCGCAGGAGGAGATGTGGGGTGCAGAGCTTGGGGTGCGGGGGGAGGTTTGGGGTGCAGACGTGGGATTTGGGGGTGCGGGGGAGGCGTGGGGTGCCGACCCGGGGTTTGGGGTGCAGGTCTGGGTGGGGACGTGGGATTTGGGGCGCAGGAGGAGATGTGGGGTGCAGACCTGGGGTTTAGAGGAGATTTGGGGTGCAGAGCTGGGGTACAGACATGGGATTTGGGGTGCAGGAGGAGGCGTGGGGTGCAGAACTGGAGTGTAGGGGGAGATTTGGGGTGCAGACCTGGGTGCAGATGTGGGATTTGGGGTGCAGGGGGAGCTTTGGGGTGCAGATGTGGGATTTGGGGTGCGGGGGGGGGGCATGGGGTGCCGACCCGGGGTCTGGGGTGCAGGTAGGGGCACAGATGTGGGACTTGGGGTGCAGGAGGAGATCTGGGGCGCAGAGCTGGGGTGCAGGGGAACATTTGGGGTGCAGGAGAGGTGTGGGGTGCAGACCTGGGTGCAGATCCGGTGTTTGGGGTGCAGACCTGGGTACAGACCTGGGATTTGGGGTGCAGGGGAGGTGTGGGGTGCAGGCCTTGGTGAGGTTGTGGGATTTGGGGTGCAGACCCCGGGTTCAGGGTGCAGGAGGAGATCTGGGGTACGGACCTGGGGGTGCAGAGGGATATTTGGGGTGCAGACCTGGGTGAGGACATGGAATTTGGGGTGGGGGGAAACATGAGTGCAGACCTGGGGTTTGGGGTTCAGGGGGAGATCTGGAGTGCGGAGCTGGGGTGCAGATGTGGGAAATTTAGGGTGCCCAGCTGGGACTCGGGGTGCAGGGGAGGTGTGGGGGTCAGGCCTGGGTGCAGATTTAGGATTTGGGGTGCAGGAGGAGATATGGGGTGCAGATGTGGGAAATGCAGGGTGCCCGGCTGGGACTTGGGGTGGAGGGGAGATGTGGGGTGCAGACCTGGGTGTAGACCCAGGATTTGGGGTGCACACCTAGAGTTTGGGGTGCAGGGGGAGATTTGGGGTGCAGACGTGGGATTTGAGGTGCAGGGCAGGAGTGGGGTGCAGACCTGGGTGCAGACCTGGGGACTCGGGGTGCAGGAGGAGATCGGGGGTGCAGAGCTGGGGTGCAGGAGGAGATTTGGGGTACAGACCAGGGACTTGGGGTTCAGGGGAGGTGTGGGGTGCTGACCCGGGGTTTGGGGTGCTGGTGGAGATCTGGGGTACAGACTTGGGGTGCAGAGGGATGTTTGGGGTGCAGACCTGGGTGAGGACATGGGATTTGGGGTGCAGGGGAGATGTGGGGTGCAGACATGGGTTTTGCAGTGCAGGAGGAGAGCTGGGGTGCAGAGCTGGGGTGCAGACATGGGAAATTTAGGGTGCCCAGCTGGGACTCGGGGTGCAGGAGGAGCTCGGGGGTGCAGAGATGGGATGCAGGGGGAGATTTGGGGTACAGACCAAGGCCTCAGGGTGCAGGGGAGGTGTGGGGTGCAGACCTGGGGTTTGGGGTGCAGACCTGGGTGAAGACATGGAATTTGGGGTGCAGAGGAGACCTGGGGTGCAGACCTGGGGTTTAGGGTGCAGGGGGAGATTTGGGGTGCAGATGTGGGATCTGGGGTGCAGGAGGAGATCTGGGGTGCAGACCTGGGTGCAGGGGAAGATGTGGGGTGCAGATGTGGGGTGCAGGGGGGAATTTGGGGTGCAGCCCAGGGACTCGAGGGCAGCCTGGGGTGCAGGTTGAGCCTCCTTTTCTGTGCCGCGTGGCAGGATCCGGCCCCAGCCCAGGTGCCGCCTGCGCATGGGGAGCCCACAGGCCAGTTTCATTAATTAGCAACTACAGCTGACGAGTTTCTGCTGCCCTGGCCCAGCCACGTCACTGCCAGACACGCCGCTTCTGCTTTCCTTTTCGCTTTTGCTGGCAGAAATGGGTAAAAGCCCCCCAAAAAAATGGTCCCACGGGGCTGGCGTGTGGCTGATGCTTGTGGGCACCCGTGGCAGGGTAGGGGGGAGCTTGGTGATCATAGCAGGGTGCACCCCGAGGTGACCCCCAGCTTATATCACCACCCCCACAACTCCCGGCAGGGTTTTGGCCATGATGGAGGCGACGGGGCCTGTGGCCAAGCGCATCCTGGTGACGGGTGGCAGCGGCTTGGTGGGGAGAGCCATCGAGAAGGTGGTGGCCGATGGAGAGGGGCGGCCAGACGAGAAGTGGATCTTCGTGTCCTCCAGAGACGCCAACTTGACGTGAGTTGACCACGGGGGGGTTTTTTTGGCTTGGAACCGCCCCCCCCGCCCCGATCTGCTCCCTCGATGCCGCTGAACCCCAAAATTTCCCATCCCAGGAATGCCGCCGAGACCAAAGCCCTGTTCGAGCAGCACAAGCCCACCCATGTCATCCACCTGGCCGCCATGGTCGGGGGCCTCTTCAAAAACATCCGCTACAACCTGGATTTTTGGGTGAGCACCTGGGGAACGGGTGATATCAGGATCCCTGTGGATGCTGCAACCATCTGCCCTCCCCGAGCTGTGACATGGGGATGTGGCTTGCTCTGCTCCTGGGGCCAAACCAGAGCTCCTCTGGTTTCTGGAGTTATTACCCACAGGGTGCAGGGTTTTGGGGGAGGGGTCCCCACCCCACAGATCTGAGAAACCTCTCCATCACCAGAGGAGAAACGTTCATATCAACGACAATGTCCTGCACACGGCCTACGAGACGGGGGTGCAGAAGGTGGTCTCCTGCCTCTCCACCTGCATCTTCCCCGACAAGACGACGTACCCCATCGATGAGAGCATGGTGAGCATCTCCAGCCCCATGCCCAACCCTGGGGGGGGGTCCTCACTCTGCTTAACTCTCTGCTCCCTTGCCCCTAGATTCACAACGGGCCACCACATAGCTCCAACTTTGGCTACTCCTACGCCAAGAGGATGATCGACATCCAGAATAGGTGTGATGGGGGGGATACAGGAGAGTCCTTGCGAGCACCCCCCGGTTATCAGGGCAAGGGGAATCTTCTGGGGCCCCCAGGAATTAAACGGAGCTGAGGAGACACCTGGGCTCAGCAGATGGAGATGCTGCTGGCTGGGGTCTTCTGGGGACAGCTCTGTGCTGGGTGGGTGGGTGACCGCGGCTGGTTGATAACCCACCTCCCCGGATCTCACCCAGGGGCTACTTTGAGCAGCACGGCTGCCGCTTCACTGCCGTCATCCCCACCAACGTCTTTGGGCCGCACGACAACTTCAACATCGAGGATGGCCACGTCCTGCCAGGGCTCATCCACAAGGTCTACCTGGCCAAACGTGAGCATGGCAGAATTCTTATGGATCTTTTGGGGAAGGGCTGGTTGGTGTTTTTTTTCACCCCCTGCCTGCTCCATGAGCTGATCTGCAGCTGGGGTGGGTGGAGGTGGCTCTGATACTCATGGACATGCTTTCCTTTCTCCTGTAGAGACTGGCTCCGCTCTGACCGTCTGGGGCACGGGCAAGCCCAGGAGACAGTTCATCTACTCCCTGGTACGCATGGCCTTGGGGGGCACTTGCCTCCCGCGGCTTGGGGAGGGCAGGGTATGGGGCTGGGGGTGCCGGTGCCTGGACCTCAGCAGGGTCTGAGCCCACCTGGGTTGTCCTGGGCAGCGTTGGCCATCCTCAGGGTTGGGTTCCCTCTCACTGGGAGGGCTGGGGGACAGCAGCCACCCCCCAAGAGCCATCTGCCCCTCCGCAGGACCTGGCCCGGCTCTTCCTTTGGGTCTTGCGGGAATACGATGAGGTGGAACCCATCATTTTGTCAGGTAAGCCCCTGCTGCCCCTCCCCGCCCCCCCCCGCCAACTCCTCCACCAGCCCCTTTTCAAGGGGATGGGGGAACAACCCTGATCATGTCCTTCTCCGCAGTGGGAGAAGAAGATGAAGTCTCCATCAGGGAGGCAGCAGAGGCGATCGTGGAGGCCATGGACTTCAGGGGAGAGCTTGTTGTATCCTTCTCTGCAGGCTGGCCCGCCACTTGCTGCTGCAGCATTTCCACCAGCAACCATAGGGCTCCAGGGGAGATGCTGTGGTCCAGAGCATCCCTCCAGCTGCCCCACGCAGGACATGGTGGGGCAGAGCAAGACCTGGTTTTCCCCTCTTTGGTTTTCCTTAATCCCTCTCGCCCCAGTTTGACACCACCAAAGCGGACGGGCAGTTCAAGAAGACGGCCAGTAACGCCAAGCTACGGCGCTACCTGCCCAGCTTCCAGTTCACACCTTTCAAGCAAGGTGAGATGGAGGACTCCACAGAACACAGAGGTCCTACCCACTGCTATTAGCCTTGGTGGCATCAGGGTGGTCCATCCTTTCAGGACCTAAAGGGGGCTCATAAGAAAGATGGGGACAGCCATTTTAGCAGGGCCTGTGGTGATAGAACAAGGGGTGATGGCCTTAAACTAAGAGAGGGAAGATTCAGACTAGATCTAAGGAAAAAAGGTTTTACGCTGAGGGTGGTGAGACCCTGGCACAGGTTGCTCAGAGAGGTGGGAGATGCCCCATCCCTGGAAACATTCCAGGTCAGGTTGGACGGGGCTCTGAGCAACCTGATCTAGTTGAAGATGTCCCTGCTTATTGTAGGAGAGGTTGGACTAGATGACCTTTAAAGGTCCCTTCCAACCCAAACTGGTTGATGAGAAGCTCCAACACGAGCTGGTAATGCGCACTCACAGCCCAGAGGACCAACTGTATGCTGGGCTGCATCAAAAGAAGCATGGCCAACACGTTGAGGGAGGGGATTCTGCCCCTCTGCTCTGCTGAGACCCCTCCTGGAGTACTGTGACCAGCTTTGGAGTCCTCAACACAAGAAGGACATGGAGCTGTTGGAGCGGGTCCAGAGGAGGCCACAAAGATGATCAGAGGGTTGGAGCCCCTCTGCTGTGAGGACAGGCTGAGAGAGTTGGGTTTGTTCAGCCTGGAGAAGAGAAAGCTCTAGGGACCCCTTATAGCAGCTTTCCAGTATCTGAAAGGTGCCTACGAGAAAGCTGGAGAGGGACTTTTTACAAGGGCATGTAGGGATAGGATGAGGGGTCATGGCTTCCATCTGGAAGAGGGTAGATTTAGATGAGATATTAGGAAGAAGTTTTTCACTCTGAGGGTGGTGAGCTTCTGGCCCAGGTTGCCCAGAGAAGCTGTGGATGCCCCATCCCTGGAGGTGTTTAAGACCAGGTTGGATGGGGCTTTGAGCAACCTGGTCTAGTGGGAGGTGTCCCTGCCCAGGGCAGGGGCGTTGGAACAAGATGATCTTTAAGGTCCCTTCCAACCCAAACCATTCCATGAAACTATTCTACAATTCTATAAACAGACCATATTCCCAATCCCAAAACCCATCCCATCTTCTCCCTCCCCAGCCGTGAAGGAGACCTGTGCCTGGTTCAGTGCCAACTACACCAACGCCAGGAAGTGACGGGACAATGCGGCAGCGGGACCGGCATCATCCTCTTCATCTCAGGGTTGTCCTTTGCTGGGGCAGAGGACGGGGCTCGGGGAGTGACGGTGAGATTTCCAAAGTAAAAGTGGGCCAGAGCCCAGTGAGCAGCCCCCACATTCCTGCCTGTTGCTGGGAATGGGCACGGGACGCCCAGGGCAGGGGGAAAGGAAGGTTGGGACACCCCAAAGGTGCTGGGACACCAGACCAGCTGGTAGCCACCAACTGGAGCCACCACCACCCCCTTGGCCACGTGCGAAAAGCTGTAACGGGCTACACTGCTAATTACCTGTAATTAGGCTATAATAAAGGGAAGGTAATCAGGGTTCCTCTGGCGCAGGAATGGCAGCCGGACATTTGCTGCTGCTGCTTTTGGCATATTGGGATGGTCCCGAAGACCCCAACAAAGTCCCAGCATCAGGATGGAGCAGGGTGGGGGACTAGAATGGGGAAGGCTCTAGCTGTAAATATGGCATTTATTAAATTATACACAAAGAGCGTAAAACCGGTGGGATGAGGAGCGTCTGCCCCACAGCACAGTCCCCTACCCACGTCAAATAGCACCCAGAGGGTCCTGAGCACCACAACACGTTCTCCACCAGCATCTGGAAGAGCCAAAAAAGAGTTTTAAAACCCCTCTGGGAGGAGGTAGAGGGTCAGATATGGGGGGACGAGTCCATGGGCAAGCCGCTGCTCGAGGCTCAACCGGTGGTGTGGACGTGGCAGAAGTCCTGCCCGAGGATGGCTTTCTTCCGGCATCGCTGCCCAGCCCTGGTGAGGCCCTGGCATGGGAGCCGTGGGGACAACGAGGACCTATGGAGGAGAGACCCCCATCAGCACCCCAAGAAGCCTGTCCCCAACACTGTCAGATCACTGGCTGCCCCCTGAGGTGGCACCAGCCCTGAGGTGTCCCTGGAGAAGGAGTGTCCTGTTCTGGTTGGCACTTACATGTCACTGGCCAGAGACTGGCTTGGGGTGCAAGGTTTGGGCTCCCAGTGCTTCCCAGTGCCCATGGCAGGCTCCAGCATTGCCTGATTGGGGAAGAAGGGATTTAGACAGGGCATCCTCCATCCCTGGTGACCCTGCTGTCCTACAGGACATGTCCCTTGTCCCGTGGGGACATGTTGGTCATACAGGATGGGTGCCTCGGCCACCCATCCTTGGAGGGCATCCCTTCCGCCCAAGAGTCCTCCTTGGGTGTAATGTCCCCACAAGCTCTGCGGGACCAGCCCCTCTTCCCAAGAGGGTGTCCAGCACCCAGAAGCACAGTCACGCTGAGGACACCCCAACCCTAGAGGCTCTGACCTTTAGAGGGACCCAGCTGGCCCCCAGGAGCAAGGCCTGGCCCAGCCTGGGGACACCCCACCCAGCACCTACCTAAGCTCAGGCTTACCCCACACGAGCTCAGCTTTGTCCTCCAGCCGCCAGGGATGGATGACATCCTCCCTGCTAAGCGAGGGGTGTCCCCTGCCATCACTGGGGGCTGCTCCAGGCACGAGGGCTCTGCAGGAACATGGTGGTGGTGGTGACATGCTCCCAGCGCTGCTGTCCCCAGGTGGAGGGTGGGGAACACCCTGTGGTGGTGCCCATGCCCTACCATAGCTTGGGGACACTCTGGGGTAACACCCACATCCCCAGCACAGGATGGGGACATGCTGGGGCTTCAGACCCCTGTCCTACAGCCACCACACCTCCCACCTCATGGTCATCTCTCCCACATCCCCCCTGCCTGGCCAGCTCTCACCTTGCAGGCAGCTCATCTCCAACCTGTCCATCTCCTCCTGCAACAGCTCCATTTTGCACTCCCTACGTGAGAAGAACCACCAGAGCCTCATCACCTTGGTGGCTTCTACATCACCATTATGACGGCAGCCCCCTCTCCACACCCACCTCTGAGCAGAAGAGGAGGAGCTGGGATGAGGTGCCCAAAAGCTGCTGGCAAGCCACCAAGGTGCTTCCTGCCCCCTCCTGGAGACCAGCAGCCCACCCCGGGGACCTCTGCAGGATGGGACATCCAGGATGGGTGCCCAGGATGGGTCCTAACAGCTCCCAAGGGTGCCATGCTCTTATCCCCTAACCATCTCCTACCTTTCCGGGGTGGAGGTGAGCTGGTGACGGGGTTCCTCCTGCAGAGGAACCAGCCAGGGTCCCCCAGCACCACGGCGGGCAGCCATCACCAGCAACTGCCCTATGGGGAAGCAAGATGGTGGGAGAGGGCAGAGCACCCCCAGCCCACCCCCGTAGCACCCCCAGGGGAGCGTGTCCCCAACCAGGTCCCCCCAACACCTGTCCTCACCTGCCACAGCAAGGGCCAGGAGAGTGGAGAGTGCTGGGATGCCGAGGAGCTCGCCAAGGATGCTGAAGGCAAGGAGGAGGAGGATGGCACGGGGCGGCATGGGCACCAGTAGTGCAACCAGCAGCAGAAGGTAGGAGCCATGAAGGATGCAGGTGGAGATGGCACTTGGGCTCTGACCTGCAGGACAGGGAGAAAGAGCCCAGTGGTGGCACCCACCAGCACCCATCTGCCCTCCAGCACCCATTCCCAGCTCACCGGCTGGGTCAAGGGTGGCATGAAGGTGCTCCAGTTGGTTCTCCAGCCGGCTCTGTGCACCCTCCACGGCCACCAGCATCAATCCCAGGCTCCTGTTGACCTGACGCAGTTTTTCCATCACCTCCTCCATCCGGCACTGCTGGGCCAGGAGAAGGGCCACGTCATGCTCTGCATATGGACGAGATGGATACGGTGTCAGGATGAGCCGGGGAAGCTGCACCCAGGGGTGTCCTGATATAAAAAGAGCTGGGAACAGAGTTTGCCACCTTCTCACCTAGTTGGGAATAGATGTCCCGAGCTCTTTCCTGTGTGTGGTGGAGATCGGACAGGACAACCCGGTGCCCTTCCTGGAGCCCCATGGTCCCATGGCTGCTCACGTTCCCTGTAAGGAGGGACAAGAGGTTGGGTCGGTCCCCAAGGTGAGACACAGGGACATAGCAGCATCCCATCCGGGGGCTCTTACCCATCCGCTGGGCAATGTCCTCCATGAGCTGGGCCACCTGGTGCTCCCTGCTGGTGATGAGGGTCTCCAGTCTTGGCTGCAAGAACTTGCCCGGCTGCTCCTGCAGCTCCTCCTGCCCCTCCTGGGGTGAACATTGGGGTGGTGGCCCCACAGGCCCCAACAGACCATCACTCTATGGTGATGCCCACCACCATGTACCAGGTGGATGCTGGCTCTCCCCCCATTAGCACCCCCTCGGCACCCCAAAATGAGCCCCCAGTGTTTAATCTCCATCCCACAGTGGTGGGGAAGGAGACTTTGGAAAAGCCTTGGGAGGGAGCAAGGCTGGGGGTGTGAAGGGGATCAGGAGGGGAAACCCCCATTTGCCATGGGGGAAATGGACTAAACAGGGATGGGTTTACCTCAAGATGTGGATGAGACTGAGCAGAGGTGGTTGGGTGCAGCTCAGGCTCTGCGGCTACAAAGTATGGGATTTTTGGGGGGGAATAGGACACAGAGCTGTTGGAGCATGACCAGTGGAGGCCCCGGAGATGCCGGGAGGGCTGGAGCCCCTCTGCTGGGAGGACAGGCTGAGAGAGCTGGGGGGGTTCAGCCTGGAGAAGAGAAGGCTCCGCGGAGACCTTCCAGCCCCTTCCAGGCCCTCAAGGGGCTCCAGGAAAGCCAGGGAGGGACTCTGGAGCAGGGAGGGGAGCCACGGGACGAGGGGGAAGGGTTTTAAACCAAAAGAGGGGAGATTGAGATTAAAAATAAGGCAGAAATTCTCCATGATGAAGCTGGTGAGCCCCTGGCCCAGGTTGCCCAGAGAAGCTGTGGCTGCCCCATCCCTGGAGGGGTTCAAGGCCAGGTTGGACGGGGCTTGGAGCAACCTGGTCTAGTTGAAGATGTCCCTGCCCAGGGCAGGTGGGTTGGAACTAGATGCTCTTTAAGGTCCCTTCCAACCGAAACCATTCTATGAATCACGTTGGATTACTATAAGATTTGGGGTGGAACAGGGGAAAACAGGATTTGGGGTGTCCTTACCGCATCCGGGGTGCTGGGGTTTGTCCAGCGACCCTTGGCGTTGGCCTGGCAGTCAAACACGTCCACTCCCAGCTTGGCCACCTCCTCCTCGCTCGGGTCAGTGCAGGACGAGCGGAGCCGCACCACAACCTGGTGGCAGCGCTGGCGTCAGCACCCATGGGTGCTCCCCATGGTTTTGGGTGGGAAATTCAGGACAAAGGTGTGAGTGTTCACCCCAAAAACCATCCCACATGGAGCACCCCATGCCTGGAAAAGTGGGTCTCCAGGGTGGGGGCTCTGGGGAACCCCCATTTCCCATCCTCGGGGGAACCCCCATTTCCCATCCTCGGGGGGAACGCCACCACCACACCTAATGGTGACAGGAGTCTGGGGATGACATCTCCCAGTGAGCCTGGAACCACTTGTCACCCCTGGTCACCTCGAAGGGGACATGTGGGGGGATGCCCACCTCCTGAGGGGGGTGTGCTCACCTCTGGGGGGGTCTCCACCTCCTCCAGGGGGGTGCCAAGTCCCAGCCACCCAAAAAATCTTGCAATGGCGCAGAGGAGCAGCAGAGCCCAGCAGCTCCAGGACACCATGATGATGGTGGGGGTATCCTGCGGGGAGAAAGGGGTGCAGGGAGCACCCTGAGGTCGAGAACAGCCCCCTCCCCCCCTCCAAGACCAAGAACAGGTTTGGGGGCACCTCCCCATTGAGGGGACACCCCCGCCAATACACCCAGCGGTACCAGAGGCCTTAGCTGTAGCCCCAGGGAGGGACGGAGACCACGTTGTGTTCCCACCCCCACCTCATCCCCCCACAGGGGAAGGGAAGGAAGGGGTCCAGAAACAGGTTTGGGGCACCCTCCCATCGAGGGGGGACACCCCCACCAATACACCCAGGGGTGTCAGAGGCCTTGGCAACAGACACGGGGGGACCGTGTCATGTGCCCCCCCCCCCCCCTTCCCCCATAGGGGAAGGGAAGGAAGGGGGACCAGACCAGGAACAGGTTTGGGGGACCCCCACCCCATTCATGGCACACCCCTACCCCCCCCAGTACACCCAGGGGTGTTAGAGGCCTTGGCCACAGCCCCGGGACAATGGGGAGGGCTGGAGACCGTGTTGTCCCATGTCCCCCCCAACCCTTTCCCCGGGGCGGGGGAGAGAGTTACCCCACGCCTGGACCGGAGCGTCGCTGCCCACCGCCGCCTCCAGCACTAGCGCAGAAACCCGCCCCCCTCCCAGGCCCCGCCCCTTATAACCCGGCGCCGCCAATGGGAGCCGCGGGGCGGGTAGAGGGCGGGCCAATGGGGTTTGGGGGACGAGGCAAGGGGGCGTGGCCTGAAAGGGGGCGTGGCCCGGAAGGGATGGAGGCGGCGGAGCTGCGGGTGGGCTTCGTGGGCGCCGGGCGGATGGCGGGCGGCCTGGCCCGGGGGTTGCTGCGGGCAGGTAGGGGCGGGGGGGGATTCGGTCCGGAGGGCCCTGCCCCATAGTTCGGTGTGGGGACGTGGGGACATGGGGACAGCCCCGGCCTGCTCCCCTTCCTCGGGGTCCCTGCCCTCCATGGAGTCCCTGTCCCATAGGGCAGTGCAGGGACACGGGGACAACTCTGTCCTGTCCCCCCCCGCCCCTGGGGTCCCTGCCCCCTCCTGAGTCCCTGCCCCATACATCAGTGTGGGGACATGGGGACAGCCCCGGCCTGCCCTCCTCCTCGGGGTCCCTGCCCTCCATGGGGCCCTTGCCCCATATCGGTGTGGGGACGTGGGAACAGCCCTGTCCTGTCCGCCTCCATGGGGTCCCTGCCCCTTAGAGTGGCATAAAGACATGGGGACAGTCCTGTCCTGCCCCCCTCCTCGTTGTTCCTGCCCTCCCCTGAGTCCCTGCCCCATACATCAATGTGGGGACATGGGGACGACCCCATCCCACACCCCTCCCTGGCATCCCTGCCTTCCATGGGGTCCTTGCCCCATGGATCGGTGTGAGGACATGGGGACAGCCCCGTCCTGTCCCCTTCCTCGGCGTCCCTGCCCTCCATGATGTCCCTGTGCCATAGAGCAGGGCAGGGACACGGGCACGACCCTGTCCTGTCCCCCTCTGTGGGGTCCCTGCCCTATAGAGTGCCACAGGGACGTGGGGACAGCCCGATCCTGCCCCCCTCCTTGGGGGGGCTTGCCCTCCATGATGTCCCTGTCCCATAGAGCGGCACAGGGACATCGGGAGAGCCCCATCCCGCTCCCCTCCCCAGCATCCCTGCCCTCCATTGGATCCTTGCCCCATAGATTACATGGGGACAGTCCTGTCCTGTCCCCTCCCCGGAGTCCCTGCCCTTCTGTGGGGTCCCTGTCCCATAGAGCAGTGCAGGGACATTGGGACAGCCCTGTCCTGTCCCCCTCCCCCGGGTCCCTGCCCTCCATGCTGTCCCTACCCCATAGAGCAGGGTGAGGACATGGGGACAGCCCTGTTCCCGTCCCCCTCGCCGAGGTCCCTGCCCCACAGATAGTGGGGGCACAGCCCTGTCCCTCCTCCCCAGGTGTCCTTGGTTGTCCCTGTCCCGTAGCGCAGTGTGGGGACAGCCCTGCCCATGTGCCGGGAGATGGTCCCTGGGTTTGGGATCACCTCCCTTGTCACTGCACCGTGGCTCTACTGGCTGCCCACAGCTGTCGCCATGGGGTGCCTGTGCCAGCCGGACTGGCAGGATCCATCCCTGTCCCCCTTTGCTCCATGTCCCCCAGGGTGATGGGGCTAAGGTTGGAGGAGGGGACTACATCCCAGCTGAGATCAGGGTGCCCGGGCTGCGCTGGGGTGTCCCCACTGCCCTGGGGCCACCCCGGCCATTCACCCTGGTCCCCATGTTCCTCAAGGAAAGGTGCCAGCCAGCAGCATCCTGGCCAGCGCTCCCTCGGACAAAAACCTGGATGCCTGGAGGGTAAGTGGGGACATGGGGTGACAAGCCACCCCGCTTGGTGGCCATGGAGGTGGGAGGCATGTTGGGGTGCTCCTCGCCATGATTTTGGGGCACCCTTTTCCCCCACGCAGGGCTTTGGCTCATCATTCCCAAGTCTGGGTGAAATCCTTGGCGGCTTTGTGGCCAGAGCGGGTCCCCAAGCCGTGTCCCCGCACATGAATGTGCCTTGCCCCTGGGGGTGGCTAGGGATGGGGGGGGCGGTGACAGTGACACCTCTCCCTGCCCGTGGGCAGGAGTCGGGCTGCCGGACCACGCACTGCAACCTGGAGGTGCTGCAGGAGAGCACCCTGGTCTTCCTGGCCACCAAACCCCACATCCTGCCAGGCGTCCTGCAGGAGATCCGTCCTGCCGTGGGACCCCACCACATCGTTGTCTCGCTGGCAGCCGGTGTCACCCTCCAGACATTGCAGCGGGTGAGGCTCCTTCTTCTCCTTCTCCTTCTCCTTCTCCTTCTCCTTCTCCTTCTCCTTCTCCTTCTCCTTCTCCTTCTCCTTCTCCTTCTCCTTCTCCTTCTCCTTCTCCTTCTCCTTCTCCTTCTCCTTCTCCTTCTCCTCCCATTTGCACCCAGGCCCATGGAGAAGGACACGCCGCTGTGGCTCTGTCTCCCCCTGGGTTGCATCCCCAGGTCCTTCCCCATGGACCACACTTCTCTGCCAGCCCCAATGGGCGATACCCACCGGTGTCTCAGGGCACCCTTGGGTACTCCCTGGAGCTGGCACCCTTCTCCCATCCCTATGTCTCCCCAGCTTCTCCCTGCCGGGACCAAGGTGCTGCGGCTCATGCCCAACCTGCCGTGTGTGGTGCAGGCAGGGGCGATGGTCTTTGCCCGGGGCAGCGGTGCCGGTGACGGGGAAGCCACCCTGCTGAAGAGCCTGCTGTCCTCCTGTGGGCTCTGCGAGGAGGTCCCCGAATCCTACATCAACATCCACACCGGCCTCAGCGGCAGCGGGGTGGCCTACGTAAGCACCCACGGGCACCCGTTCACCGGTGGGACACGGGATGCCGGCAGAAATCCCACCTGCAAGGGGTTGGGGTTTGGGGTCTCCCCTTTCACCACGCTCATCCCCGATGTTCTTCTCCCCCAGGTCTACCTGTTTGCCGAAGCTTTGGCAGAGGGAGCGGTGAAGATGGGCATGCCGGGCGGCTTGGCCAGCAGGATCGCAGCGCAGACGCTGCTGGTGAGTCGGCGTCATCGCTCGGGGATACCCAGCATCGCTCCTGTCCCTCCTGCCCCCCAATTCCCATCCGGCTTGGGCACCCCGTCACTGCTGTTGGGCTCTGCGGCGCTCAGCAGGGTGGCAGAGCGAGGGAGGACGTGTCGAATGGCCTCCTGCCTCAGCTTCCCCTCTTGAAACCAAAGATGAGGCCACCAGGAGATAGCGAAGGGCATGGTGATGGGACGGATGCTTCGGCGCCTTGTGCCCTACCAGGGGGTGTGGGCGATGGGAGGATGCTGCAAAGAGAGGGGAGGTTTGGGAGGTCGCCTTCAGTCTTGACTCACCCCGGGTTCCCCGTAGGGTGCAGCGAAGATGATGCTGGAGACGGGGGAGCACCCAGCGAAGCTGCGAGGAGACGTCTGCACGCCCGGGGGCACCACCATCCACGCGCTGCACCAGCTGGAGAAGGGTGCTTTGCGAGCCACCGTCATGAACGCCGTGGAGGCGGCCACCAACCGGGCATGCGATGTGGCCGAGGACTAGCAGCCTGGCTGGGGAACAGCCCCCTCCATCCCCCGTGGGGCAGGAGGGGCGATGGGGACCAGACCAAAGCCCTTCAGGGACCCCGACACCCCTGGAAGACCCTGGCTGGGGGTGGGAGATGGTGTGGACCCGTGTCCACGCCACGTGCTACCTCTGCAGAGCTGGGACCGAATAAATGTGGGCAGCACAATGGCAGGTTTGGCTCTTTCTGGTCCCTTCAGTCCTGGGGGACTACTGCACCCAGCACGGGGTCACCTCCATGGGGAGCTGACAGCCATGGGTCCCTGGGCGAGCAGGGATGGAGCTGATGCCACGCTGGCTCTATGCTCACCAGTGCGTTGCTGGGACGTATGACGCTGGGGACAGGGATGGGGACAGGGTTTTGGGGATGGGCTGATCCTAAATCAAGCCTGCTGGGGCTGGGAAGGGCGGTCACAGGTGGTGAGGACCATCGGAGGTGCCGTGAGGATGCCAAAGGACCTTGAGAAGTGGGGAGAAAAGGCTTTGATTTCCCAACTCGGTGCTGAGCAGGGGCGCTCGGTGCTTGGGTTACACGTGGCCACCGATGCCTGCTCCTCTGCTCGGCTCTGGAGATACGTGTACCAGCATGGAACTGCTGTCCACATCCCAGAACCACGGGTGAGAAGTCAACCAGCTGAAAAACCTCCATCTCCCAGCCCGGCCAGGCACCGGCATCGCCCCACGGTCCTGCAGATGTGTCTTGCTCCGGCAGCAAGGCAGCAGGATGGAAGCCCAGACCCGCTCTCAGCCCTGGGGTGCTGCACATCAAGGGAGGAGCAACTCCAAGCTCGTCTATCTGGAGAGGATCTGAGCCTTTTGCACACACTAATTAAGCTTCGTTTGCCTCTCGGCACCTGCACGGATGCAATTAGTGATAATTTGCGAGCCGCTTTGAAGATGAAAGGCTTCTTTTCCAGGCAAAACATCGCTGGTGAAACAGCTGGATGCTGCTCCTCCAGCTCCTACGGCTTTGACCCTGTCCTCAGGGATGCCGTCACCAAGCCAAGACAGATGCCACAGCCCCTACGGCACTGCCAGGTCATGCCAAGGCACGACCTCCCTGGGCACCTTCTCGAGGCACCTAATTAATTAGCAAAGCTGCACAAAAGCTGGAGATGCAGCTCGAGCCTGCCCGTCTTTCCTGCCCATCTCTACGCTTCGTTGTGTAGCCAGGGAAGGGGCACACAGCACCTACATGGCGCAAGGAAGCAGTGGTCCTCAAGGTTTCCAAGCCACCTGGTAGCTCCTTTGTCCTCCTTCTGCCTGCTTTTATCCCTCTCCTGTCCCTACATGTCCCCAGGTTGTCCCCTCCAAGGTGATTCCGCCAATTTCTCTGAAATATGAAATGCTGCCACCGTCTAATTTCGTTCTTCTCCATGTCTTCTATGTCCTCCACACCATTCTTTGACATATATGGCCAAAAAGCCTTGGCCAAATCCAGCCCTACTACTCATGACACGGCTGACCCCAGCCCCTGCCCATTCCCCATCTCCACGTGTCCTCCTAAAGGCTTTTCAGCTTTGGCTTTTCAGGCTGTCTTTCAGAGAAGTGGCATGTTCAACCCTAAAGCCAGGATGCTGATGACCATCATCATTTTGCAAAGTGCTAGTTTTAACAAAAATGGCTTAAATTCCATTAATTTTATTAAAAAAGCCAGCGGTCACTGCAAGTTATTGCTACTACCTCACTGCTTACTCCTGCCTTCAAGAAAGGCATCTCATCCCGCGTGGTAAGATGATGGAGCAGGTCCTCCTGGAAGACACATTGAAACATATAGAGGGCAGGGCAACATGGCTTCACCAAGGGCAAGTCGTGCCTGATGAAGGTAGTGGCCTTTTATGACAAAGTGACTGCACTGGTGGACAAGGGAAGAGCTCCGGATGTCATCTACCTAGACTCCTGTAAGACCTTTGATATGGTCCCAGTCAACATTCCTGCCACTAAATCAGAGAGACGTGGTTTTGATGGATGGACTGTTAGATGGATCAGGTATCGGCCAGATGGCTGTCTCCAAAGAGTTACAGCCAATGGCTCGATGTCCAAGTGGAAACCAGTAATGAATGGCGTCCCTCAGTGGTCTGTACTGGGACCAATACTATTAAATAGCTTCATCAGTGATGTAGACAGTGGGATTGAGTGAACCCTCAGCAAGTTTGCAGGTGATACCAAGCTGAGTGGTGTGGTTGAGTTGCTTGAAGGACGGGATACCATCCAGAAGGACCTGGACAGGCTGGAGGAGTGGGCCTACGCGAACCTCATGAAGTTCAACAAGGCCAAGTGCAAGGTCCTGCACCTAGGTGGGGGCAATCCCCAGTATCAATATAGACTGGGGGATGGATGCATGGATGGATGGAAAGTGGCCCTGCGGAGGACTTGGAGGTACTGGTGGTTGAAAAATGGGACATGAGCCGTCCATGTGCACTGGCAGCCCAGAAAGCCAAACATATTCTGGACTGCACCAAAAGAAGCATGGCCAGCAGGGCGAGGGGGGGGATTCTGCCCCTCTCTTCTGCTCTGGTGAGACCCCACCTGGAGTACTGTGTCCAGCTTGGAGGTCAACAGCACAAGAAAGACACAAAGCTGTTGGAGCAGGGCCAGAGGAGGCCCCGGAGATGCCGGGAGGGCTGGAGCCCCTCTGCTGGGAGGACAGGCTGAGAGAGCTGGGGGGGCTCAGCCTGGAGAAGAGAAGGCTCCGGGGAGACCTTCCAGCCCCTTCCAGGCCCTAAAGGGGCTCCAGGAAAGCTGGGGAGGGACTCTGGAGCAGGGAGGGGAGCCACGGGACGAGGGGGAAGGGTTTTACACTGGAAGACGGGAGATTTAGATGAGATCTGAGGAGGAAATTCTTTGCTGTGAGGGTGGTGAGCCCCTGGCCCAGGTTGCCCAGAGAAGCTGTGGCTGCCTCATCCCTGGAGGGGTTCAAGGCCAGGTTGGATGGGGCTCGGAGCCACCTGGTCTGGTGGGAGGTGTCCCTGCCCGGGGCAGGGGGGTTGGAACTAAATGATCTTTGAAGTTCCCTTCCAACCCAAACCATTCAATGACTTGATGTTCTCATGTCCCCAAACCAGACCAAACAGTGCCACAAGTGCACCCAAGCTGACCTACACGAGAAGCGAAGACCTCCAGCCTGGTACCTTCTGCGGAGCTCGGCAACATTTTTCTCAAACAACCAAAAACTCCTTTAATTCACAAACTACTACTTGAAGTGAGCCACAGCCTAAGCTCCAAAATGTTTTTGTAGGGTTTCTTTGGTGCAAAAGATTGCAAACAGAAATGTGGTTTTTCATGATTACATCCCGTTGAATGGGTATCAGCTAAGGGAGAAGCCTGAAACGGTGAGGCATCACGCAGGATGCTGGCTGTAAATCTGGCAGCAGCCGAACAGCAGAAATTGAGGTTGGCTGGGTTTGTGGGGAGGGAAAAAAGTGCCTTTCTCCCCTAATCTCAAGCTTTTCTTGACATTGGTTCTGCAGTGGAGTTTCATGATCTGAAAGGACAAACCTCAAAGTTGACTTTTTGTATGTTTTTGTTTGGTTTTTTTCTTGCTGCTCCCTAAGTTCCCCAGCAGACTCATTTATCAGCAAGTAAAAAACTCAATTTGGGGAGCGGCTGCAGCAGCTCGGGCGCCTGCCTGGCTTTGCAGCATTAAATGGGCTGCGGAGAGGTGGGGAACACGATGGAGAAGGCCACCCCCAAGAGGACACGACCACACGGAGGTCCCCATTGTGCCACCCCCAACCCCGCTGGGATGGCTCCGCCTGACCGTTTACAGAAGACAACCCCAAAGCGGGAATAAAAATCCATTTAATTTCCATAAACTCTGAAGTTATGAGACAAAGACGCGACAAGTAAAAACACCCAAGCTGCCTGTTGACAGGGCAGCACTGATGAGTTGGGTTGGTTTTTTTTTTCCCCTCCTTTCAATAATTTGGCTAAGCAGGCTAAAATTTTATTAAAAATCAGGACAAGAGCTGCTAAATTCACATCTGATGCCTCCAGCATTTCGAGGCAGTGCTGGGAGCCCTCCCCGCTCCCGTCTCAACTCGCCACACGTGTCACGCCAGCAAACGTCACTGCAAGACATGTCCTCCAGCCCCCAGCCACCCCGCAAACTCCGGGGTGGGGACGGACACCTCAAACCCCATCCCCGCAGCCTTCGGCTTCGTGAGGATGCTCGGATGATGGTACCTGTTTCAGCAGGTCTCCGTGGTCTGGGTGTTCCCGGGCACGGGGCTGTCATGGGAATGATGGAGGTGACCCTCTCTGGGGGAGCCGACAGCTTCTTGGATGCCACCAATCCAGTGCATGAAGAAAGTTGTCTTAAACCAGTCCCAAATCTCCCCAGTTTAACAGGACTCTGTTTTGGCAGCGGGAAGGGTGTCACCAGCCTCTTCCAGGGCAGAACGTTTGCCTTATGCCCCCCCTGGGAGTGATCCCTGTCCAGCCCCGCTCCGAGAAGTGAGGAATTACCTAGTGTAACTCCCCCATCATCCCGGCTCCTCGCAGTGATGCCAAGCAGGTCCCTCCTTCACCTCTTCTCCCCACAGCACTGGGGGGACTGGGCAGGGTGGGGGGAACATCCATCCCCTTCTACTGGTGCCAGTGACCAGGGGGCCACCCCCGCTCAGTCTCATGGGATTTAAAAAAAATAGCACCTCCTAAATGTACTTAGGTGAGGAACAACCCTCGAATACGCAACGTACGGAGGGGTTGTTGCTCCAAAAAAATCCCATTAGCCCTAAATTGTAAC
The DNA here is from genome assembly GCF_964199755.1 of Larus michahellis. Classification (NCBI taxonomy): domain Eukaryota; kingdom Metazoa; phylum Chordata; class Aves; order Charadriiformes; family Laridae; genus Larus; species Larus michahellis. The sequence goes on along the minus strand of NC_133897.1, from coordinate 168,622,184 downwards.
CCCCTTGTAGCCGTGGGAACCCAGGGGCCTCCTGAGCCCTGTGATGGAGGGGTGAGGGGAACTGGCACCTCCACCGCCAGCCCTCTGGGACAACTGGGGTGTCCCCAGCCCCGTGTCCCCCCTGAGCCCAAGCGGGGCGGTTGGTAGCCAAGAGGTCTGCTCTTGGCCCTGCCCTAGGAATGGGGGCTGCCGCCGTGGTGCAGCCGCTGGGCCATGCTGATGAGGGAGCGGAGCTGCACCAGCTTCAGCGGCCCCACTTGCCGGGGGTCCTGACCCTCCAGCCAGCGCAACGCCGTCTCCAGACCTTTGATGGCTTCCCGAGCCGTGGGCAGCAAGCCATCCCCTCCTTCTCCACCCTTTCTGCCATCCTCATCTCTGGCAGCTGCCTCCTCCTCCTCCTCCTCTGCCCCACAGCCCCCAGAGCCTTCCTCCTCAGCATCCTCTTCCCCATTGTCCTCCTCCGTCCCCGGGGCTGTATCGTCCAAGTGCAACCAGTCGGCCACCTCCTCGGGAGCCAAGCGTTTGTAGGCCAAGGCAGCCAGGTGGGTCAGGTCACTAAAGACTTTGCTGTCCCCGCCGCCTTCCTCCCCGCGCTGGGGGTCTCCGTGCTCTTCCTCCCCGGGCTGGGGCTCGAAGGCGGCGCGCAAGCCCAGCAGCCAACATTTCTCAATGGAGCCAGGGGGGATGAGGTCCCAAGAGAGACCGGCCAGGTACAACATGTCCTTGAGGAGGAAGGACCGCACAAAGTCCATGGGGCCACCAGCGCCGCCGGCCACGCAGGAGACAGCCAAGCGCAGCAATTCGCGCTTGTAGAGCTGCTTGAAGGTGGACACCACCCCCTGCTCCAACGGGGCCGGGATTCGGCCACCTCCTCCGGCCGAGCCGCTCCCGGCAGGGCCCTTGGAGAGGAAGAGGGCACGGATGGAGCCGTCAGGGGTCTGCAGCGGTGGGGACTCCTCGGGGCCCGTCCCGGAGGAGGACGGTGGGGAGCTGAGCAGCAACACAGCCTTCTGCTGCAGGCAGCTCCGCCGCAGGTAGCGTTTGACACCCGGCACGAAGTCCTCAAAGAACCAAGCCCGGAGAAGCGCCGGCCCCAACCTGGCTTCAGGGCTGTAGCGGTAGCAAGCGGGGAATTTGTCCTGGTTGTGATGGCGGAGGCTGGGGGGATCGCGAAGGCCCCCCACCACCAACGGCTTGAGCTTGTGGGAGCCGGTCAAGTTAGCAGCCAGCAGCACGGTGACCCGTTCTCGGGTAGCTGGTCGCCGCCGTGCTGTCGTTGCCTCACCGGTCTGTCCTGGCAGCAGCTTCCAGTAGAGCCCGGTGACATTGGCGTTGTAGATCTGCTCGTCGCCGTAGCCACTGGCATCGGTGGCCGGCATCGGCAAGGTGTCGGGGCAGGTGGCGGGAGCCCGCTCGGGTTCGGCGGAGAGACCGCCCTCGCCGTAGATGCGCTGGCTGGAGATGCCATGCCGCTTCTGCCAGCGCCAGAACCAGCCGTGGCTGGCCTTGAAGGTACATTCAGGGCCGTAGATCTGCCGGGCGAAGGCCTCGGCCTGGGCTTGGATGAGGGGTCCGGAGAGGGGGACGCCATGCTGTCGGAGGGCGAGGAACCAGGCGTAGACGGCGCGGTCGATCTCCTCCTCGTTGGCCAAGCGCATCTTCTTGCGTTGGGTCCCCACCTCGCCCCCCAACTGCTCCAGGAACCACCGCAGCTTGGCCTCGTCCTTCAGCCAACCCCTCAGCGTTCCCCCCGGCACCCCGAAAGCCCGGCACACCGAGGCCTGCCGCTCGCCTTTCTTCACCCTCTCGATGGCCTGCAGCTTGTCCTTGATGGAGTAGGCCCGCCGCAGCGCCATCTTCACCGACACCCCCCCGCCCGCTTTACCACCCCCACGACGCCCACCCGCCATACCGGCCGGACCCCCACCCGCCTCCGGCTCCCCTCCGGGCATAGAGCAACCCCGGTAGCCATGGGCCGGCGCGGTACCGGGATGGGAGGGGGCGGGGCGCGTTATAACCGGGGGAAAGCGGGAAAAAGGGGCGGGGGGAGGGTGGCGCGGCGCCTTTGTCTCCGCTCCGGCCCCGAGCCGGCCGGTGAGGCGGGGCGGAGCGCAGCGCGCATGCGCGGACCCCTCCTTCCCTCAGCGATTAGTTCGTGCCGCCCCCACCCCCCCTTTCTCCGTGCTCTGTTGGACTCGTCCCCGCAGCTCTGCCACGGGGTTTGGGTTGTACCACTCTGAGAGAGGGGGAGACTCCCCTCTCCCAAACTCCCTCCCCGCCTCCCCCTCCTCCCTCCCTGTTTTTCCCCCTCCCTGCTTCTCTCTGACTGTTCCACTGTGGAGAAGGAGGCGGGGGGAGGAGGCCCGCGCTGTGGATGCGGCGCGTTGTCTCCCTCCTCGCTGCCGCTTTTCCCCCCTCGCGAATGGTCCGCGCCGCCCCCACAACCCCCCGCGCGGCGGGCAACGCCTCCTTTTGCCTCGGTGGAGGCCGAGCGGAGCGGAGCCGCCTGCGGCCTGTCCCGTGTTCTGCGCTGCCGGTGAGTGCTTATAACCTTCTCACCGCCACCCCGCCGTCCTTCATCCCCCCACCGTGGCCCTCGGTAACGGCAGTTTCGGGGGTCTCTAGGGGGTCCCTTCCTCCTCTCACAGCCCTTTTTGGGGGGGGATGTGGCGGCCCCTCATGTATTACATGAGGCCTTTTCCTGCTAAGGGGCCAGGAGAAGGGGCTGTGGGGGCTCTTCGCTATCCGTGGGGTCCCTTTTTTCCTCACACAGTCCCCACGGAGGAGGTTATGATTATTCCTCCGTTATCTGTGGGGTCCTTTATTGCTCCTAGGCCAGGGGAAGTGGGTTTGGGGGGATAACTCGTTATCGGTGGGGCCCCTTCCTTCACAGTGGCGGGAAGGGGGGAGTTGTGGGGGGGCCCTCATTATATGGGGGAAGCTCTTCCCCTGTTACAATCTCAGGGAAGGGAGATTGTGGGGTTTCCCCATTGCTGTGTGATCCCTTCCTCTTCACGGCCTCGGGAATGGGGGTAGTTTTCCCCCCCTACCATTATTTGTGGGGTTTCATTCCCCACCCACCCCGGAGTCCTGAGGGAGAGGCCTTAGGGTGCCCTTAGTCTTTGGGATTACTTTTTGTCACTCAAAGCCCAAGAGAATAGTGGGGCGATCCCCCTCGAGCCCTGCACAGCGTCTTAACTCTCTTTGCCATTCATAGGTCTGGGAAGGGGGTTATGGGAGCCCCCCCCATTCCCTGTGGGGTCTGCTCTCCCCTCACACCCCAAGAAAGGAGGATGTGGGGGGCTCTTCGTTGTCTGGGAGGTCCCTTTTCTCCTCCTAGGCCTAGAGAAGGGGGTTTGTAGAGTTCTTCCATATGTCTTGAGTTGCTTCACCTTTACAGGTTCTAGGTTATGCCTTGTTATGGGTCTAAGGGCTGGGTGTGCTGATGCTGGAGGTCTCCCAAAACTTGTTCACCTTTTAGGAGGGGGAGGCAGGTTCCCTCTCTGTTGGGGTGCCGGTTTTGGGGGTGCCTCTGCTACATGGAGCCTCAACCCTTTGAATTTAGAGGGTTCAGTATGGTTCCTGCCCTGGTAGGGAGGAGAGTTTAGGAGACCACCTCCTATCCTCAGTAGCTCCAAGTGCCTTGGGGGGTCTGTTCTTCTCCCCATTCCTCATCTTGGTAAGGATTTCTTGTTGAGTCACCTGACGCAAAGGGAAACTGGAGCCCTGTCATGGCACAGAGCAGCTGGCAGCCCTCTGTAACTGAAGGCGACGGCCTGATCCTGCCCATGGCCCAGCACCCTTAGCTGCCTCCCCCAGCTTACTCTGGAGCAGAGAGCCCTGTAAAGCCTGGCCTCCCCCATTGTCCTGCCCTTGCTCTGTAGGTGCACCGGGGCTCTGCTCATCTCGGCTCTCCGTAACCTTGACGGTGCCTCCACCAGCCTACGTTGCTCTTTCTGCTTTTCCCTTTTGTTTCCACGACAGCTCACTTGGGGAGGTATCAGTTTCAAAACTATATTTGGGGAATGGGCAGAGACGGGGAGGTGTGGTTGTGTGGAGGCTGTTAGTGTGCTCTCTGGGGGTTTGTGAAGGATTACAGCTGTAGCTAAAGTTGCTGAGGCTGCTGCGGTCTGTCATTCCTCCCCTCTGGGTGTTCACTGAAATCAATATGGGTTTGTTCTTTCATGTCTACATCGTTGATGTTTTGGAATTGATTGTAATCTGATGTTCACAGTCCTGTTGTGCTTGGTATGGAGGAGAAGACAACTTTGCTTGGCTGTATATCTGTAATTCTTTCCTCTCCTTTTCTAGGTGTGCCCTCTTTCTCCCTGACCTTGCAGGTATGCCTTTTTTTCGCTTCACCTAAGCTGTTTGTTTTCAACTACTTTGCTTTTTCTTGTGAAGGTGACTTCTTTACTGTCTCCCTACTGCTGATTTCCCTTGTCCTTGATTATCTCTTCATTAGCAATCGTCAGCATTGTTGCTTGAAGAGTCATGTTTTTAGGTCATAGAGGTTGGGCTTCATTGTCATTTCCCTGGTGAAAGGTTAGTGTGGAGCTTTGTGTTTTAGCAAAGGTGATGAAGGTGGTTCCTGTCCTGACTGTGTCCTGCTTTGAGATGCCAGCTCTGCTGGTGGAGAGCCAATTTAGAGAGTTAAACCAGCAGGAGAGCAATACTACACGAGTGTTAATATTTTCTTTTGCTTTAGCTGCCTGTATTGATTCAGTGCCAGTGTTGAGGAGGGGGTGCATTTGCTCCCTTCAGCTGCAAGAGGCCATCAGACCCTCTGGTGTGAAACCAGTCTCAGTTCTTTTAACTTGGAATTGCTGATAAGGAAAAAAAAGAGGAGGTGGGGCAGGGTTGATGTCTTTCCTTTGCTGTAGGTAGGAGGCAGCTATGTCTAACTGGTGCCTAAATGCCTTGCTGGAATGGCTCCTGCTTTTGTGCAGGACTGCAGCAGTAGCAGTTTTGGGAAGAGAAGCATGTCACTAGGAAGGTGTGGGCAGTGCAGATGTCTCGAGTGTGACATAGCCCAGGTGCTGGTCTGAGGCTGCAGAAAGGAACTGATGGTGCCCATGGACCTTCTTGCTGTCCTCTGCGCCCTGTGTCTGACATCAAATGGGTCCTTTCTGGGTTTTCTGGCTTTTTTTTTTTTGTCTGCTGCTGGGATTAGTGTTCAGGAGCTTCTAGTGGGGAGGCTGGTGTGACATGCAATAGGACAGGAGCACTAAATATATAACCATGTTGGCCTGGTCAAAATCAGCTGTGCCAAGGCATGTAAGCAAATACGCAAGATGAAGGCCTGGGCTAGAATCTCCTGTAATGAGAGCCCGTCAGTGCTGGGGGAAGAGCGAGCAGCGTCGGGTTAATTGCTGCTTGGACTTGCAGAAATCAGGACTTTCCTGCCTAGCCTTTGGGGTTGTGTCCATGGGGTGTTTTTGGGGTTGAACGACAGAGAAGCTGCCCTGTGTTTCTCTCATCCCGTGTCCCCTGGTGCCACCCGATGCCCGTTTTTGATGTCTTCTCTGAAGAAAGGAGTTGAATCATGACTGCAAGCTTGCCCTCTTGGTTATGACTTGCAGTAAACAGCTGTCTCATCCCTCCAAAAATCAGTGATGGATGAGATTTGCTGCTCTTGCTCATCTAGACATCCTTTTTTTCAAGGCTATTGCAAATATTTTAAACCACATCAAACTGTTAAATTATTTCTGGGAGAGCTGCTTTCAAATTGTGGTGCTGCCTGAGTGGCTGTGCCTTGTTGGAAGCTGACAGGTCAGCCTGGTGCAGAGTTGAAATTAAAATCGCAGTTCAGTTCCAGTGCAAGAAATTGTGCAGTGCCTGATGGAATTTAGGTCTCTGTGAGGTTGTGACGGATGTATTTATAACCTGACTCCCCCAGAAACCCCACATTTATTTTATAGGCCTCTCAATTCAGGATAAATGTAACTTTCTCATGGACAGAAGAGAAAGAGTGGCTTTCATTAAACAAATAAATGGAGTTGACTTAACTTTCTTTTTTTGGCTACAGCCTGAGGGTAATGTATTGTACGCTTTTGTTTCACTGACTTTTGAAAAAGTAGTTGGACTTAAGGGGATAATGCAGCCAAATAGCTGAAGTCCAAAGCTTATTTCGGATTTACAGAACAACAATAGAGACCTTTTCATTGCCTATTTTTAACTTCATGCATTTCCCTACAGCGCTGGAAGCACAGCACAGATTTGTTCTGGCTTGAAATACCCAGGACGTGATGACAAGATAACACCAAGCCCAAAGCTCTGAAGCAGTAGCTACGATTAAAAATTCTTTCAGGTTTTTGTAAGCCCTCTTTAACAGTCCATGGGAGGCCTAAACATGGACCTGTGATTTTTTTGTTACTTGGGAGCGTTTGATTGTTTGGCATTGATAAAGATTAATAATGGCATTTGCCTTTCCAGTGGCTTTATGGTTTGTAAAACACCTGATAGATTGTCTGCACTGTCACTGGAAAAGCAAAATTGTCCTGGGTACACAGGAGCCAGTGTCTGGTGCCTGTAGTAAGAGCCATTGCATTTTTCTACTCAACTTGCAGATTTGTGTTTCTTAAACGTGTTTTATGAAGTTTGCTGCCTCTGTCTCAAAGTGTTAATTTGTCTTCGTGCTAAAAAAAGCTAATTAAATGAAAAACTGCTTCACTTCTGAAAAATGTTACCAGGCAGTGGATGAATGTGGTTTCAGGAGTGGTTTGAAGGAGAGACTTTCTGAGCTGCCACCTTGGTTCTGATTGTGCGCTGGCTGATGGGTTTCTAGTTCATCTCTGGTTTCCGTGCTCTTGATTTTTGCCAGTGGACAATGTTCATAAAACTGTAGCTTGGTTTTATTTTTTAATTGTAAAGCTTCCTGTTTGAGGAAGTGAAGCGAGTAGTTGAGAATACCAGGCGGAAAGCATTGAAACAACCGCTGTGGTTTGGTGCGGTGGTAAATCTTAGCTGCCTTGGACCGGGCTGCGAGCGATGTGATGTGGTGCAGGCTCTTAAGAGAGTCCAAGTCAGCATAAATCTCTTCTGAAAACCTTTGAAGGAGGTAAGTTTGTCCCTCCAGACTTTGTCAGATCAGGTATACTCCCTTCACTCATCGTACTGGGATTTAGCAGACTTGGCTGAAGCAGGATTGTGAGCTGGTCTCTTGGCTGGAGTGAATTTGTATGCTGGGAGAACTGGTAGTGCTCTGGTCTGGTGTTAATAGTCTGCAGCTCATCTCTCATCAGGCTGTCTCCACCGGCCTAAGTGATGGTTTGTGTAATTAAATCTTTGTATATGCCTTTTCCCATGTTCCTCTGGGAGAACTTAGGAACACAAAGTAAAAATTACTTTTTCTTTTCCAATTCTTGCTTGTGTTTGTAAACTTGACTAGAAAATCTGGTCTTCAGCATAACTGAACTTAAGGTTTGGTCCCTCGTGGAAACAAATAGGTGCTGCGAGTATCTTGGGCTTATTTTTGGAAAATGATATTGCTACTTGTTATGGTAAATTCCTTTTAGGAAGATTTTCCGTGGTAATAATCTTCATAAAAAAACAGCACTCGAATTTCTGTGAGCCAGATTTGATGGGGAACTTCCGTGGTCACTGTATCTTGGGGTGTTTGTGTTGCTTCCTTGCAGAATACCCTTTTTCTGTTGAATTGGTGACATGAGAAGCTGCGTCTTGTCAGGCTTCATAGGTGTAGACTCATCGGTATGGCTCTTAAATTCTTACAGTCTTAAATTCTACCACAGCCGTTTGCGTGTCGTATTGATGCTTTTCCTGAAAAATTAGTAGGCTGAATATTAATCTTTTATTTCCATCTCATTTGTAGGATGTTATACAGATGGCTAACTTGCAGCAGAAATAACTACAGTGATGTGAATTCATTATTTGACATTATAATTGTTACATTTTCAGAAATTCTTTCAAGTATTTGCTCTTGATTTTTAGTTATCTGAAACCGGGGGACCCCAGCTTCGCTTTTGCGGTATTGGTATGGCAGGTTGGCAGCCTCTCTGGCTGGTTCCCTGTCACGATGGGTAGATCCTTTTGGATATGTGCATTATTATATATTTTTTTATTGCTTGTTATTTAAAATTAAAAGTAACTGGTTGTCTGTGATGCTGGTTCATGAAGATGACGTGTTAACCAGCTGTATGTTTAATTAAATGTATTATGGAGCAAATTAACTATATGCTAATACATTTGGCTGTTGTCATTCTGTGCCCTCGCTGACTAGCTGCTGCACCTCTAGAACTGGAAGATTTCTCTAACTTTATCTTTTTTCTTAATGCTATCATAGGAGCTAAAAAAGTAAGTACTGTCTAGTTGTCCTGTGTTTTTTGCACTTTCTGGAAAATCGGGAGAATATAATCACGATCTGATTACTTACTAGACAGATTATTGCACAGTTTTCTGATTTCCATTACAAATAAGTGTACCTTTACAGGTTTATTTATTAAATTTATTTATTAAATATCACTTTGATTCAAGACACTTCTTTGCGAGAACCTCCTGATAGCCGGAGTTTAAGCTTTTTGCTTAAGGACTTGAGCAAAATCACCTATAATTAAAAAAATAATAATTAAACCCCAATTTTTAGGGCTTTTTTAGTCCAATGGTCGTGCTCTTTCTGTATGAAATATTAACAGCTGTAATGCAAATTACATATTTAAAGGTGTGACGGTTTGAGCTGCATTGAGTCATTTTGGGGGTTTCTTGTTACACCCGCTGGAGATTCTTCCTGACATAGCTTTAAGTCATAACCTCGGAATACGGTAATACCTGCATTGGGTTAATGACATATTCTCAGTAAAGCATCTCCCTGAAGGCTTTATTCACTTATAAATTATGCTTTTTTCTTGGGATAACTCAAATGAAGGTGAATGTAGAGCCCAGCAGAGCATGTCAGGCAAGTGTAGTAATAACGATGTTTTGTTTAGGAGTCCTTATTGACCTAAATAACCTAAAAATTCAAATGTATTGCCCTACCTATGCAGTTTCAGTTGTGCATTTTGCTTTCCCTGTGGATTTTGGGCTGGCAGGTTACTGCACTAGATCCGGCTGGCTGTTATGGCAGAATGTGCCTTTGTGCACAACGCTTTTAATTTGCATCACTTAATCCTTTCCAGTCTGCCAAATAACTGACATGCGGGCATTGCTCTAGCAGACATTGCCTCATCTTGATGTGACTCTCCAAGAATCCCATTTAAATTAGTTTTAATCTGTTAAAGATTATTTTTTTAAGGGGAATACTGTCTGCCATTTAAGAATATGAAATATCTAAAATTTTTGTGTCCAGCAGCTGAGATGATCAGGAGGATGAGGCTGCCTCAACGATTTTTTTTTTTCAAAACGTATCCTTGTACCTCAAACTGACTTCTGCAGGCTCTTTAGTGGCACTATCCTCCATCTGCATGACGTATGTGATGTCATTTGTCACTGCCTGATGATAACACCATGGAAGCTGTAGTAGAACTTATCCCAGTGAGCAAATCGGAGTTACTGGTTGCTCCCACCTTGCCCTGCGTGTGCTTCCAGCTGGGGTGGTTTTGGTGTTAATGGTAAAAAGCAGATTAATGTTTATTAAAAGCACTGGTTTGTTTCTAGTTATCTGTAGTAAGAAGTGTTTTATTGCTCCATAAGTGGTGTAAAATGCAAGAGAAGAGTGCAAAGTAAAATAAAGACTTCAAAATAGACTTCGATTTAGATATTAAACATTTTTAGCCATGTCCCAGTGTTTTCAGCAGCTGGTGGAAGAACAGTTTCACAACTCCAATAAGGAAAAAAAAAAATCTACTTTTGCTTTTCATAGTGATTTTTATAATTTAAATATAATATTGCATTGCTTTAGTATTTTAAGCTATTAAAAATTAAATTAAAAGTTTTTCAAAAGGCAAAGGTTTACTTGTAATTATAGTTTGTTTTTACTGGTCTGTCGAGTCCCGGACTTGAGGCTTGCAAAATCTTCCAAGAACGGCTGGAACTGCAAGCCATCGGCTGAGGTCTGGAGGTTATTTCAGCTGTATGTGAATTTTATTTGGCAACCTGTCGCAGATAAATTGTTAGCTATAAAACTTGCAGCTGTCTTACAGATACTTAATTAAAATACTTAAAAGAGCTGGCTTACAGACACTTAAAAGAGCTGGCTTACAGATACTTAATTTTGGACCCTTTTTTTTTTTTTTAACTCCCGGGACCTGACCATGAAGTGTTTGGCAGAGAGGTAATTACCTACTCATTAGATTTTTTGAGCAGAACAGTAAATTCTGTACTTGGAAAGATATTTCCCTATACCATTTCCAATCTACACATACTTGAAACTGCTTGATTATTTTATTATTTTTTTTTTGCCTAGTAAGGTATGCCTAGGGCAGGAAAACACAAAGCAGGTGCAATATTTTTAATTTCAAGGGAAGATTTTCTTGGTGAGCTAAATTAATAATGAGCTCTCCAGCTCTTGGTCAATTTTAATTTGCTGGTAACTGGGGTTTTAAATGGAATGGAGTCATAGTTTTTCAGCCAGCTCCCTCTGCTGGCTTCCTAGTAGCAAAACACAAATACGTGTAAGCAGTGACCTCTAAATACACTCAAGAATTGGGGCACCTTTCTATTTTTAGCTTGTCTTCTCAAAAGTTCAAAATAAGTAACAAGTAATTAAGGACTAATCTCCTAACTTGGAAAAATATCTTCTATGTTACCAGGGATTTAAACAAAACCTTGTTGTGTTTTTTTTTCCTGCCAGTTGTCTTTGAAAGTGAATTTTTAAGTGCTTTCAGCCAGTGCCTTTATTTTTAAATAGGAATATTTGTCAGGACAGGAGAAGTATTTTAGGAGGAAGGTTATTTTGACTTCAGAAATTCGATGTGTTCAGGCAGTTTAATTTCTTTGAATTAAAATTTATAATAAAGGGACTAAATGCTTAGGCTCTTTACCATGAATGATAATGGCATGGTAGCTTTTTGATGCACTTGTATTACTTTAAAATGACTAAAGTCTGATGCATGCCCTTGCTTTATTTAGTTTTGCTGCAACTACATTGTTGTGCTTATCTTTTAATGCTGCCACTCTTTGGAAGATGAGGACAAGGAAGCCTCCCTGCCCAGTAGAAAAAGTGTGGGTAGACAAGCACAAATACGATGAAGCAGAGAGACTGCATTACGAAAGAGAAGCGATGCTAGCTGCCGCGGCCCCCGAGGAATGCCAGGAGGTAGAGGCTGTAAACGGAGTCTGCAATGATGACTCTGTTGAAAGTGAATTCAAGGGAGACCTGAAGAGAGCAAGGAACGGGAAGAAACAAAGGAAACGGAAGCGTTCTCCAAAACCCAAAAATGCAGCCTTCAAGTTAGACTCTATTCTGACTGGTTTGTTAGCTGACCATGTGTGGTTTGAGAAACCTTTCTATGATCACGCTGAGAACGTGTACAGGCAAAAACTAGTGGATTGTCAGATCCAGGAGGCACCTGAGACTGCGCTAACTGCTGAGCAGTCCCCTTTAGTGTCCAGATCAAAACCTGTCCAAGATGTTCCTAAGCCAAGGATGCTTTCAGCAGCCCTGTCCTGCTCCCATGGTAGTCTGTCGGCTTGTCACCATGTTGTTCAGGATGTCTGGGTCAACAAGTTTGACTTCGATAAGGCCGAGGAGATGTTTATTGAAAAATCTCAGTTCTTTATTCCTCCAAACGTCTTAGCCATCCCATCTGTGGGGTCAAATGCTGGCAATGTTGGGCTGAGAACGCCGGATGAGGGCTATGTTACAGCCCTGCCTACTCCTGCTACCCCAAGCTTAGCTCCAGACATCATTGCTGATTCTGCTTCTTCCTTCGTTCCCGGTTTACCTGGCTCTGTACACCAGACGGTAAATGGTAAGCCGCAGATTTCAACCTTGCAGGCGCTCATGTCGGAGGTGTGGTTAGAGAAACCTCTCTATGATGGTGCTGAGAAGAGCTTCTACGAGAACATGTTTGACGGTCATCCATCGGCCAAAGGCAGACAGCAGCAACGCGGCTGCCCCGAAGCATTGAAGAACCCCCACGAAGCTGGGAAGGACCACAACGTTGGAAAGCAAACGGGCATCAAGCATGTGGAGATCGCCACCAACTCTCCGCTTCCCAGTGATGCGGAGCAACCTCCGCCTACCCGCTTTTTTCTGCATGAGGACAGTGAAACTGTGTGGCTTAACAAGCTGACATACGACAGCGCCGAGTCACGGTACTACGCAGCCGAGGCTCTGAAAATGTCAAGAGCGGGAGAGAGTACGAAGATGCAGGAATCTGCAGTAGTAAAACCCGCCCAACCAGCTGCGTATGCTTCGAGCGTCCCTGCTCCAGAAATGAAGTAGGAGAAGTTTATTCTGGGGTAACACTCACACATGCAAAACTGCCAGGGCAGGATTGAGCTGAAACAATTTGCATGTGTAGAAGACGGGCGTCCCCTGCGTGTGCAGGACCGAGCGTGTGTGCTGCTGTAGGGAGATGCTCCTGAGCTGGGGAGCATGTTTGTGGGCAGGGTATATGGGGGAAACTCCCTCAAGGAGCCCCATTCTGGTCATTGCTGGTGGCTAAAGGTGGCGTTTGTGTGGTACAAGCCATTTAAAGTCAGGGCCGGGAGGTGAGCTAAGGTTTGACCCCCTTTTTATATAGGGGAAACCCAGGGCTGTGCCCCTTTCTGTGTTGCTATTATGTACAAAAAGCCATAAAAGTGAGAAGTTGGAGAGAGTAATTATGAGTTTTAAACATGCCTGAGACAGCAGAACATGCAGCGTTTCATCTTTGACCTTGAGAAATTAAATTGGTGGTTATTCACTATGTATTTCTGTTACTGTTATGTCTGTTCTTAGCGGTTGTCCCCCATTCTCCTGCAGAGCACATAGGTTGGTCGTTCAGCTCCATGTGAGAGGTTTGAGCATCGCTACCAGTATCCAGCTTGAAGAAGGCTTGGGGATGATGGTGAAATACAATTTAGAGCATCAAGTCTGGTGGGAGCTTGTTCTGTATTTATTTCATTGAGGGAGAAGGTTTGATTATTCAGTCTGGAAGCCGCTGTTAATTTTGGGACAGGGCTATTGGATTACAGCTCATTTAACGTGCACGTATGTAGCTGGGCGGGAAGAGTTTGTTCTCAAATTGTAGATGACCTTCATAGTTGTAACTTGCAGTTTACAGATGGAAACATTTAAATACTTCCTTTTTAAGTCATGAACGAGGCGATATAGAGGGTTACAGACAAGTTTTAGAGCTCACATGCCTTTCGCCCTGTCCCATTTGGGATAATTTTCTCTTTAGTTGGACAGAACTAGATATTTGGTCGTGCCTTTCACCCTTCCCCAGGCAAGTCCATGTGTCATTGTAAAATATGTGGCATAAGTTTGTCTGTAAGTGGGGTTCTCTGTTAGTGATACTGGTTGGCAGCTCAAGCCAGGTCTTGGAGGTTTGAGTGATGGCAATGGCTTCAGTGGAACCAGTAGAGGACCTGTATGGTGTGGTGGCCTCTTCTGAATGGGTAGATAATGAGAAAGTTGCTTATTTTATAAGAGACTCGTCTGTTGCCTTCTGTGGAAGTGCTTTACTGGAGAGCTGTGGCGTTTTGAGCTAAGGAAAGGGTTTGCAGGTTGCTATTAGTTGCTCTCTCCGCATTGGGTGGTGGAACCTGATAATGGTGTGGTTTTGTTGTGATGCCCTATCCGTACTCTGACCACTTCCTCAAGCTGGTGTTGGCTCTGTAGCGGTCCCCTGGCTTGAAATAAGGGCACATCTTGTGTTTCGTTGCCGATGATTTTAATTTCTAAACCATTGCAGCAGCTTCCAAAAGAGCACATGCGTGGTTACCGGTGGTACCACTGTAAAATGTGCATGCATCTGGATTCTTGGAGGCTGGTCACTGTCGGTGTCAGGCGGTATGTTGTGCCAGGCTGTTCCTTACAGGAGGACTTGGTGGTGCACCTAGTGAAGCGTGGCGTGACCAGGTAGAGATGCGTACCAGCTTAAGACAGCCGAAAGTTGCTGTCAATGCAGTTGAGTCATGTTCAAGGAAGACTGAAATGTGCTTAAATTTGTCAGCTGCGGTGTCAGGAGTTGCCTGTCACAGAGTGTCCCCTTGTTGCCATGCTGTAGTGTGGCACGTGCTGCATATTCTTCGGGCTTTGTTTTCACTGTGACCAGGCATCTTAAGAATTAAAAACATTACTTCCCTTTCTGATTCTCATACATGAGGCATCTTGTCAGCAGATGCCCACAGTCTAGAAAATCCTGCTCTGCAAGCTTTTTTGTGGAAGAAGGTACGGATCAAATGATTTCTTCTATTCCCACTTGGTGCCCTGTTGCTAAATGCAGGTCAGTCCAGGCAGACAGGGGGGTGATTAGACTGCCCTGTTTTCTTAATAGGATCCTCTTTACTTAAAGCTTTCCACTGCCGAGCAGAAAGCTGCAGGCACAGCTCTATGGGGGAAGAAAACACTCTTCTGTCAAGCTCATGGCGAGCCACTAACCTTCTAGGAACTCACTTTGGTGTTTGATTTGTTCCCTTTCTGCAGAAGCATGGCAGTCGACTACTTTATGCATGAGAAGATCTGGTTTGAGAAATACAAGTACGACGATGCTGAGAGAAGATACTACGAGCAGATGAACGGGCCAGTTGGCAGCTCTTCACGCCAGCAGGTAACGCTTGTTCTCAGACGGGGTTTAGCAGAATGCCGGAGCTTTAAGAGCTAGTACAGAGCGGGCGAAAGGACATGAGCCAGCTGGACGTGGGCTTCTGCCTGATTTCCACTCTGGGTGCTGCCTTTTCCCAGTGTGAGGGTCTTCTCTGGAGCTCTCTTAGCCTACGCGCAGTTATGACCCCTTTTGAAAGACCACCTTCTGTGGACTGTGAAGCATTTTTCCAGTACTACCAGTGTACTGGAAGATCAGACGCCCTTGTAACAACAGGCAAACCAGTTTTAGGTTGCAGCAGTTACTTTTAATCATTGCAGGCTGCTATGGCAAGGCACAAATGCTATTTGTGATCTAACGGGGGTGCAGTTTTAGCCACAAGCCCCCAGAGCTGCGGTTCCATTGACTGGGCTGGGTGAAGAATTGACCTGTCCCCATTCAGCCAGGGAAGATGCTGTTCTGGAGCAACTAAGCTTCCCTTTGCAAGGGATATACCAGCTGTATACGAGATGCTCAATATTTGAAGAGAGGCATCATGGCTCCAAAGAGACCAGAAATTACATTCCTTTTCATCTCTTTGTACCCCCTGCAATATTCAGTGTGCTCCTGCAGAAGACTGCATCACAGTACTGGTGAGTTGGGGGGAGCAGGTGGAGGGGAAGCAACCACGCCTGAGCTGAAGTAGTTCAAACTTAAATATTAGCCTGAAATTATTACTGTTTAAAGGTACAGAGCTATCGTAACCTCTTCCTGCTGTATAAAGAGCTGTTAACTGCTTCTGCGTTTGGTTGGTTATGTAGAAAGCTGCTTAGAGTTTTAAATGGCTGTCTTGCAAGTGTTTAAGGGGAAGCTTTTTGCTTAAGTAATAGCTTCTAGGCACACTCTGTCTGTTCCTGCTGCCCATGCTAGCATAGTGGTGGCACAGCACCTAGGACACTTGCATAAAAATTAGAAGCTATAGGTAAGTGCTTGAAGTAGATGTTAAAGTGCAAACCTTTGCAGTGCTCTTAAAAGAACATCTAGACTATTTTCATGCCACCTGAGGAGCTTCCAGTGAAGAAGTGGTGAAGGCTCTCGTGAAGATTCTGCAGCAATTTATCAGCCACTTCCCAGTTAAGGAAAAAGATCCATGCTCCTTAAAAACCTTCCTGCAACCTGGAAGTGGTATCCACCTGAATGTGTCCAGGCTGTGGCTCTTCTGTGGTCTGTTTGACACAGGGGTATTTTGGCCTGTGGGCAGTTTTATGTCTCAGATCTTGCTTGTTGGGGTTGCAGTCTGAGAGAGGCAAGGAGTGAGTGGATCATGGAAACTGAATTTGTGCCTTAAGAAAGGGAATTTTCCAAATCCAGGCTAAGGCATGGCAGTAGGAAGATGGAGGGGCGAGGCGGGGAAGTCTTGTGCTGCTGTGCTCTGGGTAATGCCTCTCTGGATAGAAGACTTCAGTTAGGGCTGTCACTTCTTGCCTGAATACAATGACAGGTAGTACTCCAAAAAAGAGCTGCCTAATGATAGATCTCTAAGGAGTACTGAAATGACTCCAACCCTCTGCCTGGCTGGCAGCTGTTCAGGGTAATAACGGAGAACTTGAAAAGCTCTTGACTGGATGATCTTCTGGGCACGTGGCCTGATGTGAGTGACCAGGGATTGCAGTCGGTGCTGCTTGATATAGATCCAATCCTTGCACCTAATTTTGCAGTACTTGCTGAATCATTGGAAGGAATCCTCCCCCATTCTTACCTCCCCCTTTTTTTTTTTTAATTTCCCTGACCAGTTTCCCATGTTTCTTTTTTTTTTTTTAAAAAAATCTTGGTTCTTTCTGCACTGTTTGCAGGAGAACGGAGCCAGCACGATCCTACGCGACATTGCCAGAGCCAGGGAGAATATCCAGAAATCGCTGGCCGGAGTGAGTACCCAAGCTCTCTCACCAGCTGGCTACCTGCAACCATTTTTAGCTGTGGTGCATCTCACAGAACTCCGCTGTGACCACTTCATAGATTGTGTGGCTTCTTATTTTTAAGTTAGAGGAGAAGACTAAGGTGTGCAGCGCTGTGTACCGCCAGCATAGCTCCATCCACTCCAGAGCACCGTTACTACTAGAGTGCATGCTGCTTACCTGCTTGCTAGCCTGCAGTGCTTTTTAAAACTAACTGGACTGAGGTTAAAATTCTTCCAACTGCGCATTTCTTTTCTTCTTCTCCTGGCGGAATGTTCCCATAAGTCTTATCTAACAAGTTACGAGTCGCTGTTAAAATAACCTTGCTGGGTAGCACAGCGCTGAGCTGCCAGCGGGAGCATGTATGTCTCTCTTGGGGTACACTGAGCTGCCACCTTCTCTTTCCTGTTTTGCTTTCAGTTAGGGTATGTGCAAAAAAATGGTATCTTCCATCTGCTGCATCTAGGGAATTCAGCTTGGCTACTAGTTCTAAGTCTTGAACCATCCTGTAGAAGTTCAGTCCCATCCTTTCTGGAGGTGTTTTTGTGCTGTTATGTACAGACAGCACTGTTAAAAGTTAATTTTTTCAATAGGAAGCTGAGATCTTAAACTAATAAGTGGACTGGTTTTGTGAGTGAAGAAAATTCACAGAATACAGCCCACATGTCTTGAATTCTTACCTCTGCAATAGGACTATTACATACCTGCACATATCTTCCATCCTTTTTCTATATTGATTTGGCCCCACAGCTCCCTCTTGGGGTATTTAACACCTTCATTTTCTATCTAGAGCAGTACGATAACAGGGAGTTGAGCCTTTCTCTAGGGGAATATTTCATATTCCTCCTTAACGCAAGCAGAAAGGAGCCGTATGTTTGGGGTGAATGCCAGGGAGTTAGGCTGATTCCTTTCCCTGTGGTGGTCTCACCGTGCCTGGTGAACTCAACACTACAAAAGCAACTTCTGCAGCCGCTCACACGAGCAATCCGAGATCCTCGGTATTGCACTGGAAACTTGGATGCGGATGCAGGAAGAGCAGGGCAAATGTGATGAAAGGATGGTGGGAAAGAATTAAATTTGCTTTGGTTAGGTTCAGCGGTCCCAAATACAGCATGGGAATGAAGGGAAAGTTCGGACACTTTAGAAATATTAAAAAACAAACCAAAACACGTTGAGGAGGAAAATACTTGGAAGTTTTCTAGTGCTAATTTCTTGCTTCAGCATCAGTATTTCAGCCAACAGCTTAGGGAAGATATTTCCTAAACTGCCTCATTTAAGTTCAGATCTGAAATAACATGTTTGGGCTTCCAGTAGATTCTATTGGCATCTGTCAAAGACTCTTAGTTTGGACTTTAAAGGGAATATGTGGGGAAATGAGCCCCCATCCTCACCAGGGTTGGAGAATTCTTTGCACAGGTAGTGTTAAATGCCTTTGGAAAGACCTTTCCAAGCTGGGCAAGGTTGCTGCTTCCTCCAAGACCTTGTCTCCTCCAGGAGCAGAGTCTGGATGTGGTGAGTAGGGGCAGGAAACCTAAATACAAATCACCTGGCAGTGCCGCTGGTCTACCCTGAAGGTGTATTCTCATCTTGCAGAATGGCCTGTGGTTTGCCAGAGATGAGGAGTTACTTGCCCTGGCCTGTGACTCCTGTTAAAGAGCTGCTTTTTGTGAGAAGCGTGTAAGTTTGGATCGTCCAGGTCCTGTCCGTGGGGAAGACTGGGGGAACTGGCGAAGCACCAGACCAAAACCAGAACAGAAATTTGAGAATATGAAAGTCTTTTGCATCCCTATGGCACTTATTGGAGTTAGTGCTGAATAGAAAGAATTCATCTACTGGATTTTATTTTTTTTTGTTCCTGTGAAGAAAGGTTGGCGGGCTTGGGGATTTAAGGTCAGGACTGAGACATGGGGCCTTAAAACTGTGTGTATGTTAGAAAGATCGAGCTGTTGAGAGACAAGTCTGAAATACCAGCTTTTGTAGCTTTTCTTTCTGAAGGATCATCGTTCATATCGGACAATTGTGCTGTAGAGCAGGATTGACTTTAGATAGAACATGCTTAAATTTTGTTTTTATGTTTCAGAAAGCCAAACTTAGACTGTCCGTTCTACAGAATAATAGCGATGCATGTTTTTATAGCTGGATTTAGTCTCCTTCCACCTGAACATGCAGAGTTATTGTCAGGTGTCTAAAGATGTAGCAAGTGGAAGAGTTGGTTCTTGTAAGATGGGAAGATGGAAGATTAATGTGAAATTCAGCCAAGGCTGCTTTCAGGTCTGCTTCAGCTGGATAGCGGTGTTCCGAAACGTGTGAATGAGCGTTAGAAGGGTTGAGGCAGCGGTTTGTACCTCCCGAAGGAGGGTACAAAGCCCTGATGCTGTGGAAACATTTGTTTGCACATACCTGTCATCCCGCTTTCTGCATGGTCATCTCTGCTTTAAACAGTCTCTCCAGTTGACATCTGCTCGATCCCTAATGCTTTCCTCGATGTGAAGTTGTTAAAACGTGTGCGGTACTGCGGCTGGTGGCATTGAGAATTACAGCTGGGGACCTGTGACATGGGAAGGATCGGCTTGCTTGAGATCAGAAGCAAGTCCAACAGAGCGGGCGACTGAAATTCTCCCTTCCTAAACCCTGCCCGGAGGCTGTAACGAAAGGGATGTCACTGGTGTGGGAATCTGAAGCTCTGTTATTCTCCTCTCTGCCCAAGCTCCCTCTCACAAAGCTTCTGTATTTGTGGGTTTCAAACAAGAAAAGCTCTCAGAAAACCTCTAATCTTGCTGAAGTGTTTGAAGGCCAAATCCAGAAACGCGTGCGCGGGGAACGGTCACACCTTCTGTAGGAAACCAGCCAGGAGCCATCCTGCTGGTCTTGGTATAGTTCTTCAACACCATTTTCCTACAGATACGTACATTCTGACCATGGCTAAACTTTCCCTGTTTCCAGAGCTCAGGTGGACCGACCTGAGGGGAAGGGCGTTGTATCTCTGCCTGAAAAAAAAAAACCACGTTTTTATTTTTTGGCTGAAGCTATGAGTGCTTTGTGGGATCTGGACCAGAAAACCTACACATCACATCAGTAACCGAGCTTGTAAAATCCGTGTGCTGTCCTTTGCAACTGGTTAACTCAAATTAAGGGAAAAGGGTTGATACCTCCAGATAATACTTGTGGTGAGGGAAGCGCCAGCTTTCCAGCTGTGTCTGTTGGTTGGACCTGACTTACCAAGGGAAGAGACTTTACCTGTAGTTGTCGAGAGAAATTTCTTTTCAGCTAATACCTAGAAATCTGTCTGGACAACTACAGGTAAGAGCTCTTCCCTTGGCATGTCAGGGAGCTTGCAAAGCACTCGCAGCTTTACCCGAAAAAAGAAATGCAACCTTTGCCAACTTTTTCTTCATTAATCGGTGTTCTTGTCTCTGATTTTTAAAGTATGTTTTAGAGAGTCAAACTATGGAGAGGGCCAGGTATTGAAAGCCCTTTGAGGCAGGATTCTGTTTTCTGCCCTTCATAAGCAAGAAGTCCTAGGGTTTTAATTTGCCTGGATGATTAAATCTATATGCAGTCCTTGGCGTGGTTTCGGGCTTGTTGAGTGCTTCTGCTATGCAAAATATTTTGAAGAGGTTGCAGCTCTCGTCAGTGCATCACTGATGTGGGTTCAGGACAAAACCTGTGGCTTAGGCTTAGAAAAAACAAAGGTTTTAAGAGCTCAGACCGTGAGACAATGTACAGGAAGTGACCAAAGTGATGCTCTGGAACTCACCACCTTTGGGATTTTGAATTACTGTCCTTGATAAAACTCACAAACGCTTGTGTCGCGCTTCCTTTTGGCACAGTTGAGTCAGAAGAGGAAATTGCACTTGGTTGTGCATAGGAAAAAACACACCGTAGGCAGCGTGTAGCTTAAGTTGGTGACCGCATCTCTGAAAGCTTTAAAACATTCTCACCTCAGGGGAAAGCCCACAGTCTCATAAAGGCAATTTTTCCCTAATTTCTGAAAGTGTGGCTTGAGCACCTCCCAGAATTGGGAACTTTATTTCAGTGTTCTGCCTGTTATACCCTGTTTTACGCAGGTTACGGGTTCTCAAAGGACTGGCCCGGTTTGTGAAGACCTTTAATCTCTTGTTTGAGCTTGGGGCAGGCAACCCTCTCGTCCTGACAGCAAGAAATGGCTGTGCTCAGGCTCACCCTGCCCTGGGTTTGCTCAGGACTAACAAATAGTGTTTGAAATCCACAGAGTGTTGATTTAAGTGCTGTGCCATGTCTCTGAGCGCTGTGAACCCCTTTTTAAACGTCCCTTTTAAACAGGCGCAAAAAAGACAGTGCAGAGGAGCAAGTGAATCCTGTTTTAGGATTAGTTTAGCGTATGTAATCTGCTGAATCAGTTCATCTGGGTGCACGGCACTGAACTATTCGCATTAATTTTGTGGGTGTTTAACCTGTGGGTGCATCCAGGTTGTTAATTAGTCTTGCCGTTTCTGCAGAGACCTCAGTAGCGACTTGCAGCCGAGAAATCCCGGAGGTGAGATGACTCCCCACGGAGCCACCCAGATAATCTGTGCTGCAGCTCCTCGAGCGCCTGTGCTACCTGTATTACTGCATACTGGGGAGGCCCATCATTAAATGCCCCGCTGAGAATG
The DNA here is from genome assembly GCF_964199755.1 of Larus michahellis. Taxonomy (NCBI): domain Eukaryota; kingdom Metazoa; phylum Chordata; class Aves; order Charadriiformes; family Laridae; genus Larus; species Larus michahellis. The sequence goes on along the minus strand of NC_133897.1, from coordinate 168,600,968 downwards.
CTGGCTCTCCTCGGGGCGTCATTATCGGTATTTGCAACCTTGATATTGTCTCACCTGCAGGCTCAATATAAGCTGGCAAAGGAAGGGTGAAAAGGGAGGGAATTTGTGCATTGTAGAACCGTGCCTCGCTTTGCGCGATTCCCTGGGTGCTACACAAAGCTTTACAAACAGCATCTAACAGCAATATACCAGCTAGATTTGTATTGTAGGTTTTTATAGTACTCCAAAGGTCTGTTGCAGTAACAAAATGGCATATTTCCATGCTCTTGCTTGTTGAGAACAGCATCCTCCAGAGCAGAGTGTTTCAAAGTCCTCCTATCTTACTCTTGCAAGCCCATAGCTACACCCGTTTGGGGAAAATGGCCGGGATTTTTCTCCTCGAACTTCCCCGGAATGACAGAACCGCACAGGGCTGGCAGGTTTCTCTTGCGCTGGAGGCATCCTGCCAAGCTGGAGACGTTTTTCTTGGCGTGACTGCAGGGAGGAGCAATGCTGGTCTATTCCGTGTGAGACGCCAGGATGGCGGCTGACAAAGGGTAAAGGTAGATGGTACTGCCTCTGTTTGCATTTCTCATCTTTGAGGGGTTATTACTAATTACTAACAGGGAAGAGAAATGTGGAGGTACAGCTGGCTTCTGTGTCAAATGCTTCCACTAAACCTGAGAGCCAGGGTTTAAAAGCTGTCTTGCAGCATCTTCATCATCCATGGTCGCGTTCAGGATAGCCAGGGCAAATGCAGAGCCTGCTGAAATGTGTCAGCGTTTGGCTCGAAAACATGTCTAGGGCTTCAGTCTGCCAAATATCTGTGGTGCTTGCTGCTTAGCTGAATCAGCAGGCTGCTTTTTTTGGGGGGGAAAAAAACCCAGCTGTGTATGTCTTTGCAGGTGACACAGCTCCTGTGTTTGATCCTGAAGTGCTTTTTTCAAGGGGGTAGGGATGGATGTGACTGTTGCCAGAATTCACTTTTCACTGAATGAACTTAGACCTTGGCGGCCCCCGATGGTGTGAGTGGAACAGAAAGAGGTCAGGCAAGGAGTTAATCTGAGCTGTAATTGTTGTCCTTGGGGCATAAGGCGGAGGGCTAGCCTGGTGTGATGAGCCCGCTGTGGCTTGTGGCCTCTGTTCCTGGCGGCGTTATGTGAGGATGGAAGCCCGTGCAGGGGTCTCATTGAGTTGTTGAGCCAGACGACGCTCCAGACATCTCACTCTAGTTGTGCCACCCAGCTGCGTGACCTTTCTGCAGGCACCGAGGTGTTTTAACGGGAAAGATGGCAGAGTTCATGGATAAATGTTTCTGTGCGGGCTTTGTTTGGTGTGTAGTTGGTGTGAGGCTGTACCTCGTTGCTTGACGGTTTGTCCTGCATGTGGATCTGCTTCCTGCACTTGAACTGCCTCTTCCAGCATGAGTGAAATCCTTTTCTGTCTTCCGCGTTGAATCAAACGTTCCCCCAAACCTTTTTGCCCTTTGCAGCAGAAGACAGCTCCTCGTAGCAAAGAAGCTCCTTCTGCCCGTCACAAGAGGCAGTCGGGCCGCTCAACTGTAAGTCACCTGCGCACGGAAGGAGCTGGTTGTGTGATTTCAGAGGACCTTGTAGGGCAAGGACAGCCGTGCCTTGGAGAGATGGACCAAATTCTCCTTCCTTAGCCATTTGTCCTTTGGCGTGTTGGTCGTAGCTCACCCTATATAACGGGATCTTGCAGCAGGACGTTTAGGTCTCTCTCCCAGCATGCTGTCTGGGGGCTGCAGGTCTGCACTTGTGTTCCTCAGCATAAAGGCTGCATCGGAGATTGATTTCATGGTGCTTTTGACATTTGGCCCCTGTCCCTCATTGGGGTGGGTGGAGAAGGGTCTCTTTGACCTTCCTGCAAGGAGCAACTCATGCTGCTCCATCCCAGGGCCAGGCATCTCCCAGACCTGCTTTCCGTGTGCCACATATTCATCATCTTAACCCCTCTGTTCCCCTCTCTCCATCTTTAGTGACTGCTGAGATCTCAGGAGCACGTCAACTGCAACCGAGAACTAAAGTATAATTATATGCAGGGTGCACTTGAAAGAGTATAAATTATTTCCTCTATTGTATTCAGTTATAAATGACACTTAAAGCAAAGCGTGAAGGCCTGTTATTTTCTTTCCCTTAGCTGATTTGAATTTATAGATAAGGGCATCCTTAAAAAAACCCAGAAAGCTCTTTTTTGCTGTTAAAATAAATGCTTTTGAAGCTGGATTGGTAGAAGTGCTCCCTCGGGATGTGTTAAAGCAGGGTTTAAGTTACTTTGAGAGGAATCAAAGGCTGGACCGGAGAAAGCAGGAGCATAGAAATGCTGGGATCTTTCCAGCTTTCACAGTGACTTGCTGGGTGACGTTAGGCCGGTCGCTTCTGTGCTTGGTGCCTTGGTTTGTCTGCAAGAGGGGACCAGTTGTCCCATTAGTGTGAAGCTTTCAAAACCTTTGCGTGTTTAGCAATAGTTTGTGGTCTGAGACTGCAAAGAATGACTTTATCCTTTCCTCATCAGTGCCAGCTGCAATTTCTCTAGATACTTTCCATGCTTCATTCTGTAGAGCTCGTACATTCCTTTTATAACGCCTTTAGAGAAAAAGTCCTTCTTCTTAGATTAGCTTTCAAATTTTCTTTTTCCCTGAAGGCATGACTCTGCTTTGCTTCACTGAACCACTGAGCTCTGGCGTAGCTGAACAGAGTGGTTTCATCTCGTTTTTCCTTGTTGCAGAGTGCGAGCACAACCTCTTCTGGGCCTGCTGGTGACCAAAATGAACTCCTGTCCAGAATTTCTCACCTGGAGGTAGAAAATCAAAACCTTCGCAGTGGTAAGTAGGAGAATCTTCTGGCGTGAATGCAAAACTTGGATGGGGTCCTGCTCCTGTGGGCTGTATCCCTTACTGAGTTTGTCATCAGGTGAGCCCGTGCCAGTGTCTTGATTGGAGCTTTGCAGGCTTCCCTCTGACTGGGGCGACTGGTGTTTTTAAAGCCCACTTTGGGCAGCAGTAAATTTGTCCTGACTTCAGCGCTGATGCAGAGCCTAGAAAATAAGGTTATTTTTAATATTCTTTCCCCCCCCCCCACTTTTCTCACAGTTGTTGCAGACCTACAGATGGCCATCTTCAAGTTGGAAAGCCGCCTGAATGCTCTGGAAAAGTCATCTACCTCCCACCAGCCCTCACCGGTTCCTCCAACCCAGGTGAGCCTTGGCAAGGCGCTGTTCTTGAATGCTTCACAGTCACAAAGTGCCAGGTTATTTCCGAGGCCGCTTGGATTTCTGAAGATGGAGAAGATGCTCATAGTTAGGATGAGTTAGTGGCAGCTTTTCCAGGAATTTTGGCAGCTGACTCATCATCTTTCCCAAAAACTACATGTAGAGAGGAGTGTTCTACCCTAAGACCAGCAAAGAAGCTGCGTTAGAGATTTCGGCTAAGGAGACCTGGTGCAGATGTGTGGAAATTTGGAGTTAATATATACATGTCCCCTATAAGAATGCATTTAATTTAATTTGAGAAAGCTCTGTGGGACTGAATTCACGGCACCGGTTTGATCAATTCTTGTTGTTGGTTGAAAGACACTAGCAGTGGCACTGGTGGTCTCTGCAGTAAGCCTGTGCAATGGGTGCCCCCCGCCCTCATGCTAGAGGAAGAAGGAAGATGCTTGGTTGTGTTCCCAACTGCTGTCCCACTCAGACTTTTATGGTCTAGGTATCTTGAGCCCTTAGGAGAAGGATCAGCTCTTGGCTACGTGGTGTTTTTTTGCTCTGAGTACGGCCATGCTGGATCAGTTCAGAGGTCCATCTGGTCGAATGTCCTAATTTGATGGCCAAGAACTGATTCTTCACACAAATGACAGGGTGTGGGCCATGCTCACTGTTGTGAGCAATGTAGACTTCTGTTCCTGAACTTCTCCAGAGTGCTGCTCTGATTCAACTTCACGTTATTCTCCCCTTTTTCCTTAATGCAAACTTGAATACGTGTCACCCCAATGAAGAAAGTGGAACCATTCAGTGTTCCCTCCAAGAAAGTGGAGCTCCCTTCTGCTTCACCAGCAAAGAAAGTTGAGCCAGCTGCTGCAGAGGAAGATGATGATGATGACATCGACCTTTTTGGTAGTGATGATGAAGAGGAAGACCAAGAGGCTGCTAAAGTCCGGGAGGAGAGACTGCGTCAGTACGCAGAGAAGAAGGCCAAGAAACCGGGTCTTATTGCCAAGTCTTCTATCCTTCTGGATGTGAAACCAGTGAGTAATTGAAAGGAGGGGGAGATCCTGAGTCAGGCTGTGTCTTGTGCTGCGGGAGGCTGTAAATCGTCTCACTTGTACATCCGAGTGGACAGGTGAATCATAGAATCATGGAATCCTAGAATTGTCTAGGTTGGGATCTTTAAGATTGAGTCCAACCATCAACCTAACACTGCCAAAAATTACCACTAAACCATGTCCCTCAGCTCTACACGTCTTTTAAATACCTCCAGGGATGGTGATTCCATCACTTCCCTGAGCAGCCTGTTCCAATGCTTGATAACCCTTTTGGTGAAGAAATTTTTCCTAAAATCCAATCTAAGCGTCTGCTGGTGCAACTTGAGGCCGTTTCCTCTTGTCCCGTTGCCTGTTCCTTTGGGAGAAGAGACCGACATCCCCTGGCTACACCCGCCTTTCAGGGAGTTGTAGAGAGCGAGAAGGTCTCCCCTCAGCCTCCTTTTCTCCAGCCTGAACACCCCCAGCTCCCTCAGCTGCTCCTCATCAGGCTTGTTCTCCAGACCCCTCACCATCTCTGTTGTCCTTCTCTGGACATGCTCCAGGCACCTCAATGTCTTTTTTTGAAGTGAGGGGCCCAAAACTGGACACAGTATTTGAGGTGGGGCCTCACGAGAGTCGAGTAGGACCTGCAGATTTTCAAACAAGGGGTCAGAGCGAGGTGGGATATTGCAGCTGGGATCTGCAGCCTGTGTGTCCTTGAACCGTGGCGAGTGCAGGCTGTTTATCTGAGGTTCCCCTGAGCAGGACTAGCCCTTTTCTTTGAAGAAAAGACAGCTAATAAATGCCCTAGAGATGAAAATAAACCTGTCTTTGTCAAATTGTCGTGGTAGAACAAAAACTCTGGGCTGCCCAGTGCTCTCAGGGTTGCCCTCAGTAAAAGTCACTTTAAAGTGAGCGCTCCAAAGTGGTTGTGTTGCTGCAGGAAGAATTCCCCTTGCATCTGCAGTGCCTGTAGGTAGAATGGAAACACCACGCTCTGCAGCATTGCTGCAAAGTCAGATTTAGCTTGGCCAAATCCATCAGCCGACTCTGATGAAAACAGTAGCCGAGAAAAGGGCAGCTTGGATCAGCTGAAATCTACTGAGAGGTGCAGTGTTGAATTTTAAGTCCCTCTTGGGGCCAGTGATGGTCTCTATGAAAATGCTAAAGTTCATACTTCACTCTTTTCCAGTGGGACGATGAGACTGACATGGTGAAGATGGAGGAGTGCGTCCGGTCTGTCCACATGGACGGGCTGGTGTGGGGAGCCTCCAAGCTGGTCCCGGTAGGTTATGGCATTAAGAAGCTCCAAATCCAGTGCGTAGTGGAGGATGACAAAGTTGGAACGGACATCCTGGAGGAGGAGATCACCAAGTTTGAAGACTATGTAAGTCTTTTCAGTGAGCTGTGTAGTGCTGGGTGATGTCTGACCCACGGGGTCGTTCTTAACTAAGGTGCATTTGTGAATTTTGGCAAACAGAATCACAGAATGGTGGGGGTTGGAAGGGACAGACCTTCGGAGGTCATCCCGTCCAACCCCTGCCGAAGCAGGGTCACCTAGAGCAGGTTGGACAGGAATGCATCTAGGTTTGGAATATCTCCAGAGAAGGAGACTCCACAATCTCTCTGGACAGCCTCTTCCAGTGCTCTGGCACCCTTAAAAGAATTTTTTGCTCATGTTGGGATGGAATTTCCTGTGTTCCAGTTTGTGCCTGTTGCCCCTTGTCCTGTCTCTGGGCACCACTGGGAAGAGTCTGGCCCCATTCTCTTGCCACCCACCCTTTAGATATTGATAAGCATTGATGAGATCCCATCTCAGTCTGCTCTTCTCCAGGCTGAAAAACCTCAGGGCTCTCAGCCTTTCCTCATCAGAGAGATGCTCCAGTCCCTTGATCATCTTCGTAGCCTCCACTGGACTCTCTCCAGCAGTTCCCTGTCCTTCTTGAACTGGGGAGCCCAGAACTGGGCACAGGACTCCGGCTGTGGCCTCACCAGGGCAGAGTATAGGAGGAGGATAATCTCCCTTGACCTCATGGTCACGCTCTTTTGAATGCCCCCCAGGATATCATTGGCCTTCTTGGCCACAAGGACACATTGCTGCTGGCTCATGGGCAACTTGTTGTCCACCAGGACTCGCAGGTCCCTCTTTGCAGAGCTGCTTTCCAGCAGGTCAACCACTAACCTGTACTGGTCCGTGGGGTTATTCCTCCCCAGGTGCAGGACCCTACACTTGCCTTTGTTGAATTTCATTCGGTTCCTCTCCACCCAACTCTCCAGCCTGTCCAGGTCTCGCTGGATGGTGGCATGGCCTTCTGAGATCCTGCATAGTGTATATATAAATATATATTTTAAGGCTGACTGATGCAGATACCTCGCAGAGTCATTTTGTAGGCTCATCCAGCCCTGGCTGAGTGTTATTTTGGGGAACCCCTGCTTTTACACCCAGCCTGGGCAGCACCGGGGTAGACGCACAAAGGGTTAACCTTGGGAGCTGGAGGGAGATGTCTCCATCCCCATCCTTCCTCCTTCCATGGAAATGATGGAAGCTCCAGCCCTGTGCCAAGTGATGTGCAGGTTCCGTAGAGCTCCTCGTCTGGCTGTATATTAAATATCAGCCCCTAAAGTTCCTCTTGCCCCTAAAGCTCCTGGGGAGCTGGGCCATGCTCGATCTGTTGAGCATTGCTGTGAAGAAATCCCTGATACGAGTGCTTTCTTTTGTTTAAAATGTCTGAAAACCCCTTTGTGACCTCTAGCTGCTGCTTTTCTTTTCTTTCAGGTGCAGAGTGTTGACATTGCTGCTTTCAACAAGATCTAGAAGGAAAATACTGTATCCCCTCTGAAACTGTAACTAATAAAGATCAAGCTCGGGAGTGCAGCTTGGATGATGTTTTTCTCGGCCAAGTGCGACTTCTGCAGAGTGATGTTGTGAGAATCCAGGGATATTTCCCTTCTTTGTCACCTTTGTAAAAGGAAAAAGGCCTTGAGACAGGAGGTGACCTACGTTTCTGGGTTGGAATTGAAGGTCTGAGGGGCCTCCTGTTTGAGTAGCCCATGCTAAGAGTGGTTGCACTCACCTTTTTCCCCAAGGGTAGAGGCATCAGTCAGGCTTTATTAAAAAAAAAAAAAAAAAAAAAAAAAAAAAAAACAAACCACAAACTGAGATAAATCACCAGGAACTGCCAGCATTGCTGGTTTGGGGCTGAATTTCTTCCCTCGTTTCCCCTGGCTGCTCTTGATATCCTTCATGGGTTGCTTCAGCCCATCATTTGGCTTGTTAGGAGCTGAGGGTGGAAAGGGGAGGTGGCATCTCTGACTGTAGGCAAACGAGGTGTGTGGCAGTGTGCCAGAGTCCAAGGTCCAGGTGCAAAGTCCTGGGCCCCCTGTGCTTGTTGTTGGGGTGCGTGGTGCCTGGTGCTGGGGGCCTGCACCGTGTCCCCTGCAGCTGGGACTCCTTGTGTGTGGTGTGCTGTCACCCCCAGGGCCCTGCCAGCCTAGTGCTGGGAGGTGCCTGGTGGCCTGTGTCCCTCCTGTCCCTGGTGCTGGCGCTGCTGGGTCTGCAGTGTCCCATAAGCCTGGTCCCAGGTGCTGCTGCCACCAGTGCCCTGTGTCCCCCATGTGCTGCCATTCCTGGTGTCCCCTGTCCCTTATACCACCCTTCCCCATGCCCAGTGTCCTGTGTGTTCCTCTCCCGGTATGGCCCCTGTCCCCCTTAAGCCAAGTGTCCCATGTGCCCTGTGCTGCCATCCCCAGTGTCCCTAGTGCTGGGGATGCTGGGTGTCCTGTGTGCCTGGGCCTGCCTGTTGTCCCATGTACCCAGTGTCCTGCTTGCCTGGTGTCCCATGTGCTGCCATTCCCTGGTGCCTGGTGCTGGCACAGCTGGGGCTGTGTGTGCCCGGTGCTGGGTGTGCAGTGTCCCGTGTGCTGCTGTGCCCTGAGTGCTGCCATCCCTGGTGTCCTGTGTCCCCTGTGTGCTGCCATCGCTGGTTCCCTGTGTCACCTGCATGATGCTGTATGTGATGCCCTCTGTGTCCTGTGTCCCCTGGGTGCTGCCATCTCCAGCACCATGTGTCCCCTGTGTACTGCCATCCCTGGTGTCCTGTGCCCTGTATCCCCTGTGTGATGCCATTCCTGGGGTCCCATGTCCCCCGTGTGCTGCCATCCCCGGTGCCATATGTGCCCTGTGTGCTGCCGCCATCCCTGGTTTCCTGTGTCCCCTGTGTGCTGCCATCCCCGGTGCCATGTGTGCCCTGTGTGCTGCCATGTCCTGGTGCCCTGTGCCCCCCATGTGATGTCCCGTGTCCCCTGTGTGCTGCTATCCCGGGTGTCCTGTGTCCCCCGGGTGCTGCCATCTCTGATGTCTTGTGCCCTGTGTGTCCCCTGTGTCCCGTGTCCCCTGGGTGCTGCCATCCCCGGTGCCATGTGTGCCCAGTGTGCAGCCATTCCTGGTGCCCTGTGTCCCACGCGTGCTGCTATCCCTGGGGCCCTGTGTCCTCCACGTGCTGCCATCCCTGTGTGTCCTGTGTCCCCTGTGTGGCGCCATCCCCAGTGTCCTGTGTCCCCTGTGTGCTGCCATCCCTGGTGTCCTGTGTCCCGTGTCCCCTGGGTGCTGCCATCCCCGGTGTCCCGTGTCCCCTGGGTGCTGCCATCGCTGGTGTCCTGTGTCCTGTGCCCTGTGTGTCCCCCGTGTGCTGCCATCCCCGCTGTCCCGTGTCCCCTGGGTGCTGCCATCCCCGGTGTCCCGTGTCCCCTGGGTGATGCCCTCCCCTGTGTCCCCCGTGTGCCGCCATCCCCCGCTGTCTCCTTGTCCCTTCTGTGCTGCCGTCTCCGGTGTCCCTTGTCCCTGTGTCCCCCCCCGATCCCGTGTCCCCGTCTGCCCCTCCTTGTCTCACCCGTGTCCCCGTCCCTCCCCCGCGGTCTCCCGTCCCCGTCCCGCCCCGCGCTCCCAGGCTGCCCCGCGGTGGGGCCATGGCGCCTCTGGCCGACCTCTACCAGCTCACCATGGCCTACGGGCACTGGCGGGCCGGCCGCCACCGCGTCCCCGCCGCCGCCGAGCTCTTCTTCCGCCGCGGGCCCTTCGGCGGGGCCCTGGCCCTGGCCGCCGGCCTGGCCGAGGGGCTGCGCGGCCTCCGCGCCTTCCGCTTCTCCGCCGCCGGTGCGTGGGGACCCGGGGAGGGGGAGAGGGACAGACCTCGGGGGAGGGTTTTGGGAACAGGGGAACCCCTCATGGGGGCCTGCTGGGGATGGGGACAGCCCTCGGGGGGACAGGGACAGTGGGACCAGGGGTGGGGGGCACAGGGCCATCCTTCAGAGGGACCTGAGAGACAAGGGGACCCCTCAGAAGGGCATGAGGGACAGGGGACCTGGGGGCGGGGGGGGAGAAGGACAGACCTGGGGGGGGGAGGGTTCGGGACAGGGGAACCCCTCATGGGGGCCTGCTGGGGACAGGGACAGCCCTTGGGGGGACCTGGGTGCAGGAGGGGGGAACAGGGGACCTGTGGAGGGGAGAGGGACAGACCTCGGTGGGGCTTGGGGACAGGGGAACCCCTCATGGGGGCCTGCTGGGGACGGGGACAGCCCTCAGGGGGACAGGGACAAGGGGTCTGGGAGTGAGGGGGACAGGGACTTCCTTCAGGGGGACTGGGGCCAGGGAAGCCCCTCAGGGGGACTTAAGGGGGACAGGGACATCCCTCAGAAGGACCTGGGGCACAGGGGGGCCAGGACGTTCCTCAGAGGGATCTGAGAGACAGGGGGATCCCATGGGCCAGGGAGGTCCCTCAGAGTGACAGGACAGCCCACAGAGGGACCTGAGGAACAGGGGGGACCTGGGGGACAGGGGGCCTGGAGTAGGGGAAGAGGGACGGACCTTGGTGGGGCTTGGGGACAGGGACAGCCCTAGGGGGGACTTGAGGGGGACAGGAACATCCGTCAGAGGGACCTGAGGAACAGGCGGAACCCTTCAGGGGAACCTGCAGGGGACCAGGGACATCCTTAAGAGGGATTTGGGAGGCAGGAGGACCTGGGAGGGATGGGGGGACCTGCGGCGGGGGTGCGGGGACATCCCTCAGAGGGACCTGAGGGGCAAGGGGACCTGGCGGGGAGGGGGACATCCCTCAGAGGGACCTGAAGAATAGGGGGACTCTTCAAGGGGATTTGGTGGGGACAGGAACATCTTCAGGGGAACCTGGAAGGACAGGGAAGGCTAAAGAGGGACAGGGGCACTTGGGAGGGGACATGGACATTGCTCAGAGCGACCTGGGGGACAGGGGGATGGACATGGACAGCCCTTAGGAAAACTTGGGGGGACACTCTCCAGCAGGACAGTCTTCCCATGGACAGTCCCTCAGAGGGAACATGGGGGCCCCATGGTGCTCTCCAGTGGTTGGGGACACCCCTGCCTACCAGCTGTCACCTGCCCCGGCCATGGTGGGGGTTCCAGCCTGACTGCGGCTTGGGGGACAACCCGCCCCGGTGTCCTCTGAGCTCTGTCCCCGCAGACGTCGCCTACCTGCGCTCCGTCCTGCCGAGCACCACAGAGGACGCCTTCTTCGATTACCTGGCCACCCTGGACGCCTCGGAGGTGACAGTGTCTGCCATGCCGGAGGGCTCCGTCGTCTTCGCCAGGGTGGGACACACTCAGCCCCTCCCCAGGATTTGGGGACATCAGGTCCTGTATCCCGAGGGAGGACGGGGACGTCACCTTCTGTCTGTCCCCGCAGGTCCCGTTCCTGCAGGTGAAGGGTCCGCTGCTGGTGGTGCAGCTACTGGAGACCACGTTGCTGTGCCTGGTCAACTACGCCAGGTAGGGACACATCCTGCTCTGGTCCCCCAGGTATTGGGGACAACGTCCCTCTCTGCTGTGCCAACGCCTCTGAGTCCCGCTGTGGTCCCTGTCACGTCCCTGTGTCGAGCAAAGAGGGTCCTGGAGCTCCCCAACCCTTGGCCGTGCGCTGGCTCCACATTCAGCCTGGCTTGGTGTCACCTGTCCTTTCCTCTCCACAGCCTGGTAGCCACCAACGCCGCCCGCTTCCGACTCCTTGCCGGTCCGGACATGAAGCTGATGGAGATTGGGCTCCGTCGCGCTCAGGGGCCAGACGGTGCCCTTTCGGCCTCCAAGTACTCCTACATCGGGGGTGAGTGCTGCCCCACGGCGCCCCACAGCGCTGCGGCCACGCCATCACCCGTGTGTCCCCTCCTCCTCCGTCCCTCCTCGTAGGCTTCGACTACACCAGCAACATCCTGGCGGGGAAACTCTACGGCATCCCGGTGTGCGGCACCATCGCCCACTCCTTCATCATGTCCTTCACCTCGCTGGAGGAGGTGCGGCCCCGGGTGAGCATCGCCGTGGGATGGGGATGAGGATGGACCCGTCACCGCGCTCCCGGCGCGGTGGAGGATGTCACGGGGGTTTGCAATGCCCGTGTCCCCCCGCGGCAGGAGCTGTCACCTCTGGCAGGAGGAGAACCAGTGGATCTGCCGGGCCTGGCCGAGCGGTGGCTGCAGAGGGTGTGCGAGCTGCTGCGGACACCCCCGGAGAAGGCGAACCAGGGCGAGCTGGCCGCCTTCGTGTCCTACGCCGCCACCTTCCCACGGGACTTCCAGGGGCTGCTGGACACCTACTGCGTCAGGAGGTGAGGCCGCTGAGCGGGCGTTAACGATTTGAGGAACCCACAACAATTTATTGTCGTTCAGACAGTTATTCTCCCTGCCCAGGAAGGGGAACTGGGAAAAAAACAAGGAAATCCGAGCTGAATGCTCGGGGATCCCTTTCCTGAGGTGGATCAATTTTTCCCCCTGGCATGGTGAAAGGTGTCACCTTGTGCTCGTGTGACCAGCCGTGTCCCATGGCGCCCCTCCCAGCTGGGTGAGTCCCAGCATCTCCTCATCCCTCCCGGGGCTTTCCCATCTCCAAAATCCCTCTCCCACCAGTGACTCCAGTCCTGGTGCTATTCCCTCCCCCTCCACGATGCAGGATGCCCTGTGTTACGGTTTGGGAAACCCACAACGATTTATTGTCATTTAGACAATTATTCTATCACTCGACGACCCCTCCCCACCCGGGAAGGGGAATCGGGGAAAAACAAGGCAACCCCAGGGTTGAAATATAAACAGATTTAATAGGATAAGACTAAATAATTAACATCAATGACACTAAAGAGCCAATATTGATCCCAATACCAGTATAAAATATACAGGGATTATACGCAGCCAGTTCTACCAGTAGGAAGCTGTGCGCTCCCACAGCAAATGCCGGACACTGCTGCTTCGGGAGGAAGGGAAGAGCTCAGGGCTCCGGCACCGGGGCAAGGAGTTCTCAGGATCACAGCCATCAAGGGAGAGAGAGAGAGAATCTCCTCAGCAAACTTCCTAATTTCTATTGAATGTGTCGTTCGTGGTGTGAAATAATCCTGGTGGCAGCTTGGGTGAAGTGCCTGGGTCTCGCCGCTCCTCATCCCTGCACCTGGTGAGCTCAAAAACACCGAGACCTTGAAACTCGTACACCAGAGCTGGCGATAAAGTAAATATTTTCACAAATTCAGACACTGGAGTCTTCTAAAAGTGCGGTTTTCCCAAGCATTCGAAGAAAAATGAAGTCCCGTGTTGCTCAAAACCAGGGCAGTGGGATAGCTTTGCCACCGTGGCAGAGGGGACGGATGCATCCCTCCTTGCTTGGTGGCCTCGAAGGAGGGACATTTCCAGCTGGCAGCGTCGCCGTGCTTCGCTGTTGCTTGCTGGATGCAGGGCTTGGACCTGGATCTGCCCTGGGTCCCTGTCCCACCAGGCAAAGGCACGTTAACCCTCTCCTTGCCCTGTCCCAGGAGCGGCTTGCCCAACTTCTGTGCGGTGGCGCTGGCCCTGCACCAGCTGGGCTACCGGGCCATCGGGGTGCGGCTGGACAGCGGGGACCTGGCCCAGCAGTCCAAGGAGATCCGCCGAGTGCTCCGAGCCTGCGGTGCTCAGTGAGTCCCCCCCACGGAGCCGTGGTTGGCTGCCACCAGTCCCCGGCTTCCCCACCTTGGGGACCTCGTCCTGCCAGGGCACCCTGAGTTGGGTGCTGCAAGCAGAGCCAGGTGTCCCACCCTGCAAACCCTGTGTCACCTCCCTCGCCCTTTGCCAGCTTCCAGGTGCCCTGGTTTGAGACCATCCCCATCGCCGTCAGCAACGACATCAGCGAGCAGAGCCTGGAGGAGTTCAGCCGGGAGGTGAGGAAGCTGCTGGTGGGGCTGGGACGTCACCTTGGCTTTCGCTGGCGCCGCTGGGGTTTGTGGGGGGTGGGGGGTGGCCATGAGCGTCACCTTGGGCTTTCTCCCTGGGTGAGAATGGAGGAGAGTTGCTGGACTTGTGGGTGGGACGGATGGACAGGAACCTTCAGGTGGAGCATCCTCTGACCTGCCCCGTGGCTCTGGTTTTGGTATGGGCTTAAAAACCAGCGGGAGGGTTGGTCTGTTGATGGCCCCGTCTTCTCTGCCACACTAGGGGAGTGAGATCAACGTGATCGGCGTTGGGACGAACCTGGTGACGTGTCCCCTGCAGCCGTCGCTGGGCTGCGTTTACAAGGTAGGGGTGGCAGCTCTCTGCCCTGCTTGGCTCCTGAGGTGTGGGGGCGCCCTGGGTTCTCCCAGGCTTGGCACGGCTGAGGACAAGTAGGGAAGGGGACACTGCTGTGAGGTCAACTTCATCACGTCACAGAATGGGTTGGGTTGGAAGGGACCTTTAAAGGCCATTGAGTCCAACCCCCCTGCCACGGGCAGGGACACCTCCCACCAGCCCAGGTTGCTCCAAGCCCCGTCCAACCTGGCCTTGAACCCCTCCAGGGATGGGGCAGCCACAGCTTCTCTGGGCAACCTGGGCCAGGGGCTCACCACCCTCAAAGCAAAGAATTTCCTCCTCAGATCTCATCTAAATATCCCTTTTCCAGTTTACAAGTGTTCCCCCTCGTCCCGTGGCTCCCTTCCCTGCTCCAGAGTCCCTCCCCAGCTTTCCCGGAGCCCCTTGAGGGCCTGGAAGGGGCTGGAAGGTCTCCGCGGAGCCTTCTCTTCCCCAGGCTGAACCCCCCCCAGCTCTCTCAGCCTGTCCTCCCAGCAGAGGGGCTCCAGCCCTCCCGGCATCTCCGGGGCCTCCTCCGGCCCCGCTCCGACACCTCCGTGTCCTTCTGCTGTTGGTGGCCCCAGAACTGGAGGCAGCACTGCAGGGGGGTCTCCCCGAAGCGGAGCAGAGGGGCAGAATCCCCCCCCTCGCCCTGCTGCCCACGCTGCCCAGGGTGCAGGGGACTTTCTGGGCTGCCAGCGCACGGTGCCGGCTCATGGACAGCTTATCCCCCTTCCCCAGCACCCCCAAGCCCTTCTCAGCAGGGCTGCTCTCCGTCCCTCCATCCCCAGCATGTGCTGAGGCCGGGGGTTGCCCCTACCCAGGTGCAGGACCCTGCACTTGTCCTTGTTGACCTTCATGAGGTTCACATGGGCCCGCTTCTCCAGCCTGTCCAGGTCCCTCTGGATGACATCCTGTCCCTTGGACATGTCAGCCACACCACTCATCTTGGTGTCATCTGCAGATTTGCTGAGGGTGCACTCATTCTCACCATCTCTGTCCTCCTCCTTGGAAATAATGGTCACAAGACCACTGTAACAAGAAGCTTGCAGGCAGGATGTCCCACTTTGGGGTGATTTCAGGGTTTTTTTATGATTTATTCAGCTGGTTTGCATCAGCAGCCTCCCTAGCATGCATAGAGGACACACAGCTTGGTACAGTCTTCAGCACCAGCATGAGCTGGCGTGTGTGACAAAAATAAGGTGACCATCTCCATAACCTCCTTCTCCTACAGCTGGTGGAGGTCAACGGCTCCCCATGCCTGAAGCTCACAGAAGATGAGGAGAAGATGACGATCCCAGGGACTAAGACCATCTATCGGCTCTATGATGCTGCTGGTGAGTTGGGATGCTCTTGCCCTGGTGCTGCCCCGTTGACGTGTGTTCCCCTCCTGCTCCATAACCCTGTCCCCAGTGTCCCGTGTACCCGCTGGCTCCTAACCTGGCACCCCTGCAGGTCACCCCTTCATGGACCTCATGGCCCTGGAGGAGGAGCCCTCGCCCAGTGTGGGGCAGGAGCTGGCAGTCCGTGTCCTGGGACGACTTGGTGAGACCAGTAAGGTCGTACCCACCACCGTGGAGCCCCTCCATCGCACGTACTTCAGAGATGGCCAGGTCAGGGCTGGCTCTGCCTTCTGGTGCTGGGGTGTCCTCCCCAACGTTGGGTGAAGGACCAAGTTGGGTGGTCATGTCTTGGCAGTAACAGCATAATCAAAGGATTAAACCCCAGCATTTCCTTGTGTCCGAGATGTCCCCTGTCTCAACAACCCAGGTGCCACCCTGGACACAGTGGCATCAGAGTCCAGCTTGGAGCTGGCTCACTGGGTGGGATTGGGGTTGGGTGGCCGGCTCCCAACACAGACATGGTCACCCATCTCCATCCCACAGGTGTGTGAGCCCCTGCCCAGCCTGCCGGAGGTGAGGAGCCATGCGCAGGCGTCCCTCAACCTGCTCAGCCCCGCTCACCGCCGGCTCCACCAGCCACAGCCCTACCCGGTACGTCCGCCACGTGCTGTCACCATCGGATGACACACCTGGGAACCCTGCCTGGCCTCAGTGGCCCGGGCAAAGCCCACCACGGAGCTGCAGCGGTGGGTGGATACAGGACACGGGGCTGCGGTCCCCTCGGGGACTCGTGCTCATTGTCCCCTCTTGCTCTTGTGCCAGGTGGCTGTGTCAGAGAGGCTGCACGGCCTCCTCACCGAGCTGCGGCAGGCCAGCCAGTGACAGCGTCCCCGCTTGTCCCCCGCGCTCCCCACACCGGGCACAGCCCCCGCCTGGGACCAGCTCTTCCTCTGCGCTCTTTTGAAGACCAGGTGACTAATTGGGAATCAATGGTTCTAATGACATTGCGGCTGCGTGGTGCTGATCTGAGGACCCTGCAGGAACTGGAAATGCTCCCCGGGGTCCCAGTAGCAAAGCCAGGCACAGAGGGACGGGGCAGGCGGAGCTGGGAGGCAGCTGTTCCCACATCCTCTGGAAGTGACGGTCCTTCCCTGCCTTCCTTGGTGGCCCTGCCAGCCCTGCACCTTCTGCTGTGGCAGTGCTGCCCACCTCAGTGGCCCTCCCAAACTCTGTGCCTTCTGCTGTGGCAGCTCTGCCCACCTCGGTGGCCCTGCCAGCCCTGTGCCTTCTGCTGTGGCAGCTCTGCCCGCCTCGGTGGCCCTGCCAGCCCTGTGCCTTCTGCTGTGGCAGCTCTGCCCGCCTCGGTGGCCCTGCCAGCCCTGCACCTTCTGTGGTGGCAGCCCATGCTGAAGCTCCTCGGTGGCACTAGAGACCAAGACTTGAGTGCACAAGAGGGAGTCCTACCATGGGAAGGGCCAGCTCGTCCCCCAACCCCCAGGCCATCCATGGCAGATGCACTTTGCCCTTCCTCTTCTAGGCTTTGGCTCTGTGGCCACGTTTCATCTCTTTCCAGTTTGTACCCAGTCCCTGGGCCGTGGAGCCCAGCTCCAGGTTGATGCTGGTTCCAGGTTGACCCCGGCTCCAGGTTGACGCCTGCCCTCTCTAACCTGATGTTCCTAGAGGAAGCGTGGCTCTAATCCCCGCCATGAACTGTGTCCTAAGCAAAAAATGAAATAAAGGCCTTTACCCGCTATGGCTACGGCCACACGGTGTGGCTGCTCTGGTCCTTCAAAACACTCGTTGCCTTGAGCTTGAACGTTTAATTCCATGTCCTTCACTTCATGGTTTATGACTGAATAAAGCTGGAATAAAAAACAAGCACGGACCCACGAAAGCACCTGGGGGTGGTCCCAGGAGGTGACTCACAGGCACATTTCATGGCATCCTGTGACTCTTAATTCCAGTGAAAAGCCTTTTGTAGCTCCACTGGGGGCAGGTCTCGTGGCCAGGCAGGGAGTGAAGGCTTTATGAAAACAGGGTTAAGAAAAGTTGTTGGGTAGAATGGAAAAAAAACAAAACCAAACCTGTGCAGGCTGAGTCTTCTCTAAGACCTGTGTATTTTGTCTCATCCTGCCCAAATCTGTAACAGGGAGATACTAAATCCTTTCTGCAGAGCTTGTAAAAATGTACGGACCCAGAATGCAGCCCAGAAACCACCCCCGCATCCCGGGCTGCATCCCCAGCAGCGTGGGCGGGGGGGGATTCTGCCCCTCTGCTCTGGGGAGGCCCCCCTGCAGTGCTGGCGCCACCAACAGCAGAAGGACATGGAGCTGTCGGAACAGGGCCAGAGGAGGCCCCGGAGATGCCGGGAGGGCTGGAGCCCCTCTGCTGGGAGGACAGGCTGAGAGAGCTGGGGGGTTCAGCCTGGAGAAGAGAAGGCTCCGGGGAGACCTTCCAGCCCCTTCCAGTCCCTAAAGGGGCTCCGGGAAAGCTGGGGAGGGACTCTGGAGCGGGGAGGGGAGCCATGGGACAAGGGGGAACAGTTTGAAACTGAAAGAGGGGAGATTTAGGTGAGATATTGGGAAGAAATTCTTGGCTGTGAGGGTGGTGAGCCCCTGGCCCAGGTTGCCCAGAGAAGCTGTGGCTGCCCCATCCCTGGAGGGGTTCAAGGCCAGGTTGGACGGGGCTCGGAGCAACCTGGGCTGGTTGAAGATGTCCCTGCCCAGGGCAGGTGGGTTGGAACTAGATGATCTTTAAGGTCCTTTCCCACCCAAACCATTCTGTGATTCTATGACTTGAGCCACCCATGGGAAAGGTGCAGTGAGGGAGGGCAAAGAGAAATACCCACCGAGATGCATCTGCACGGCCCCAGGAACGGCTCCCAGGAACAGCTGCGGTTTAGGTCTTTGCAACAAGTATTGATGGGGGCGGGGGCGGGGGGGGAAACATTAAAAGAACTTAATGAAGCAGGGCCTGACGGTCTCTTTATTTCTAAAAACCCGCAACAGGCTGGAGCTCCCTGTTGCCATGCTCCAGCTGTGGGCACTGTGTCGCACTTCACATTTTTAAGAGAGGGGGGAAAAAAAACAACTCCAGGAAAACCAAGAGCAGTTTGTTATCAAAACTTACATTTTTAGAGCAAAAGCACCAGAGACATAAGAGCCCAACGCACACACCCCCCCACCGCGTACCTGAGTAGAGATTTTCCTGAGTTTGTAGGAAAGAAGGAATGAAGAACAATAAATAGACGAAGAAAGATGAGACGGCAGTGCACCTCAGCCCTCTCCGTGGCCAGAGGGCATCGCCCAGAGGTAAGCGAGTCAGTTCACAAGCGGGAGCAGGGGAAATCCATCCTCAGGACTATCTGTCGCTCCATCTGCCACCATCTCTCTTCAACTGCTGGTGCTTTGGCCTTTGCCCAGGACCATTTTGAGTATCTCCAAGGATGGAGATTCCACCACCTCTCTCTGGGCAACCTGTGTCACCCTCATGGTGAAGACGCGTTTCCTGATGTTCAGAGGAAAGCTCCTGTGTTCCAGTTTGCGACTCTGGTCCTGGCACTGGGCACCACTGGGAAGATCCTGGCTCTGGCCTTTTTGCACCCTCCCTTCAGGTATTTATAGACATTGATGAATCTCCTTGAGTCTTCTCTTCTCCAGGCTGAAGAGTCCCAGCTCTCTGAACCTTTCCTCATAGGAGAGATGTTCCAGTCCCTTCATCATCTTCATGGCCCTTTGTTGGATTCTCTTCATCTCTCTCAGCCTGGGAAGCCCCAAACTGGACCCAGTACTCCAGGTGTAGCTTCTCAGTGCTGAGCAGAAGGGAAGAATCCCCTTCCTTGACCTGCTGGCAACGCTTCCCCCGGCACGTTGTTCGCCTTCTCTACCACGTATTGCTGCCTCGTGGTCCACGTGGTGTTGAGGCCCAAATGCTCATCAAGGACATTTGGAAGCCGAATTAACTGTTAATTGATGTTAACAGTCTGGGTTTGTTACACACCGGTCGTCCTTTGTAGCCACCACATACAGAAACAGGGGACACACCAGAAAGCCATCAAGCCATTGAGGTCCCAGTTCGCGTCACAACGCTGCTGTCAAGCAAAAAAAGATCCTAAAAGATCCAAAAAAAGATCCCAAGCCACGATGCAAAGCTACAGGCTGCGTATTACACTTACTGCACCCTGTGTTAAAAAGGGGGGGGGGGGAAGAGCAGGAAGGAGATTACAGCTCCGCATCTGGGGCTCCTGGATGCATCCCTCGAGGTTTTGGTGCTCTGTGAGCGCGATCCGGAATCTGGGCACTGACACCCGTAACAGCTTCCCACTGCCATGACGGCATGTGCTTAATGGCAGAGAATCCCCAGTTTGCAAATTTTAAGTTATTTAATTTAAGAAATCCCAACCCGAGACCCTAATCCTTACTGTAGTCATGGCAGAAAATCCAAAAAGTATTCATTTTTTCCATTTTTTCCACCCACAGATCTCAGAAGTGGATGCAAAGATGGGACAGTAAGTGCTAACAGCGAGGTTAACACCTGATTGTGTAGCAATAGTGCAGACTTCGCAAAAATGAGGACAGCATAATAGAGCTCAGATCCCGTTCCCCTGCTCCGTCTTTCTGCCATTTTTGTCCTTGCAAAAATACACATTTTTAAAAGCATATTTGCAGCTCGAGACATCCATTTAATCTCGTGGTTGAAAAGAAGGGACAGCAGGTAGAAGTGCCAGAGTATTAGCGCTGGGCAAGGAAAGTGCAAACAATTCAGGGACCCAACTGTAGGTGTGGGGCCACATCCCCAACCTCAAGAAAAAACCCTGGTCCTGACCTATTTCTTAACGCACACCTCACACCTCCTGGTTTTCCCCGCTCCACAAGTCCACGTGAAGAAGTTTCACACGGGGCAAGGCTGTGGTTTTCTCGTGCTCTTCACAAAGCTGAGGGTAACTGCTGGGGTTTCCATTAGACCCGGGGTCCTCGGCTTTGGAGGGAAGGGCTGGCAGGGAGAAAAGGATGTGGGGGAGGACGCCGAGGTAGGGCAGAGCTGCAGCGTGCCTGGGGAGGAAGGAGGCTGGAAAAAGGGAAGGCAGGAAATGAGAGTGAATTTGAGCATAAATAATTCCAAATCCAGGTCTGCAGGAAGTACGAGCTATCACTCGATTAGGCCAGGTGCAGGATTTAACGAACCCAGACAGGCTGACGTGGACAGCTCGATACCAGACACTGGAAGAGGTAAGAAAAGGCAGAAGTGTGAGTTCGGGGCACCCAGACTCGGCCGCTTTCACCGATTACGAGCTGCAGGGTTGATCCAAGCTCACGTTTCCGACGCCTCGCTGCTCTGCAGCCCAGGGCAGTGTCACTTGTAAAGCGCCATCTTCTTGCTCTGGTACATGTACATGTAGGCGTCGCAGAAGAGGCGCTTGGCCACTCCGTCCATGTCCCGAGGTTGCTTCAGGGCCAGCACAGCCAGTGGCAACTCCAGGTATTTGGCAACTTCAGGGCACAGCGTTACCGTGGGAATGTTGAAGCCGTTTTCGTCACCTAACCCAGAAAGAAGGAGAAAAATCCAAACCAGGTCCCAAGGGATGAATACCTACGGCTCAAGAGATAACCATCACACTCGAAAGTAACTTAGCGCCTCAGCTGAGAGATCTGGAGGCCAACAACAAAATCGGGAAGGACACGAGAACAGTCCTCCCCCACATGGCAGCCAGTCCCACCAGGCTTGAGAAGTCCCCTGTTTGAACACAGAGGATGAAAGCACTAGGAGGAACTCACGCGTGCTTGGCCTGGTCTTACTCTTCTCTGGGGTCTGCTTAAGTGGAAGAGGGGGCCTAAGTTGCGTGGGGGGGGCTTCAGAGGAAAAGGCTGCTGTGACTGGGGGTCACAACAACCCCATGAAGTGCTACAAGCTTGGGGAAGAGTGGCTGGAGAACTGCCTGGCAGCAAAGGACCTGGGGGTGTCAGTCAACAGCTGGCTCAATACGAGCCAGCAGCTTGCCCAGGTGTCCAAGGCGGCCAACAGCATCCTGGCCTGTATCAGAAATAGTGTGGCCAGCAGGGCTGGGGCAGTGATGGTCCCCCAGTCCTCAGCACTGGTGAGGCCCCACCTGGAATACCGTGTCCAGTTTTGGGCCCCTCGCTTCAAAAAAGACATTGAAGTGCTGGAGCGGGTCCAGAGAAGGACAACGGAGCTGGTGAGGGGTCTGGAGAAGGAGGAGAAGGGTCTGGAGAGCTTGTGAGGAGCGTCTGAGGGAGCTGGGGGTGTTCAGCCTGGAGAAAAGGGGGCTGAGGGGAGACCTTCTCGCTCTCTACAGCTCCCTGAAAGGAGGGGTTGGGGAGG
Source organism: Larus michahellis (assembly GCF_964199755.1). Classification (NCBI taxonomy): domain Eukaryota; kingdom Metazoa; phylum Chordata; class Aves; order Charadriiformes; family Laridae; genus Larus; species Larus michahellis. The sequence continues at coordinate 168,579,466 of NC_133897.1, read as the reverse complement.
TGGAAGTCGGGCTCTTCTCCCAAGGAACAGGTGATGGGACAAGAGGAAACGGCCTCAAGTTGCGCCAGGGGAGGTTTAGGATGGATATTAGGAAAGATTTTTACATTGAAAGGGTTGTCAAGCATTGGAAGAGGCTGCCCAGGGCAGTGGTGGAGTCATCATCCCTGGAGGGATTTAAAAGATGGGCAGACATAGTGCTTAGAGATACGGTTTAGTGATGGTTTTTGGCAGCGTTAAGTTGATAGTTGGACTCCATGATCTGAAAGGTCTCTTCCAACCTAGACAATTCTATGATTCGACGACCAGCACTTATGCAACAACTGTTGCAGACCCTCAGAGCCGCCCACTGTGCAGCACCCAGCTGCGATCAAAGCTCCGAGCCCACCACCACGTCCTCACCATGCCTGTCAGCCATGCTGTCGAAGAACATCCAGTGTTCGTTCTCTGGGCCGTATTTCACAAAGGAGACGTAATGACTTGTCTCGATGCAGAGCACGGCGAAGAGCTCCATCTTCTCGCGTGGGACCTGTTGGCTGCCCCGGGAGTTCCGGCTGTGAAACTCTTCTGGGACGTGCAGCCTGGTTGGCTTGTGCGTTTTGCGTCGGTAGTGGGAGTGAACCTGAGGAAAGAGGATGGGGTGGCCCTGCTGAGTGGGCACAACTGAACCTGGCCTGAAAGAGGAGCGTGCAGGGGTCAGATCACCGGTTTATTCCCCACTGATCTGCCTCCCGTGCGGCCGACTCCTCCCTACGTGCCAGAGAATGGCATTGTGTTGACAGGTTGGCAGCAAGAAGCTGAGACGGGAGCCTGCCACCTTCTAAGAAAGGCCAGAAAGATGTAGGAATGCTCTTGGCGAGGCAGTGTGGAGGGCCCAGCACTGAGTCCACGCAGGATCAGTCCTTATTTAGGCTCTGTGCAAGCAGAAGGTTCAATAATGTGCGGCATCACGCAGCTGATGGAGGTGGTGGGACTGATGCTCAGGAAGGAGGCCCCTTTGTGCCCAACCCGAACGGCTGCAGCGACAGCAGGAGAAACTCGGGTATTTCGCAGGGTTCTGCTGTCAGCCAGCGAGGCAGATTTCGTAAGCAGTCAAAGAAAACAAATACCTGTCTGGAGCAGGTGCTGCAGAACTGCTTCAGGCCCGTAGCTGCGAATACCTTGTCTTTGAAACACTCGGAACACTCCAGGGTGGCGACATCCCCGCACACGCAGCACTCCCGGGGACCTGCAGGGGCAACAGGGGTGAGAGGATGAGTCTTCTCCAGGTCTCACCTGAAATCTGACTTGTCCTGCCAAAACCGGTGGTCAGGGAAGAAGAATCACACCACGAGCCCACCTTACATCTGCTCACAACCCAAAGAGGCGAGATCTGTCACCTGGTTGCTCGCAGTCCAAGCCAGCGGCTTTACCATTGCCCACCAACTTACTGTCAAGCAGCAGATCTGTTATATCCAGCTCCAAGGAAGGAATGATTTTGCTGAACATTTTATATTCCTTCCCAAAACGCGGCATTTGGATAATGAAGCAAGATGGGATCTGGGAAAAGAAAAGCAAATAAATGACCGGGTCAGAAGAGACAAGTCCCAGAGCCTCTTCTCTCCTTATTGCCGCTGGGCGGAAAGACTTTCTGCTCCAGTTATTCACGAGACAAAACGACAACAGGGAAAGCACAGCCCTCTTCCCAGGTCACGCTCAGATTCCCCAAGACCTCTCTCTTGTGGCTGTATCCTGCTTCTTTGCAGCGTCGGACATACTAGAGCCACCGCCGACTCACCGGCAGGCAGAGGAATGTTGGAGGAAGCAAGAGAGAGGTGGTAGATAGCAGCGGAGGCGGAAGGTAGCTGGGCTCACCTCCACTAGCTTCAGATCGTAAGTCAGGAAGGAGTGTTCCACTAACTGCTGCACGTCGGGAACCACCAGATCCTCCTGTTTGTCCATAAAAATCTGGTAACAGTAACAGTCCTGCTGCTCCTCCTGGCTTCCCGACCTGCAAGGAGTGGTGACGGGGCTGGTTTATGCGGTGCCACAAACATCTGAGCTCCCAGAGGGACATACTGGTTGTCCTGCAAGAGCTTCTGGGCCCAAGGCACCAAGGGCTGCTTGGTGCAACACTGACACGAAGGAGTTTTTCCACCCAGAAACACTAAACACATGTAATGAGAGGAGGATACAGGCACCATCTTCAGCCTCATTATCCCTCCATAGCATCACATCCTGCTCCTAGGAGCAAAACTCGCTTTCCCCTCGTCAGCGTAAATATGAAAAGACATTGCAGTGTTTTTAAAATCCACTGCGCTACGGCACAATTGGCAAACTCCTCCTCAGATGAAAGATCTATTTCTAACTGCACATACAAAAGCCAGAGAGCAAAACTCAGTGCATTCAAAAGGTGAGCTGTGCGCAGCAGATCTCCCGCAACCCCTACATCCCTCAGCCAGCAGAGAAAGGATTTCCTTCAGATGACCCTCTGCAGGGGAGCTGCGGCACAGAGTCGTCTTTGTGCTCAGCCTTTCCGAGTACTCCACGATCCACGGCTTGACTGACGTCTCAACAAAGGAGCGCAGAAACCGAACAATCCCCTTCTGTGCTCCTGAACAGCACAGTTATTTTTGGCTTCCTTCAGCCTCTCATCCTCTTTGTAGAGTCCTGAAAAACTGGGACTGCATCCATGGACTGCCTGTTTGAGAGGCTGCAGGACCTGAGCCAGCTTGACAGTCTGGACCCGTCCCAAAAGCATCCAAAGGCTGGCGGATACAGCCGGCTCTGCACTGAAGCTGGACACTACGTTTCCCAAACCCCTGCTGGCTCTCCCTAAGGGTGAGACAAGGTTTTTAAACACCATTTTCTGAAGGCGGCACCTCCAGGGAGAGTTTGGAAGTGCCTTTTCTTGGATGCGTCACCTGGGACAAGACCACAACAAGCAAGATCGCACGGACAGCAAGAGAGGAACTGCACGCAACTCAGAGCCGTGCCTCCAAAGCCTGGGTGAAAAGGTGCAAGTAACACCCTGGTGATCGTGAGGTGGATAATTAATGAACCTGGACTGGGTAAATTGTATCGCTTAGACACGGCAACTTACTGCAGTTTCAAGAGCGGCTCTATTCCCAGGATCTGCTGCATTATGAGATTGAGGAACTCCTCAGGATCTGGAAAGTCGGAGAAAAGCATGGGTCACACCAGGAATGCTCCCTTGCCCCACTGCATCCAGAAGGCAAAAGCTGCCAGATAAACATGAGCCAGCATTTCCTGAGCCCAGAATCTCCTCTTTTACTCTAGGGTAAGGGGAAAATCGGGCTAAAAACTGAGAGCAAGTGGTTAATGCATAAATCCTAGGGTGAGCATGAAAAGAAGCAAACCAGGCCTCAGATACTACATTCTTAAAGCTGGGCCACCACAGCGACGCTATCTCAGAGACTTTAACAAAGAGTTGCTGCCAACACCAACAGTATAAACCCAAAGCGAAATCGGGGACAGCTATGGAAATTCAAGAAACTGAGCGATTAAACTATCCCTGGCTAAAATAAACATACAATAGCACAAAACACAAGTGCTGTTGACTGACAAGACACCTGCTGTTTCTGGAAGAATCACTGCCACTTGTTTACTATCCATGGACTTACGGATTGTTGCAGTGACGCTTGGCGCTGGCGCAATCCGTTTTCTTGTTGTAAACTAGACGGGGCCTTGCTGCGCGTGGATGGGAACGTGGTGATTGCAACCAGAGAGAGGTGGGCTTCAGCTATAGGTGTTTTCTGTCTCATTTAAAACAAGGCTACAGTCTTTGAGGAACCTAAAATAACTTAGCAGAACTCAAAGACAAGCCGATCTTGGCAGAAGGATAAATCAGGCTGGATTCTAGCAGGGACATCAGGGCTGGACTTATCGGGGTATAACTCAAAGTATAAAGGTCAAGGAAATTTCCCTTGTTTAAATTCTGTTCGCACAGGTCCTCTCCCCTCCTGGCAACAGCTGCCACGAGGTAAGAGACCCCACAATTCCCATCTTTCTATCAGACGTCAGGTCAAATTTCAGAGTAGGGTTTTAAAAGCGGAAAGTAGAATCACAGAATCATTTAGGTTGGAAAAGACCCTTGGGATCATCGAGTCCAACCATCAACTCCACTCTACAAAGTCCTCCCTTACATCATATCCCTTAACACCACGTCTAAATGAGTCTTAAACACATTCAGGGATGGTGACTCCACCACCTCCCTGGGCAGCCTATTCCAGTGTCCGACCACTCTTTCCGTGAAGAATTTTTTCCTAATGTCCAGCCTAAACCTACCCCGCTGCAGCTTGAACCCATTCCCTCTTGTTCTATCACTAATTACCTGTGAGAAGAGACCAGCACCAACCCCTCTACAATGTCCTTTCAAGTAGTTGTAGAGAGTGATGAGGTCTCCCCTCAGCCTCCTCTTCCTCAAACTAAACAGTCCCAGCTCCTTCCATCGCTCCTCATCAGATTTATTCTCCAGGCCCTTCACCACCTTCGTTGCCCTCCTCTGCACTCGCTCCAGCACCTCGAGATCTCTCTCATATTGAGGTGCCCAGAACTGGACACAATACTCAAGGGGTGGCCTCACCAGTGCTGAGTACAGGGGGACAATCGCCTCCCTGCTTCTGCTGGTCACACTATTTCTAATACAAGCCAGGATGCCATTGGCCCTCTTGGCCACCTGGGCACACTGCTGGCTCATGTTCAGCCGCTTGTCAATTAGAACCCCCAGGTCCTGTTCTGCCGGGCAGCTCTCCAGCCACACTTCCCCAAGCCTGTAGCAAGTATTTTGCATGTGCATTTTTGCATAAACAAACAGCACAGCAGGCACATTAATGCACGTGCCTGGGAGAAGCATACAATTAAGCTGTCAGCCTGGTGCCTGGATGAGGCGGCGCAGAGCGAAGCAGCCCAGGGAAGGCCCCAGAGAGCACATTACCTTTCTCAGCGTTGGTAAAGCTTGAACACTGTCCCTTTTCAGTTAGCTGCTCCCTAAGGTGCATCACGCTCCGAGCCCTGACGAAGCCGGTCCTAGAAACAAGAAGCAGCCGATGATCTCTCCAGTGTATGTAAATCATGGAATCATAGAATAGCGTGGGTTGGAAGGGACTTTTAGAGATCATCTAGTCCAACCCCACTGCCACGGGCAGGGACACCTACCACTAAACCAGGTTGCTCAAAGCCCCGTCCAACCTGGCCTGGAATGTTTCCAGGGATGGGGCATCCACCACCCCTCTGGGCAACCTGTGACAGGGGCTCACCACCCTCAGCCTAAAACATTTCTTCCTTATGTCCAATCTAAATCTAACCTTTCAGTTCAAAACCATTTCCCCTTGTCGTATCACTACAAGTCCCTGGTAAAAATGCTCTCTTCATCTTTCCTATAAGCCCCATTCCTGTATTGAAAGTCCACAAGATCTCCCCGGAGCCTTCTCTTCTCCAGGCTGAACCCCCCCAGCTCTCTCAGCCTGTCCTCCCAGCAGAGGGGCTCCAGCCCTCCCGGCATCTCCGGGGCCTCCTCTGGCCCCGCTCCAACAGCTCCGTGTCCTTCTGCTGTTGGTGGCCCCAGAGCTGGAGGCAGCACTGCAGGGGGGGTCTCCCCAGAGTGGAGCAGAGGGGTAGAATCCCTCCCTCACCCTGCTGCCCACGCCGCTGGGGATGCAGCCCAGGATGCAGGGGGTTTCTGGGCTGCCAGCGCACGTTGCCAACTCATGTCCGATTTTTCATCCCCAAGTCCTTCTCTGCAGGGCTGCTCTCAATCACATCTCAGCGCCACAGGACACCCCAGGGTTGTATTTCTGCTGCCAGTGCCAGGACTCTGGTCCCCAAGGAAGGTGCTAATGTCTTACGTTCAATCAGCTTTCCATGCCTCTCTTCCACACCTCTCTAGGAAGGATGAGGAAAGAACCTGGTATCTTTGATAAAAATTCCAGAGAATTTAGCTTTCACGACATGGTTTACCCTCATCCAGCCTGGCATCGTGTACTTCCTTTGGGACTAACTGCAATGCCACTGCTCCATCAACTCCAGGGTTCCCCCCCAGAGATGTTCTGAACCCCATGAATCCTCTTTTTGTCCTTTGACTGAGAGCTGCAGCTCACAAGGCTTCAATCTAAGCAGGGGAGACACACACACATGCAGCAGGAGTCGTGAGAGCCTCACAACCTGGGGAAGAGACCAACTGGAGGAGAAACCTGATTTTAAGACCTTTGGATGTGGCTGAGAGGAGAAACCCCTCCAGGTAGCCCCCTCCCTCAGTCACAGGTGCCATCTGACAGGGCAGCAGGGAAGGTATGAAGGCAGACGGATGACTTCCAGGATTCCCGCATACTATACTCACTTTCGGAGGGGATTAACAATCTCATCCCGCAGAATGCTCTGGACATTCCTGTCACACAGAGGGAAGGGCTTGAAGAGCATGGAGTCCAGCACGGACGTACAGGAGAAGAGGCTGTGAAAAGAGTGTGAAGGGTGTAAGTCTGATGGGTTTGCAACAATAGTTAGAACCCAACCGTTGTGCCTGGTGACAGTCGGTGGCTTTTATTTTCAACAGTCCATGCATGCAATTACAGAAAGGTGAGCGACAGCGTGTCTCCGCAGTGAGATAAACCACGTCTGGTTTAATGAACACTGGTAGTAAGCAAGGAAACAGCTCAGAGACAATGAAATCTCGTACTTTGCAGCCAAAACTGCTCGGGGGGGGCACCACTGAGTCTTTTCCTCTCCAAACAGTGCTGCACAGTGAAGCTGGGACCTCCTGGGCGGTTTCTTTGAAATCTTTCCAGCCATTACCTCCAGTGACAGAGTCGGCACGGTCCGAGTCCCGAGAACTACGATCTCTCACCGCCCTGCATGACAGACACACGGGTACCTTAGGTCCTCATGAGGGCTACTCCAGGGCCTGAGAACCCACCAGATAAGGAAGGAGATCAAAAAGCAGCAAGCGTCAAGGCTGCATCTCCACACAGTTATAGTCTGCTCTATACCGGGTAAATTTCCAGCCACCTTGGAAGTCCAGGGAAGGGTTGCAGTTTAGGGCTCTGCCCAATTAAAAAAAACCCACTCATTTAATGAAACGGCACCACCCAAGAAAGTCCTTACCTGAAAAGAGCTGCGTCCATATAACAGGAATTACAGTGGCCTTGGATCCCCTTCATCCGCCCTCGCAGGACATGCACCGCTGTCTCGTTCCTGAGAGGAGGAAAACTGTCTGGAACCTGCGGAAGAACTTCTTGCCCTCCTGCAAAAGAAGGAACAGAAGCAACTCCCTTTTAGCTTCCCACCTCGTCTGGGTCAGCTCATCCCTTCCCCAATGGCCCAGAGGTCTGCTCCGCTCAGAAGTCAGCGCCACGCTCTTCTGTGCCGCTCCAGCTGGGACTCAGCCACGCTGGGATGAAGATTTGTCTCTTTAATAATTTATCTACTGGAAACGGAGACCAAAAACATCCTTTCTTCACTAGAGACATGCCCTAGCAATCCATACCGCCTCTGCCATCGTTACGCCAAGTAAAACGAAGACAAAAGAGCTACAAACGAGCTGGTGCTGCTCATTAGGATCTCTCTGTTGGAAGACCTGTGACGCCAGTAGCAAGGGGACAAACGCACAACTGTGTTTTAATAGCCTCATCCCGCTGGCCTGCCGTCTCCTTCAGCTTCACAGGTGGCTTTCTCAGACTGGTCTTTCCTGGTTTCTTCAGCATTCTCCCCTTGTAACTCAAGCCCCTCTCTTTAGCATGTCTTTAAGACATTCTTCCTTGTCCCTGGCTCCCAGTTTTTGGGCAGTCCTTACACGAATCCTGTCTTCCCGTTTACAATGATCTCATTTACAGTTTCTAAACAGCTAGTTCACACTGTCTCTCTGCTCTGGTGGAATTTCTTCCTGTTCAAATGAAAATACCGACCTGTTCTTCCCCGCGTCTTCTTGTGAATGTCTTATCGTCACATCAAGCTCTAAATTAAAATTGATATAATCCTCTCCCCCTTCCCAAGCTGCCTCTGATTTCTCAATCCCCAGGTGTAACACCGTTATCACCTGACACCTTGGCCATGGGGTCTGAGTTACCCACTCCGATTCTCCAGAGCCGCATTTAACATGCAGTAGTGAGGCCAGGCCCTAGACCTAAAACACTTGCTCATATTCAGGTCTCAATTACACCAGACTTTTTCTTCTGCACTGAAAACCACAGGCAGAAGAACCCTGCCTTGCTTGCAGCCTTCACAGTGCCTTGCAAAGACCGTTGCTCTGGCCTTTTATCCTTTGTTACCCCTCAACATTTCCTGCCAGCTTCCCCTTCTCCAACATATCCATGTCACAGAGACCTCATTTCTAGAGACAATCACAATACATTGCCCTATTGGTTAGGGGTCAGTTCTGGGACTGGTGCTGTTTAACATCTTTGTTGGTGACACGGCCAGTGGGATTGAGAGCACCAATGACACCAACTGCCGATGACACCAAGCTGCGTGGCGCAGTCAACACGCTGGAGGGAAGGGATGCCATCCATAGGGATCTGGACAGGCTTGAAAGAAGGGCCCACGCCAACCCCATGAAGCTCAACAAGGCCACGTGCAAGGTCCTGCACCTGGGTTGCGGCAATCCCAAGCACAAATCCAGGCTGGGTGGAGAACGCCTTGAGAGCAGCCCTGACGAGAAGGACTTGGGGGTGTTGGTTGAGGAGAAGCTCAACATGAGCAGGCAATGCGCACTTGCAGCCCAGAAAGCCGCAGCATCCTGGGCTGCATCCCCAGCAGCGTGGGCAGCAGGGTGAGAAGGGGGGATTCTGCCCCTCTGCTCCGCTTCGGGGAGACCCCCCTGCAGTGCTGCCTCCAGCGCTGGGGCCACCAACAGCAGAAGGACACGGAGCTGTTGGAGCGGGGCCAGAGGAGGCCCCGGAGATGCCGGGAGAGCTGGAGCCCCTCTGCTGGGAGGACAGGCTGAGAGAGCTGGGGGGGTTCAGCCTGGAGAAGAGAAGGCTCCGGGGAGACCTGATAGCAGCTTTCCAGTCTCTGAAGGGGGCCTACAAGAAAGCTGGAGAGGGACTTTTTACAAGGGCATGTAGTGATAGAACAAGGGATAATGGTTTCAAACTGAAGAAGGGGAGATTTAGATTAGATATCGGGGAGAAATTTTTTACTCTGAGGGTGGTGAGCCCCTGGCCCAGGTTGCCCAGGGACGCTGTGGCTGCCCCATCCCTGGAGGTGTTCAAGGCCAGGTTGGATGGGGCTTGGAGCAACCTGGGCTGGTGGGAGGTGTCCCTGCCCGTGGCAGGCAGGGTTGGAACTAGATGACCTTTAATGTCCCTTCCAAGCCAAACCATTCTATGATTCTATGACCCTACATTCAATGCCCTAGTCTACATTATCCCTGTAATAAATTAATTACTATCTCTCCTATTTGTGGGGCATTCCCTATAAATACCACCATGGCAACGTCAACATCTTTAAAACTGTCAACTTTTGGAACACTCAAAGAAAATGAAGCATATTAAACCACTGATTAAGGAATTATACATGAGGCTTCTCCGGAGCGTGCCTTGTTCCAGCACGGCACTGTCTCCTGTCTTCCCAGAGAACTCACTGTAATCCATGAGGCTCAGCTCACTGTTGCGCGAACACTGGAAGCGAACGTCGGGCTGGCAGGACTGCAGCTTCACGAAGAGGCCGCGCTTTGGAGCGCAGTGGAAGTAGTATTTGCCCAGCCATTCGCCAGCAGTGACCCCCTTGTCTTCATCCTGGGAAAAGAGCATTGAGGAATAACATGAGAGCAGGCTTTCCACGAATTAGGTGCGATCCCCCACATGGCCGTTTTAATATCTTAAGAGCTGTGTACAAGTTTGGTTCCGTTTTGTTGACCGTTTTCATTTATTCCAGTTATATTTTGAATCTACTGATGCTGCTTGTAGGATTCGTGATTATTACATCCCACATTCCAATAACATTGCTCTTGGAGAGCAAACTAACTTTCGTAATCATTCCGCAGGCTCACTCTTCCAGCCTAAGGGAGGGCACAATCGTGTGCTTGCCCTCACAGTTCACACTCTTGACATGTCACAGACCCCAGCCACAAGCTGAAGGTCTTAAAAGAGAAGAGCAACCAAGACCTGCCCATTCTGATACACGATCTCACAGCAGGAAATATTTTGCTCCTTACCAGTTCAACTCCTGCCATTTTGTGCTTAATTTGGGGCAGGTAGCCCAACCAGCGGATGATTCCCGAAACCTGATTTCCCTTGTCCAAGGTGATCTGGACCATGGAGTTCACCTCCAGGGATGAATTCCCGCTTTCACACTCCTCAGCGCTCTCGCTTATCTCTCGTTTCATTTGGTTTGGGTGTCCCAAGCCCATGTCGGACTCGAAGGGTGAAAATAAACCTGGTGGGCAACACAAAATGTCAAGCGAGGTAAGAAGTCAACACCTAATGACAGACACTTATGGATCTCTTCTAATAGCAGGTCTATTTTGAAATTATAGACCACACGGACAAGCACGAAGCCGAGCACCAGAGCCACAAGGCGTAATTCCCAGTGATACTGCCAAGCTGGTCTAACAGGCTGAGAGGGGATGATCCTGCTCCTTGTCTCCCTGCTCAAGGCTGCACACTCCAGCCTCTCGCTGGCCCTGGGGCTAATCCAGCCTTTTACAGAGCCATTTCGGACTACTGAAACGGCAGCAAGAGGGTTATTTTCAAATTATTTTTCTGCTCTTAGTGAGATGAATCAACTCAAGTGAAGAGTCTAATGACGGCTCCCCTCGGGCTGGCCCTGACAGCTGCACAGTGTCTTTTGATGGCAACAGAGAGATTCCACTAATTTCTTGTCATGTCCAATGACTCACACCATCGCTGCTGGCATCTGCGCCTTTCCCAGTTTGTCTGGCATCAGGATGAGACTCCTGCTCCACCTTCTACAGCTAAATTAAAGACTCGTTAACCAGTGGTGCCTTCTCCCCTAGGAAATGCTTATGCATTGCAATCAGACTCTCTTTTCTTCCTCCCGATAAATGAGGAGGCTCAGCTTTAGTTGCCTCATGCAAAGAATTTTAGCCAGAAATTGAGACTTTTTCCACGGACCTTCTCTGCCTCCTAGTTGGGACTAGCTGAAGCTTTTGTTGGACTTTCAGTTCAGCAGTACCTTGCAGAGAAGAAATAAATGCTAAATCCCCGGGGAAGGTACACAGGGCAGGCACATCTGATGATAACCTACTTTGCAAGCTTTCCTTCACAACAGAGTCCATAGGGATTTCTCTGAAAATGTCAGTTGTTCCTTCTTCTTCCTGAAAGGAGAGCAAAAAGAAAATAATAAAAACCTATCAGCTAAATGCTTCAACAGACATAGGGTATTCCTGGAATATGAACCAATTTTTCCGAACAGGCCTGGAAAATTTGCATGTAACCTCATGACCCTTTTAGACATTCCTTCCACTTCTCTTCAATGTTCCACCAGAACATAGTTTTTTTTTAAAAAAAAATCCTCCCAAACCAAGAAAAGGCAGCGAGACTGCTCTTACCGGACAAACTTTAACGAACCATTGGGTTCCTTCCCTGTAAACTGCCATCGCTATTCCTTTTGTGAGGACCTCGTCCACGTAGAAGCTAACAGCATCTCCCACTTTCACAGGAACCCCCTCCTTCGTGTCCGCTTTTGGCTTCTGTTTCATATAGTCGTCATCTGGCGCGGGTGTAAACTGGACTCTGCTAAACGGCAGGAAGATCCCGCAGTTCCGCTTACACTTGAAATACTCAGTGCCGTTGTAAGATCCATCGCTGCACCCTCTGTTTTCTCCCTCACCCTGAAAACACGCCAGAAAAGCACGTTACATACACAAATGTTACAGGAAAATAAGCCGCTTACTTTCTCGGCCACCTTACCTGCAATTCCACCCCAAAGAAGAACGGAGACAGCACAGCTAAAGTGTTTTTGGAAATGCTCCCGATGTAGCGGATGATTCCAGGGAAATATTGCCGGTCAACCTCCACCAACACTTTTTGTCCCGGCACTGCCCGCAGAGCCGCTTCAAGGCTCAGCCTCTCCAAGAAATAGTTCAAGCGTTCGTTGTGGCTGCTGATGGCCAGGAGGAAGACTGCCATCTCCTCGCGCACAGGCTGCAGGATTTCTACTTTTATCGTGACGGTGGAGCTGTCATCCAGCATGATGACTTTCAAGAAGCAAGTCGGGGGCCCGTCATCGGAGAAGTTGCGCAGGTAACTTCTCTCGCTGCAGAAGCACATGTTCCCAGCTTGGAAGTACTTGCTGCCATAAGCACAGTCTTCTGTCAGGATGTAATAGCAGTTCCCGTCCCCTGCTGAAGGCAGGAGGCTGGTCATCGTCATTCCCCTGGGTTGTGAGGAACGAGAGAGTCATATCAGTGAAGAGACGTGCACGTTATCGTGGGATCTCACAATTCAGGTTGGTAGAGGTCTCGAGCCCAACCCCACGCTCAAAGCAGGTTGCTCAAAGCCTCACCCAGTTGAGTTTTGAGCATCTCCAAGGACAGAGATCCCGCAGCCGCCCTGGTCCCTTGTTCCAGTGTTTTATAGAATGGTTTAGGTTGAAAAGGACCTTAAAGATCGTCTAGTTCCAGACCCCCTGCCTTGGGCAGGGACAGTGTCTGATTGCCTTCACGGTGGAAAAGAAAAAAAAAATAATCTAACCAAGGCTTCCCACGTTCCTGCTTGTCCCCGTCACCTCTTGTCCCCACAATGCGCATCCGTGGGACGAGTCTGGCTCCATCGTCTCTACTAAACCCTCCCAGTAAGAAGCTGCACAGAGCAGCATCTCGTCTGTCCTGTTCTCGACAACACGGTACAGCCAGAACGGCCTCATTAAATTCCACCTCCTGCTTTCTTTTCATCCTGACTTGCAGGAGTGGGGCAAAGGCTAAATTCTGCCTTTTAAAAATTCTCTAAAAAGGGAGTTCTAGACTGCGACTAGAGCTCTTTGATGTCATGTTAAAGCACATTAATATCCAAAATACAAAGCACATTAATATTCAAAACACACGCAAAGCACGGCACCTACCGCATTACTATGCTGAGGCATTAAAGATCACCATCTTTCAGAACAAATATATTAAGAGAAGTCCAAATATCTGGAATCAGAAGTACATTTTTTCGCTTAAATTCTAAATTCTCATGCGTTTTACCCCTCCCCATCTCACTTTTGACGGTACCACGCACAGCCAGGACCCGGATGTTTTGTTACAACATAAAAACGGGGTGAATGCAGAATCGTCATCCTGCAGGTGGACAGAACCTGGCCAATACAGAGAAAAATAAGAGATGTGCCCATTTCGAGGCCACGGAGGAAATTAAGAAAGGAAAAAAAGAGGTTTCCACTACGGGCTACCTGGTAGAAGTTTCTGCAAAGTTCAAAGTGGAGAGAGGAGGAATTGAGCAGATGTAATTAAGGGAAGTAGAAGCACACTCGGGACATTGCGGCAGGAAGCATGAATGCAGCTGCTCATAAGAACAACAAATGGGTGGGTTGGGAGGAAAACGTAGGCAGAGCTCGAAGAGAAAGGCTGCAGAGAGCTCAGCAAGGAGGGCAGCGTTACTGGGGACTTAACTGGAGATTAATACCAAGAGAACTCATTTTTAAAAGCATTAGGAAAAGACAGCTGAAAAAAAAAATAATAATCACATAACGCCTGATCAGATCCTGGAGCTTCCCTTGTGTTTGGGCTCATCGTGGCAGCTTCCCACAGGAGCCACCTCCCTTCCACTCTTATTTTTTTAACCTTAACAGGCAGGAAGGTGGCTCGGAGACCTGATTTAAATGCTGCTGTACCGCTTTTGGGCAATGCTCGTTTGCTGCGGCTGAAGGTCTGGTCTCAAAATGGAATGACACCCCCCTCCCCCCGCCTCGAAAAAACATGGGTATCCTCAATTAGCATCCACTTGGCTTTGCCAGCGCGGCTGATTTCACGTGTGTTGATTCAAGAACCGAACATGCGGCAGCGAGGCAGGGCCCTGCAAACCACGCTCGCGCTCTTCCTTCTTTCTACCGAAGGGCTACCCCCAGCAAATCACCAAATCTGCAGGGAATCCAGCACAGTTCAGTCTGGGCTGACCCTCCCTCGAAGACACAGGGTGCTATGGGGGTTGCTGTGCCAGGGTGACCCCCCCCCCGCTCTGCCATAAGCAAGCTGGGAGGCGACAGCAGGCAGTGGAAGTGGAAGAAATGCCATGGTGCGCAGCAGTTCCCTTATTTTCCATCCACGCAACTCGCTGCCGACGTTTTGTAGCTCTGCCGGCGGAGCAAAGGATGGAGATTCTGTGATTTTTAACGGACAGCACTAAACAATAACATTCTGTGTCCCAAACCCCCCTAGTTCAATCATCCATTTTCAGGACCATGGTTTTATTTTGCCTTTTTTTTTTTTTTTTAAAGTTCTCTCTCCACATGGAATACAAGAAAACCCACAGTGTTTTAACTGCTGCCAAAACAGAAAAAACAGAATAAACCGTTTTCCTCCCCAAGGCCCCCAAAAATGAACCGTTTTCCTCCCCAAGGCCCCCAAAAATGAACCGTTTTCCTCCCCAAGGCCCCGAGAACAAACCGTTTTCCTCCCCAAAGCCCCGAAGAATAAACCGTTTTCCTCATGAAAACCAGGAGTCATCCCTTCTCCTCACGAAAACCAAGAGCAAACCATCTCTTTTAACAACAGAACGTACGCAATTCCCTCCCAGGTTAATAGAAATAAAAGCGCACCCAGGCCAAGGTGCCATGTTTGGGCTTGCGGTGCTTTAAACGGGGCCGAATCCTGATGGATTATGCTGAGGGGAAGGCGGAAAGCACCAGGTAATTAAAATTAAAGCGGAATTAAAGCAGTAAATTGAGGCCGGGGTAGGGGAGGGCTCTGCGGGGGCCTGTTCCTAAAGTAACGGGAGGGGGGACAGGGGTCGGGGAGGATCGACAGGGGTCGGGGACACCGGGAGCAGGCCCAGCTGGGGGGCAGGGGCCGAGGGGGTGAGGGGGGAATCCCGACGCGGCTCCCCCCAACTCTCACCGTCTCCGGCCCCGCTCTTCCGCCTCTCATGGGGGGGGGGAACGCCGGCCGCTTCCGGCCCGCCCTGCCGCCGCCGGTTCGCCAGCCAATGGGGAGAGGCGGAGGGCGAGGGGAGTAGCCAATGAAAGGGAGAGGGCGGGACGCGCGGCTGCGTCGCCCCGCCCCCTGCTGGCACCCAGCGGGGCGGGAGGGACCCGTGGCCCCACGGCCCGTGCCCTCATGGCCCTGTGTCCCCTGTCCCCATGGTCCTGTGCCCTCTGTCCCCATGGCCCATGTCCTGTGTCCCCTTGTCCCTACGGTCTGTGTCCCCATAGCCTTCTGTCCTCATGGCCCTGTGTCCCCAATAGCCCTGTGTCCCCATGGCCCTGTGTCCCCTGTCCCTATAGCCCTCTGTCCCCATGGCCACGTGTCCCCATGGCCCCGTAGCTCCGTGATCGTGTGCCCCCGTGACCATGTGTCCCCATGGGCCTATGTCCCCATGGACCTATCATGTCCTTTGTCTTGTGTCCTGTTGCCCTGTGGCCCCGTGGCCCCCGTGGCCCCATGGCCCTGTGTCCCCACAGCCCCATGGCCCTGTGACCATGTACCCCCATAATCATGTGTCCCCGTGGCCCCATGGCCCTGTCTCGTGTCCCGTGACCTGTGGCCCTGTGGCCCCATGCCTGTGTGTCCCATGTCGCCATAGTCTCTGCTTTCCCATAGCTGTGTGTCCCCATAGCCCTGTGTCCCATGTCCCCATAGTCCCTGAAACTCCAGAGTCCTCTGTCCCCATGGCCATTTGTCTCCATAGCCCTATGACCCCTACATCGCCATAGCTGTGTGTCCCCCTGGTCCTGTGCCCTGTGTCCCATGTCCTGCATCCCGTGTCCCCTTCCTGGGTGGCCCTGCCCACCTGCCCACCCACCTGGGTGTCCCCACCACTGCTGGGACACATGTCATGGGGACAAGGGTGACACACTGCATCCAGGATGACCGAGCCACCACCCTGGGGACATCACCCACCCTGGGGACATTGGCAGTTGGGGGACAGAGCTGGTGGGAGGGGACACCAGGCCACAGCGACGAGGTATAAATATTGGCTAAATAGATTTATTTTCATACAAAGAATACACAGATCCCCCCCGCCCGGATGCCCCAGCCCCGGAGGACACCCCGAGATGTCTCCAGCCACCGCCTCCCCAGGCACCACCTCTGTTGGCTTTACCAGCAGGATCTGTCCCCATTCCCAGGGTTTGGTGCCAATGCCGGCGTCACCTCGGGGACATCCCTGTGTCCCTCTCCCGGGGACACCTCGGTGCCCGTGTCTGCCTGATACCTGTTCAGGGCACCCTATCACCGGCCACCCTGCCCCATGGGACACCCCTAGACCTGGTTCCCCGTTCCCTCGTGCCCATGCCAGGGGCATCTCCGGACATTTTGGGGTCCCCCCCTGTGCCCTAATACTGCAGCTGGTACAGAACCCTCCCGCCCCCTGCCGTATTTACACGCTGGATAAAAGAAGAAAATACAGATATTTATAGCGGGGGGGCAAAACGACCCCCTCACCCTCCCCCAGAGTGTCCCCTGTGTCCCCATCCTGGTGCCTCACTGCCAGCCAGCCCTGTCCCCAGGATGGAGGTGGCCGGTCCTGCCCCATCCTGGGCCGTCTGGGCATCTGTGCCTCAGTTTCCCCATCGGTTGTGGGGATAATCGCAGCCCTCCCCCCGCCATGGGGTGGTGGGACACAGAGGATGTGGGGTGAAGAGGAGCCGTGGTGGCCACCCCATGGGGACAGGGTCGCAGCCACCAACCCCAGGGGACATGGGACGAAGCCAGAGGTGCCCGGGATTTACATTGGAGCACCCTACCTCCTGCCTCACCCCGATGGAGAAATGTCACAGGCAGAGCTACCCGAAGTCCCCTTTTGTCCCCAGATTTGTCACACCTTTATCACCCAGCCCCAGCCGTGGTTGGGTCTGGATCCGGCCACCCCACCTCCCTTTGCAGCGGGAGAGGAGGTGGCTGGGGGGGGCCATGGTGGGCTCGCACTCAACCAGCTCAGCTGCGTTTGGTGACCATCTGCCGGTCCCTCTTCTTCTTCTCCATCAACCTGGTGGGGAGCAGGGTGATGGCCTTAGGGACCCTCCTGAAAGGGACCTCCTGAAGCCACGGGGAGGGGACACTCACTTGCGGTTGCGGACTTCGGTGAGCTCCATGAGCCGCTCCTGGGCTGCCCGCAGCTCGTCGAGGCGCTGCTGGTAGCGGGAGTCGCAGCCGTTGGTGCGCTCATAGCTGGAGACTTGGCTGGAGAGCTCGCTGGCGCGGTCCCGTAGCTGCTGGATGGATGAGTAGAGGTTCTCCTCATCTTCCTCCTGCTCCAACACAAGAGTATGAGGCTGGTGGGTTGGACAGGACAACCCAGTGTGCCGTTCCTCCTTGCTCCAGCTGGGGAAACCGAGGCACGGAGTTCCCCAAGCCACCTGGGCCACCTGCCTTGGCATTGATGATCTCAATGTGGATGAGGAGGGCGGCAAGCTCCAGGTCCTCGGTGTAGCTGTTCTTCAACGGCACCGACCGGTAGCCTGGAAACACCACCACCACAAGAGCTCAGCCCCATGGCAGGGTCCAAGCTCCTCACCCTGGCCAGATCCCAGAGGAGATGATGATGATCATGACGATGATGATAATTACAGAAGGGTTGGACCAGATGACCTTTACAGGTCCCTTCCAACCGAAAGCATTCTATGATGATGACGATGATGATGATGGTGTAGATGGAAGGACCATACCTGTTTTGAGGCCCTTGACGGGGAAGGTGGCTTGTGCCAAGAAGTTGGGGTCACTGAACATGTCCTCCTCATACACCACGAAGCGGAGGAAGGCGAACTCGGGGTTGTTGATGTCAAAGACAAACTGCTTGAAGAGCCAGACGGGGTTGAAGCCGTTGTCAGCTGGGGGGTGAGGAGAAAGCAAGGAGGGTCAGGGTGGGGCTGGACACCTGGACATCACCTGCATGGCACCAGCACGGAAGTGGGAGATGCCTGTTCTCTTCATTCCTCCACAAAACCCAGCTCCATCACCCACAGGTCCAAAAGGACTCCAAAGGGCACAGTTAGGGCTGTCCCATCATCCCCACCTGTCACCAGGCTCAAGGGCTGGGTGGGAACGTCATCCACGTGAACCCTCACCTACAACGTCCGTCTTGTTCTTGCTGTTGTCATACTCGGAGCCGCACACCTCCACCTCCACGAAGGGGCACACGATACTCCTCCCGTTCTTGGGTAGGTGCCGGGCACCAAGGATCTGCAGGAGGAAGAGGAAGGTGAGGTTTGGCTACATCAGACGAAAAAGGACTCTCCAGGGCAACCCCATGGCTTGGCCATTTTAGAATCATAGAATCACAGAATGGTTTTGGTTGGAGGATACCTTTAATGACCATCTAGTCCAACCCCCTGCCATAAGCAGGGACATCTTCAACTAGACCAGGTTGCTCAGAGCCCCGTCCAACCTGGCCTGGAATATTTCCACAGATGGGGCATCTCCCACCTCTCTGGGCAACCTGGGTCAGTATCTCACCACCCTCAGCATAAAACATTTTGGGTGTTTTGGGCTTGCCAAAAGCTTCATGGCCATAATTAGTCACACCACACCTTATTTATGACCTTGGCCTGGATTTGGCTTGATTTTCGCTGTATCGGCCAAATTATTTATAAAACCTTTCCTGGATTCATGCCATGCTCAAGAGTCAGGTGCCTACAAACCAACACGTCCCAGCCCTAACACCAAAATTACCCAAGGGTTGGGTAAGGTGCTTCTGGGTTTGTTTTAGCTGCTTTACCCTCCACCTCGCTCATGCTCAGGCTGGGCTCAGCTCTGTGCAATTGTGGGGTTCTGCCTTGGGAAAAATGATGCCGCAAGCAGAGAAAGACCAACTAACTAAGAGATCATGTGGTAATGATCTCCATGGAAAAAATATGGGGCTAAAACATGTAAAAACTGACCCCAGTTGACCCAAAACCAAGGAAGAAGGAAGACCCCGTCTCGATGGTGACCTCTCAGGTCACCTTGCTGTCCTCTCCCACTTGCCTGCAGCTGCACTGTGATGGGCTCCACAATCTTCAGACTGTTCTTGTCGAAGGGGTCGAACGTCTCATCCCTCATGATGTCAGGCTGCAGGACGTAGCCGCTGCGGCCACCGAGCATGAAGAGCGCCTGGTTCAGCTGCATTGGCTTGTCTGTGGCCATGGGGACAGAGCAGCTGTGAGCCATGGGGCTCAGGGACCCCACAGTCCTGCCCTGGCAAACCCCCTACTAAGAGCCTCCAACCCTGGTTGGAGAAGGGATGCAGCTGGGTTTTGCATGAAGCACCCAAGAACTGCATGGAAATGTCCCCATCAGGATGAGGACAAAGGTTGGAGAGATCATCCAAACCACCTCCAGCAACAGGACTCAGGGCAGAGACACCAGGGATGGGAATTTTGGGGTGACCTGCAGGGATGAGCCCAGCAACCACCCTAGGAGCAGGATTTACCGGGCGTCTGGAAGTTGAGGGCCACAAGCTGGCTACCACAGATCCACATGG
Source organism: Larus michahellis (assembly GCF_964199755.1). NCBI lineage: Eukaryota > Metazoa > Chordata > Aves > Charadriiformes > Laridae > Larus > Larus michahellis. The sequence continues at coordinate 168,559,904 of NC_133897.1, read as the reverse complement.
GCAACGGGTCATAGTTGGAGGAGTCCAGGCGCTGCCCTTTGGGGTAGATGCGGCTGAGCTGGCGCCGGTTGTACTGCAGGAACTTCTTGCCCTTGCTGCGGTTGGCGTACTTCTCCGCCTTGGTCTCCGGGAAGGAGGACATGTCCCGGTAGCACGCCTTGTCTGTCCCAATCTCTGAAAGCACCAAGGTGGCCATCAGTGGAGGACACAGGGCTCTCCAGTGGCCCATGGGTTGGTCTGCCATGACCATTTCATTACCCCCACCCCATCTTTTCCCATGTTCATCCCATCACCCCCTTTCTCCAGCTCTTACTGTCCTCATCGAACGGCACCGGGCGGCAATACACAACCAGCTCGGAGAGCTCCAGCGCAATCTTCTTCCTTCGCTCCATGATCTTCCCCTCTTGCATCTGCACAAGGGAAAACAGGAGCTGAAAGTCTCCCCACAGCCTCCTCCTTTGGAGATGTTGGGGACCATCCACTGAGGGACGGGACTGTCCACCACCATCCTCTGCACCCTGGTGCCTCTCACCCTGGCGTCGGCGTTCTGCGTGGCCTCTCGGATCTTGGCCACCCACTCGCTGAGTTCCTCCTGCGTGTCTGCGGCCACGTCCAGCGACTGGGCTGCGTGGGACATCTGCTGGGAATGGATGGTGAAGACAAATGGTTTGGAGCTCCTCCCGTCTTTGGAGATAACTATAAGGACATCAGAGGGGGGCTTTACTTGAAGACATTCCCAATGGATGGCTCTGTGGAGCAAACGAAACCTCAGCGGTCCCGCTCCCGGGCCCCCACCAGCCCCCCCTGGCACCCCACCAGCCATTGGGGTCCTCCTCTTGGGAAGGTCCCATTTTTCTTAATGAATGGTTTCAGCTTTGCGCGCTGAAATGCATTTTCCTTTCAGCCAGCGGTAAACGTCCTCTGATTCATCTGGACCTCTGAAGTCCTCTGAATTCCCCCCAAAATCAAGCAAATCCCTTTGAACCCAACCCCACATTGCTCCCCAACACGCTGTGCCACGCACGAGCCTAGCTGGCAATTGCATGATGAGCTTGGGGAGCCTCAGCTCATGGCACTGAGCTTCAGTGCGGGGTGTGTGCTGTCCCGGTGGGCTCCTGTAGCCACCGCAGGATCATGGTGATGACACTCACCGACGTGGCAGGACGGCACATCGATGAAGCCCTTCAAGAAGTTCCCCAAGGGGCTGTTTTCCGACGACTGCAAGAGAGGAAGGAAGAAGAGGCGGTGGGGGAGGCATGCGGGGCCGAGCCTGGTGCCTGCTCCATTTGGCAGCCTCCCTCCAGCCCTCCAAATCCTCTAAGTCCAAGCAAAACAGAGAAAAAACACCCTCTTGGTAGGCTCTGCTCCACGGTTGAGCATCCTCCAGCCTCCAGGTTAAGGGTCTGGGCTGGTGTGGGGCCAGGAGCATCCTCCAGCTTCCAGAAAAGAGTCTGAGCTGGAGCAGGGCTGGGAGCATCCCCCAGCCTCTGAATAAGGGTCCAGACTGGAGCAGAACCATGAGCATCCCTCAGCCTCTGGATAAGGGTCTGGAATGACACGGGGCCAGGAGCATCCCCCAGCTTCCAGTGAAGATTCCAAGCTGGAGCAGGACCATGAGCATCCCCCATCCTCTGCATAATGGTCTGGGCTGGAGCTGGGCTGGGAGCATCCCCCAGCCTCTGGATAAGGGTCCAGGCTGGTGCAAGGCTGGGAGCATCTCAGGCAGCCTTGGTCACGGGCGCATGGAGAAAGGTCACTCACGGCCTCATCCTGCTCCTGCGCTTGTGTGCTGACGATCTCCTCCACGTAGTTAGCCGGGAACCACAGTTGCTTCTTGCCCCCATAGTCCCCCCGCCACCTGCAAGGGGTGAGAGGATCAAGGCAAGCGGACCGATTTAGGGGGGGGACAGGGTGTCCATGCTGCATGCAGTGTTGGGGAGTGGTTGGAGAAGGGATAGGGGGACAGAAAAGGAGGCAGTTAAAACCCACTGTAGGATGACCCCTGGGGTGTCCCCATCACCCCCCACCCATGGCGATGCCCACCCGGGGACCATCCAGCCGCCCTCACCAGCCGCCGTCCTGCTTGTCGACGTTGTGGATGATGGCCTGCTTGCAGAATGACAGCTCATCCTCCCGCTGCGCTTTGTAGTCGTAGAGAGCCTTCACCGTGCACTGGGCCACCGGAAAGAGGGACACGTGTCACCACCCAGCGCCAGGGACGCTGGTGGGCAGCGCTGCCTGCTCAGCCCACCTCCTTGAGCCCTCACAGTGGAACGTGGGAGCTCCTGAGAGTCCGACACCCCAAATGATATTCCCAAATTGCCTACACCAGCAGTGAGACATGTCAGAGGGGACAGGAGGGTTGGAGGTGCCTGCAGTCCCGTGGGACCACCACATTCAGCGCAAAGGGGGATCCTTTTCTGGCTCCCCCAGTGTTTTCTCCTGGTGCACTGAAAGGGTTAATCCCCCAATATTACCACACTCCCAGGAAAAAACCCTTTGGTTTAAGCTTTCTGGTCTCTGGTCTTAGCCTGAGAGTTGTTTTGCTGCAAAGGGACCTTTAAGACACAGCAGTGCTGGACCATGGGACTGTAGGATCACAGGGAAGAAACCTCGGGGCTCCAGTTCAGCCTCCTCCAGGGTCTGCTCTGAGACCCGCCTGGTCCCACAAACCTCTGAGAATGGAGACTGGGTCACTCCAATACCATCCCGGTCCTGAAAACCTCTGAGAATGGAGACTGGGTCAGCTCCGAGATGAGCCAAGTCCCAAAATCCTCTGAGGATGGAGACTCCACCACCTGGGAACTGACCCCATGCCTTCTCTTTCAGAGTTCCCCGATGCAAAGGGACCCAAGGAGGTTTCCTCACTGTTGGGGCAAACTTGTGCCAGGTCCTTGCTCTAGGCTGGGCTCTCTCCAGACCTCACCCACCATGCTGTTACGATACTGTTGGTGGAACTCGAACTGCCCCCAGTGATGGGGTGGTGGAAAAGGTCCAACCAACTGCATCATCACTCAAGGGTCAGAAAAATGCAGCAAAACATCACCACTTCTTAGGTCGGTGGTGGGAGATGTGGGTCTGAGGGAACACTGCCCAGGACCCCCAGCGCTAGAGCCACCATGTCCCACCACCCTTCACCTCCCAGGGACACCAGCTCAGATCCTTACCCTGGCCATCGGCATCTTGTTGGCCTCTACATAGAAGTGGGGGGTCCGCACCTCATACAGGGCTCCATAGTCTAGCTCCTGCAAGGAGAAATACCTGAGTGGGTCACCTGGATGCAAGAAGGAGCTACAAGGGGATGTGGTGGGATCTGGGCCACCATGTGTGATCATGATGATCTTGAGAGGGACCTAATATCCCTTTCCAACTCATTGGAAGGGAATTGCAGTGGAGTTGTAACTGTGGGCAATGGCTGCAGAACAAGCTCAGCTGATTCTGGTTGGGCTTCACCCAAGAGGTTAGAATCATAGAATCATAGAATTGCTGAGGTTGGAAGGGACCTTTAAGATCATCAAGTCCAACCTTTAACCTTCCCTGACAAAAGCCACTTCTAAACCATGTCCCTAAGTGCCCCATCTACCCTTTTTTTAAACACCTCCAGGGATGGTGAATCTACCACCTCCCTGGGCAGCCTATTCCAATGTTTAATAACCCTTTCAGTGAAAAAATGTTTCCTAATATCCAATCTAAACCTCCCCTGACATAACTTGAACCCGTTTCCTCTCGTCCTATCACTTGTCACCAGGGAGAAGAGGTCAGCCCCCATCTCTCTACAACCTCCTTTCAGGTAGTTGTAGAGGGTGATAAGGTCTCCCCTCAGCCTCCTCTTCTCCAGGCTAAACAACCCCAGCTCCCTCAGTCGTTCTTCATAAGGTTTGTCCTCCAGACCCCTCACCAGCTTTGTAGCCCTTCTCTGGACACGCTCCAACACCTCAATGTCCCTCTTGTAGCGAGGGGCCCAAAACTGAACACAGTACTCAAGGTGGGGCCTCACCAGTGCCGAGTACAGGGGGATGATCACTTCCCTAGTCCGGCTCACCACACTATTCCTGATACAGGCTAGGATGCTGTTGGCCTTCTTGGCCACCTGGGCACACTGCGGGCTTATATTCAGCCGGCTGTCCACCAACACCCCCAGGTCCTTTTCTGCCAGGCTGCTTTCAAGCCACTCTGCCCCAATCCTGTAGCGCTGCACGGGGTTGTTGTGACCCAAGGGCAGGACCCGGCATTTGGCCTTGTTGAACCTCATACCATTGGTCTCAGCCCATCGGTCCAGCCTGTCCAGATCCCCCTGCAGAGCCAACCTACCCTCAAGCAGATCAACACGCCCGCCCAGTTTAGTGTCATCTGCGAACTTCCTGAGGATGCACTCGATCCCTTCATCCAGATCATTGATAAAGATATTAAAGAGAAGGTTGGAGAAGACCTTCCCACCATGGTGGAGCTGCAGACAGGAATGGGTTGCCCATGGTTCAGAGCCCCTGTTCCCACCATCCCCACCACCAGGAGCACTCACGGTGGTGCCCATCTTCTCCAGGGTCTCCTCATTGATGGGGTAGCGCAGCTTCATCTTGCGGTAAAGCGGGTGCTTCTCATAGTAGCTGACGAGGTCCACGAGGCTCTCGAACTCAGCTGAGCTGCCCAGCATGAAGAGCCGACCTTCCTGCTGGATGCGGCAGTGCTTGATCTTCCCCTCTGCCCTGGGACCAAGAGAGCCGGTGGGGGGATATGTCAGGGGTGGCCAGGGCCTGAGTCCACGATGGGGACAGGCAGGAGGCAATGCTCTGCCCTAGCAGGGATGCCACCAGGGCGATCACGCGGAGGATGTGGCTTTCCCATCATCACAGCTGGGGTTTCCCCCCTGTGACAGCATCATGTGTCCCACTGTGTCACCCTGCTGACCCAGAGCAAGCCATTGCCACCCAGCATGGAGTCACAACAGACATAAGCCAGGCAGTTCCCAGCTTGGCAGGCAACATGGGCAACTTGGCCAAGCCCAGCCAGCCTCGGGGTGCCGGGGTGGCCACACTCACCGGAAGGAGATGGCGTAGGAGTTGGGTTCACTGCGCTTGCGCACCAGGAAGGCTCCATCCCGTGGGACCCGCATCAGCATGTGCTCGGCCTGTAGGCGCGTCAAGCTGGCATGGTACCACCTGGCCGGGCAGAGAACGGAGACGGTGGGATGGCGCTGGAATCCCTGTGCCCCAGGAGGCACTCAAGACCTGGCACCAGGGATGGAGGAGGCTGGTGGACCCAGGGGACCAAGGGGATGGGGATGGGGACCATCCTCACTCTTTGCTCTCGTGGGCGTTGGGTTGGGGGACGGGGTCGGTGAGGCGCATCTCGAACTCGTTGCAGCGGAGTGGCACCTCGCGGTAGTGGCAGATGAGGCTGTAGAGGCTGTCGAAGACCAGGTTGTCCGTCAGGTAGAACTTGGTGGCACCGGCCTCCTGCCGCGAGTGGATCCGACAGTGCTGCACCCGGCTGGACCTCCTGCCGTGGTGGTGGGGAGAAGGCAGGATTGAGTCAATTCGGGTTCACATTCCCACCATCTCATGTTCAGGTGTCCACGTGCCATGCAAAAAAGTAGCTTTTCCCCCCCAGAATGCCATTCCAGCCACCAAACTATGGATTAGCTGGTGGAAGGCCCAGACTGGGTTGGGGAAAGTGGGATCCTGCCTCCCCCACAGGGCTCCTACCAGAAGGAGAGGGTGTAGTCGCCCACGAAGGTCTCGCTCTCGCGCACCAGGAAGGTGCCATCCTTGCCACCCGTCTCAGTACAGTACTCATGCAGCAGCTTCTCAGCAATCTGCCGTCCATCGCGGCCACCTCCCAGCTTCCCGTGGAACCACTTCTCCGTGAAGTGCAGCTCGTTGTTGTTGAACTCCTGCAAGTTCACCCCAAAATGGAAGAGATGCCCTGGGGTTAGCATTTCCCCCCACCCGGCCATGCGCACATTCTGCTCTGCACGCACCTCCTTCTGCTCCACCTCCTCCTCATCCTCGTTGAACTGGTAGCGGGACGTCTCCTCCGAGTAGTAGATCTTGTTGCTCGTCAGGACAAAATAATGGGGGCTCCAGGTCTGGGAGGGAAGAAGAGCATCACCAAGGTGGGCAGGATGGTGGCATGGAGGGATGGGACTTTGAGACTTCTGTTTCTGCCCCTGCCCCATCTCCCCATGGCATTGCAATGGTCTAGGAGAGCCCATGCCCCATGCCCAACCCAAACCACGACACTCATCCCCATCCGACAGACTCTGCTTGGACTCTGTCTGTCATCAGCAGGGAGATCCTTACGTGGTCGATGGGATCTTCGAGGTAGAGGATGCCATTCTTGATGGAGTTGCTGATGTCGTTCTCTGAGTAACTGGCAGTGGAGACCTCCTCGTACAGGTTCCCTTCAACCAGTTTCTTGTGCTGGGAACAGCACAGGTGGGGGAGCTCAGCAGTGGGTATGGCATCCCCATCATGCTAAGCTCCCAGTCCTCAGGCCACGCCTGGGCTCCTACAGGTCCCCCTCCACCACCCCCTGTTTCCCTTGACAGCCTCTTGCAGTAGGACGTCTCTCTGATGTCCTACTGCATGTGCACGGAGAGATATTGCTCTTGAGACCCAAAATTTGGGATAATCGCCATCCCTCCCAGCCCAGCATGGACCTTGTCCCTCCCAAAAAAGAGGGGCTTTGGGGTGATGCCCACCCCACACCTTGATTAGGATCTTCTTCTTGAGCTGGGTGGGTGAGGGCAGCTCATCGGCATTGATGTCCACCGGCTTGGTGAGTAGCATGTCCCCAAAGACCTTCTTGAAGTGGGAGGCCATGTTCCTCTGCTGGACGATGCTGCAGTGGTCTTCAATGGAGAGGATGATGGGGAACCTGGAGGAAGCAGGTGGGAATGGTGGCTTGGGGAGAAGGCAAAGGAGCAGTTGCCTGCCTGGCCCAGAACTGGGGTGTTGTTGGCGGCTGGGGCTTACTCGGAGGTGACGAATGCATGCTCCTTAATGGTGTGCAGCACATCCAGGAACTTGATCTTGGAGGTGAGTGTGTGGCCATGGTAGATGATAGGGAGATCGTCTGGGCCATCCCAACAGTCCACTGAGAGGGGAGACACCTTGGTTAACACATGCTGGTCACTGACTGCGTGTTGTTTTCAAGCCCCCAAAGGACATGGAAGATCCCCCCACCCCAGTACCATGGGATGGGTACATGGGATGGTCATCTAATGTAACACAGGATGCTGGAGGGGGTGCTCAGCATCTCTGCGTGGTGCTGGGGGGGACTCACGCTCGATGCAGCGGCAGCCCATGCGCAGGCAGCGGGCGTACGCCTCCAGGGAGGACTCGCTAGAGAACTGGTCCCCTGTCAGGTACCTGCAGAGAATGAGAATGACCATCAGCAGCCAAGGCTGCCCCGGCTGGTGTGATGGGATGCTCAGGGAGGTCCCTGAGGAGACCCCACCCTGTCCTTACGTGTTGTGGGAAGAGGAGATCCAGTACTGGGACAGGGGGTGGTTCATCTCCTCAGGCACCACGCACTCATACTTGGCATCCATCACCATGTTCTCCTTGGAGAAGAGGTACGTGAGGAACTAGGGGATGAAGCAGAGAGGTCAGAGCCTGCCAGGGCTGGGTAGACACCCCTGGGTGGGTGCCACGTGGGGCCACCCACCTCATCCAGCTGGAAGGAGGGGTCTGCCGCCTCACTGGAGCCTTCCTTGAGGTAGGTGCACATGTAGTCCCGCACCATGCCCACGTCACTGGCCCAGGGTTCCTGGGGTGCAAACACGGCTGCTGTTACAGGGGGAACTGGACTGGGGCATCCCATGGGAGTCCCCAAGGTTGAGGCTGCGAGCGATGCTGCAGGGGTCTCTAAGGGCACCCACCTTCTGGTCGTGCAGCAGGAACTTCTGGAAGTCGTAGAGGGAGACTTGGCACAGCTCGGGGCGGTCCACGTTCCTGGGGCATGGAAGGGCCGTCAGCAAGGACCAGGAGGAAGAGTTGGGGTAGACCCCATGGGGGAGTCAGGGCCACCAACGTCCGCCTGCAGCTCGGCCCCTTGAAGCCCCTCACTGTGGCAGCTGGCAAGGGGCTTAGGGAAAGCACAGGCCATGGGGGTGCAAGGGGCACCTTGAGCTGTTGGGCGCTGCTAGAGCAAACACTCCCAGTGTCACCCTATGAGTTGGGAGAGGCGGGCACAAAGCCAGAGCATGCAGCGTTGCCCGAGGGTACGGGGATGAGGGCAGGGAGACATGTCCATGCATCTGTGGCACCCATCCCTACTGACATCCCTGCTGCCTTTCCCACTCACATCCCTGCTCCTGTCCCCACTCACATCCCTGCTTCCATCCCTGGTCACATCCCTGCTTCCATCCCTGGTCACATCCCTGCTCTCATCCCCACTCCCATCTCCACCGCCATCTGTTCATACTTGCTTCCATCCTCACTCCCATCCCCTCTCCCATCCCCTCTCCCATCCCCACTCCCATCTCCACTGCGATCCTTGCTCATCCCCGCTCCCATCCTTGCTCACGTCTCTGCTCACATCCCTACTGCCAACCCCACTGCCATCCCCACTCCCATCCTGGCTGCCATCCCTGCTCCCATCTCAGTTTCCATCCTTGCTCCAATCCCTGCATCCATGCTTGCTCCCATCCCTCTTCACACCCCACTTCACATCCCTGCTCCCATCCCGCCTCCCATGCCTTCTCCCACGCCCTCTCATATTCCTGCTCATCCCTGTTCCCATCCCCCCTCCCATCCTTGCTCCCATCACAGTTCCCATCCCCATTCCAATCCCTTCTCCCATCCTTTCTCCCATCCCTTTTCACACATTCCTTCACATTCCTGCTCCCATCGCCACTCCCATCTCCTCTCCCATCCTCACTCCCACTTCCACTGCTATCCCCACTCATCCCTGCTTCCACTCCTGCTCCCATCCCCATTCCCCTCCCTGCTCCCATCACCACTCCCATTTCCACTGCTATCCCCACTCATCCCTGCTTCCATTCCTGCTCCCATCCCCACTCCCGTCCCCTCTCCCATCCCTGCTCCCATCCCAGATCCCATCTCCACTGCTCGGATCACCCTTGCCATCCCCACCATCCCTGTCACCCCAACCCTGCCCCAGGCTCAGCGTAACCAAGGCTGGGAGATGCTCTGGGACAATGTGCTCCACCCAGACCCTCTGCTCTCCCCAGGCTCTGCCCCACAGCCCAGCTGCATTGCCCACCCAATGGATTCAACCCTCGGAGGCTTGTCCGGGATGGGAGCCGGGGGGCTCCCAGGTACTCACCGCAGGGGGAAGGAGAGCTCCAGCTGCTCGATGACCTGCAAAGCAAAGGAGGGGACCAGGCTTAGCTGGCCAGGGACATACCTCACCGGGCAGGGGATGCTCAGGAGGACAAGCCGTGGCTCTTACCGACTTCTGTGCATCAAACATCAGGTTTTTGTAGAACTGGATGAAGTGGGAGAAAGTCATCTCGTTCCTGGCTTCCACCTCCTGCCGGAGACGGTGATGCATGAGAGTGGGGCCACCCAACCCGAGCCAGTGACACCAGGGCTGGCTCCAGCCTGGCTGTGGGGGCTCAAAGACCTTCTCCCTGCATAGCTGGGTTGCGCAAGGGGTCCTTACCACAAGCTTGTCCCGTAGGAACCTCATGTTGGGGACGCGGTAGTTCACCTGGGGAAGCATGGCCTTCAGGTCCTTCACCGTGATACTGTGGGAGGGCGAGCCAGCATCAGGACACCCACCAGTCCCCGCAGGGGATGGGTAAACCCCAGATAGGTCTCAGCTCCTGACACCAAAGGTCCCACCCCAAATCCTGGTGCGAGCGTGGTTTCTGGTGTGTGGGGCTTCCACCCGACTGGGCTGTGCATCCCCACAGTGGCACAGGACCCCTAATTACAATGGGGTCTGGAGGAAGTGTGAGCAGAGGGTCAGGCAGAGGGAGCACGTCTGGGAACCAACCGTGTGTTCTAAGCCATTATCCCATCTGGAGATGATGCCCATCCCCATAATCATAGTTGCCCAGAGAAGCTGTGGATGCCCCAGGGCTGGGGCATCTAGTCCAACACCCTGCACCCCAGCAGGGTGTTGGACTAGATGATCTTTAAGGTCCCTTACAACCTAAACCATTCTGCGATTCTATGATTGAAGTCCAAATTCACTTGATCTGGTTTTTTTCATGTCCTGGGGAGATGTTTATGGGCTGCATTAATAGTCCAGCCCCTACTGGTGCTGGTGGAAACGCAGCAGCAGGCATGTGGGCATCAAGGTCCCCCTGGTCCCTATAGCAGCGAGGAAGGGACCTGCACTAGACTCTGATTTTCAGTGCCTTCATGCACCCCAAATAACCTGGTACTACCTTGTCCCCTAAATTCTGCTCCCAGCCTGGCTCAGCCTCCAGATTTGGGATGCAACTGGGTGGATACGGCCCTGTCCAGCTGAATCTACCACCAACTTCCCAGCACGGAACCATGCCAGCACTCACCTGCCTTCCCGTGACCGGTCCATCCCATCGAACTGTTTCCGCAGCCACCTGGTAAGGAAGGGATGGACAGACGGCGCTCAGTCCCAAGGGGCACCAAATCCAGGGGGTTTTGTCCCCCAGACCCCCAGACAGGGACTGGGAAATGGGACCTTCTGGTCTTTCCTCACCTCTCAATCTGCAGCGGGGTCTGGGCTTTCTGGGTGTCTGCCACCAGCCAGTTGAGGCCCGTTATCCACAGGTTGATGTCCTCCTCGCAGAAAGCTGGAGGAGGAAGAGGAGGGTGGTGAGGTTGGGATGGGGGAGATGGGGTGCTGGGGAGGGGGTGAGAGCCTAAGGGCGGCCAGGGGGAGAGGGGAGGGAGCCCACGCACCTGCCACGCTGAGTGTCCGCAGCCTGAAGTCCATCCCATAGAGGATGATGAAGCACATGGTGAAGTCAAGCTTGCGAGCGTCCTCAGGGTAGCGCTCGAAGTCCCGCGAGTTCTTTCCCAGGCGGATCTCCTTGATCTCCCGAATGTCGACTGTGGGGAGAGAGGGACACGGGACTGTTCCGAGCCACACGCGTGCTGCCATGGACCCACGCGTGTGGCTCGGGGAGGCTGCAAGAGGTGGGACTGCTGGGAGACCATGTGCTGTCTGGGGAGCCTTGTCCCCAGGATGGGGTGTCCCCATGGCACTGCCCATGGGTATGTGATGAACTTGTGGGTGCTGTGGCCATGTGTCCTCTAGGGAGAGACGTCCTCGCTGCCCTCCAGTGACGTGTCTGCCAGTGTGATGGCACCATGGGTATTGCATGTCCTTCAGGGAACCACGTCCCCAGAATGGGGCATCCCTGTGGCACTGCCCGTTGGTGCACGATGGCATCGTAGGTGCCATGGCCATGTGTCCCCCAAGAATCCATGTCCCCAGGACAGGGTGTCCCTGCAGCACTCCTGCAGCTGTGTCACAGCACCACGGGTGCCATGCCATGTGTCCTCCAGGAAGCCATGTCCCCAGGATAGGGTGTTCCTGTAGCGCTGTTGCAGCTGTGCGACCGCACCATGGGTGCCATGGCCATGTGTCGTCCAGGGAACTGTGTCCCCAGGATGGGGTGTTCCTGTAGCAGCTGTGCAACAGCACCGTGGATGCCATGGCCATGTGTCCTCCAGGGAGCTGTGTCCCCAGGCCAAGGTGTCCCTGCAGCACTGCTGCAGCTGTGTCACAGCACCATGGGTGCTGGGTCCCTGCGTCTTCCAGGGAGCCACATCCCCAGGACGGGATGTCCCTGCAGCACTTCCCCCACATGTGCGATGGCACCCCACTGCTGTGTGTTCTCCAGGGTCTCATGTCCCCAGGATGTGGCGTCCCCACAGCGCTGCCCACTGGTTTCTCTTCTCTGTGGGTGCCACGTGTCCTCCAGGCTCAGCCTTCCCCATCCCGACATCTCCAGCCACCTCTCCCCTGCCTTCTCCTCCCCAAGACGGACCCGCTGCGGGGCAGGCTGAGCTCATCATTTAATTGAAGATGTCTGCCCAAAGGTGGCAATTTGAGTCCTGGCAGCCCCGACTGCAGGGCGTTTCTTTCCTGCTCTCTCATCTCGCTATATAAAGCTCAGCCGGCGGCAGGAGGGCTGGGTTTCCGGACCGCGGTCTTCCTCAACCGCTACGCCGCTGGGCGAGATTTTCAACCCCTGGTTTAGCGAGCGGACACATCCCGCCGGGAGCAGAAACATAATGTGATGATATTAGCAATAACACTCAAAGTTGTTCTCAATACCATGAGCCATCATCCCTGGGCAGCTTTGCCCTCCGGAGCTGAGCCGCCAGCACCGGAAAGGCCTTTGTGTGGCCGAGGGCGGCTGGACCACCACGCCGGGGTATTGTCCTGCTGAGGAAATGGGTCATTTCCCGGAGAATTTCCAGCCCGGCTGTGTTTCCGATGCGGCAGTGGGGAAGGGTGCAGACATACCGGTGCCTGGACAGAAACCCTCAGCCTAAACCAAAGGGGATAAATAAAAGCTGAGCGTGGGGAGGAATAAGGGACGGGGAAGAAATCAGGCTGATTAAGCAAGGAAAGAGGTGCAGAATAGTTTTTCTTGGCGGAAAAGCACCAGAAAACACTGGAGGCTTTATCTAGCCTTCCCTCGCTGGATGACCGCAAGCCAAATTTCATGGATCAGGGTGAGATTTTAGCACACATGATACACAGGAGGTCTGTATCCCTGCATGTGCTTTGTTTTGGGACTAGAGCTCAAGAAATGAAACACCGTTGCTGTCTCTGTGCAGGCCTCATGGCTCAGAGCAAATCCACTTTGATACAAACAGGCAGGTATTTGGGGGGAAAAACAGGTTTACAGGTTAAAAACTAGCTGTTCATCCCCAAACCTGCCCATTTGCAGGGCACCGGAGAGAGGTGAGAAGCCAGTGGCTACCGAAGCTCTGCCAACAAGTCACAACACAGACATTCCCCCAACCCAGCAGTGCCGGTATCCGGCCTCGGACCCGACCTCTGGGTGCTGCCAATAATCATAGACTCATCAAATAATTTGAGTTGGAAGGGACCTTTAAAGGCCATTGAGTCCAACCCCCCTGCCATGGGCAGGGACAACTTCCACCAGACCACGTTGCTCAAAGCCACGTCCAACCTGGCCTGGGATGTTTCCAGGGATGGGGCATCTCCCACCTCTCTGGGCAACCTGGGCCAGGGGCTCACCACCCTCACAGCCAAGAATTTCTTCCCAATATCTCATCTAAATCTCCCCTTTTTCAGTTTAAAACTGTCCCCCCTCGTCCCGTGGCTCCCCTCCCTGCTCCAGAGTCCCTCCCCAGCTTTCCCGGAGCCCCTTGAGGGCCTGGAAGGGGCTGGAAGGTCTCCCCGGAGCCTTCTCTTCTCCAGGCTGAACCCCCCCAGCTCTCTCAGCCTGTCCTCCCAGCAGAGGGGCTCCAGCCCTCCCGGCATCTCCGGGGCCTCCTCCGTCCCCGCTCCAACAGCTCCATGTCCTTCTGCTGTTGGTGGCCCCAGAGCTGGAGGCAGCACTGCAGGGGGGTCTCCCCAGAGCAGCGCAGAGGGGCAGAATCCCCCCCTCGCCCCCCTGCCCACGCTGCTGGGGATGCAGCCTGGGATGCGGGGGGTTTCTGGGCTGTCAGCACACGTTGCCCCTGCTCATGTCCCATTTTTCACCCATCAGCACCCCCAGGTCCGTCTCCACAGGGCAAATAGCCCAGCCCCATGAAAAGCCAGGGGGAAGAGGGAGCGGCGCGGGGCTACACAATGCAACGCGGATGGCGGCTTCCTGGAAACCACATCTGCAGCGGATTTGCAGCGATCATGTCAGAACTATGTCTCCAAACTCCTCCCCGCATTGTCTCAGGGGTCCCGGGCGATTAAAACACTCTGGAAGTCGGTTCCAGCTGCGAAAATCCCTTTTCTCTTCTAATGCAAAACGAGCAGCGTGGGGCAAAGAAGATTTCAAATGGTGGGAAGATGATGTAGGGCCAGGTTCTGCCCGATGGCTTTTAGGGATGCTGAGAGCCTGGGAGTTTTCTTAATGCATTAGGAGACAAGCAAAACAAAGCGGCTGGAGGGAATGGTTGTACTGGGAAATCCCACTGGCCTGCGCGGAGCTATGGTGGCCTGAGCCATGTTCCCTCGTGTTCGCCTCGGTCGCCCCTTCTTGCAGGACATGCGGCAGCTCAGACCCACCTGTCCAGGGGAAACTGGGCGACCGCAACCCCCAGGGCTCCCCGTGGTGTTGTGAAGCTGATTTAAAACCTGAAATAAAAAAGATTTCCTCCTGGTCCAGCGGCGTTAAACCCCGTCTGGATTTTCTCCTCCCCAGGGGGTCCTATTTCTAATTATTGGGCGTTAGTGAGGCCGAAGGTGTGATCCCAATTACCCGTCACCGTGGCAAACCTGGTTGCAAACCACCCCATGAAATGCTCTCAGGTTTGCCAGGCTGCCTTCACTCTTATTTCTTTTAATTCCTTGCAAAGATCCCTTTTGGGCTGTTTTCCGCTAGATTTCATCCTTGCGCTGGAGACCGGGATCTGTCGAGGGCAATGGGCTGGAAACCCTCCGGGATGAGGCTAATTCTGGAGGCGATGCTACCGGCGACCCCATCGACGTGGACACGCGTCCATCGGCTGCTTAATGAAGTGTGTAATTAGCCGCATGGCGTGGGGCGTCTCGGGGAGAGCCAGGATGCGTGTCCTGGCCCTGCCAGGACGTAACAGAGACATCAGCACTGTCGGCCGTCCCCGTTAATCCCTCTGCAAGCGGGAGGTTGAAGGTTGAAGGGGGGATTTAAAATGGCCTGGGCAGGCGTGAGGTCGGGCGCGGGGTGGGAGCGAGACCTGAGGGATGAAGAGGAGATCCTGGCGCTTCCATAAAATCACAGTGAGTGGGAGAACGTGCGAGCACGGAGCAGGGCTGGACCAAGGCGTGAAGATGCTCCAGCCCAGCACCGAGAGCGGGATTGCTCCCACCCAGGGCTGGGGGAAGCAGGTGGTGGGGTTGGATGGCAGGATTGTACCGTTTCCGGAGGGATTTTCATATTTTTTCCCCCTTTTGGGTGACCTCAGAGGATGCCCACTCATTCCCATTGGGGGGTTTTGGGCCGCTGCATGGGAGAAGGTGGATCCCAAGGCACCGGTGGGGAAACTGAGGCAGGGAGTGACCGAGACCCTGACCCAGTGGCGTGCGGTGGCCCCCAAAAAAGACCAAGGCACCAGAAAAGTGTTATTTCTGTGAGTACAGAATGACCTCTTCCCTATGAGGACCAAAGTCACCCTCACCCTCACCCATTCCTCCTCCTCCTCCTCCTCCCACAATTCTGCTCCCATGCCCAGCAGGTCCGGACAAGCACGTATCCTGCTCGTGCCAATGCTCTTCTCTGCTTGCCACCTCCCAAAGCCTCGCCGTGGCCGGCAGCCTGGCTCAGGGTCGGCCCCTCCGAGCGGGAGCTGAACCTTCCCGGGGATTTTGCTCCATCTTGTGCAAAATTAGCGATGGGTGGTGATTTTGGGGTGGGTAATTGGGTGATTATTAAGGACACCCCCTGAGCTCTCCTAGGGAAAAGGCACTTGTCTCCTCCCAAACCTCCAGGGTGGGCTTTGCCATCATCCTGGCGAGATGATACCCCCAAACTGGGTTCCTCCCTGTATGGGGCTGTGGGATGAGGTGATGGTATGGCTCTGTGTCACCCCAACCCTGTCTTTTCATCCATTGGCTCTTTCTAGCTCAATTTAAGAGAAGGTGCAAGTCTCAAGGTAACGAGCAACCCACCAAAGCATGGGACCCCACCAATGGACCCACCAAAAGCCTACTAGCCACCAGTAAAGCCACATGGAAGGGTGATTTTTATGGATGCTCCAGTGGGATCATCTCCTGTGACGGATCCCAGTGCCACCAGTCCACACCATTCCAGGGCCCATCCAAACTTTGTATTGATGTCATTATTGCACGTGGGGTGGAGCCCAGATGGCCAAGTCCTCTCTGGGCTCCATGGGGCCACCACCACACTCTACCCCATGATGGCCTGGCAACCTAAGCACCCCATTTTTGGGGTTAAAAGCACTGTGAGCTGGCAAGGTGGTGGCTGGCTCCTTTAATTCCTTGCCGGGGGGTACAAAACCCCAGGGACGAAATGGCAGCAGTTGAGCCCCATGGCAAGTTATGGGCCAGGTGAGCCGTGATGGAGGAGGCCAGGGTTGCGCAGCCCAGCAGCTCCTGCCTTTCTGTCTCTGGGCATCCTACGATGGCCAAGCACCCCACCACAGTAGGGCATCCCACCATGGTAGGTCACCCCACCATGGTAGATCATCCCCCCATGGCTGGACATCCAACCATGGCAGGGCATCCCACTACACCCACTACATCCCACCATGGCCACAGACCCCACCGTGGTCAGGCATCCAAATATGGCCAGGATCGCACCGTGGCCAGGCACTCTACCATGGCCGAGAATCTCACCATGGAGAGACATCCTACTGCAGCCAGGCACTCTGCTGTGGCTGGGCACCCCACCGTGGCCCAGCACCCCACTATTTCCAGGCACCCCACCACAGCCAGGACCCTAACACAACCAGGCAGTGCATCATGGCCAGGCATCTCACCAAGGCTGGGCATCCCACCAAGGCCGGGCATCCCACCATGGCTGGGCACCCCACTGCAGCCAGGCACCCCATTACGTGCAGGCACCCCACTGCAGTGGGCACCCTACCACAGCCAGCCACCCACCCCACTGTGGCCGGGCATGCCACTGTCACGCACCCCATCATGGCTGGGTATGTCATGGCCAGGCACCCCACTGCAGCTGGACACCCCACCGTGGCCAGGCACCCCACAACAGGTCACTCCACCATGGTATGGCATACCACCACAGCCAGGTACCCTCCCATGGCCAGGCACCCCACCATAGTAGGACATGCCACCATGGCCAGGCACCTCACTACAGCTAACATCCCACCACAGCAGGGCACCACATCACGGCTGGGAACCCCACAACCAGTCACCCCACCACAATAGGACACCCCACCACGGCCAGGCACCTCACAACCAGTCACCCCACCACAGTAGGACACCCCACCATGGCAAGGCACCCCACAATCAGTCACCTCACCATGGTAGAACATGCCACCATGGCCAAGCACCCCACACCCAGGCACCCCACCATGGTTGGGCACCCCACTGGCATGTCCCCAGCCCAGGGCACTGCTGCTACCGATACTCACTGTCCCCCTCCACCTTCTCGGGCGTCCGGCTCCAGATGATCTGCCGGGTCTCCAACTTCACCTGGAAGGTCCTTCGCTCTGGCCTCTGTGACTTCTTCTGATAGAACAAGGTAAGGACGGTGCCCATCTCCAGGCAGCGGAGGATCCTGCCCATGTCCCCTGCCTCCATCCTGCCGTCCTCCAGAAAGCCATTGACGCTGTTGAGCCTGGCCACGGACATCTTCACTGCGTGGCCATAGCCCGGCGGAGCCGCAGAGCCGGGGTTGTCTCATGCAGGAGAAGACGAACCAAATAGTCGAAACCTCCCAGGGGATTTTCTCTGCTCGCCCCGGGCGTGGGTTTCCTCTACAGCCGACGTCCCCTCTGCCGCACCACGGCCACGGCACGGAGCCGGGCTTGGCGACAGCAGGGAGGAAAAGGGTGGGCTGGAGGTACCGTGACCTTCTCGCCGAGGCTGAATCCGGCCCCGGCGTTGGCATCCAGCGGCGGTGGGAGAAGACGGGCAGCACCAACAGCGACGGCCTTGCGGTTCAGAGCCGGGGGGGAGAAAAACCATCCGGCCACCGCAGGATGGCGGGGGCACCTTTGCGGGCGAAGAGGGTGGCGTGGGGAGAAAACCCAGCCCAAAA
The DNA here is from genome assembly GCF_964199755.1 of Larus michahellis. Lineage (NCBI taxonomy): Eukaryota > Metazoa > Chordata > Aves > Charadriiformes > Laridae > Larus > Larus michahellis. The sequence goes on along the minus strand of NC_133897.1, from coordinate 168,542,077 downwards.
AAAAAAAAAAAAAAAAAAAAGGCAAAAAAGCAAAGTCACCCCAAAATTGATGGTGTCCGCGTTGAGGTGGCGGATTCCTCCCCACCCCGGCCTCCGGGCCAAGCAGGGCTGGGGTTGGGAGAGGGGTGCGGAGAGGGGGTGCCGAGGGGTGCTCGGCCAGCCCGGGGAGCAGCAGGGTCCCCAACAGGGCGGGATGCGGGATGCGGGATGTGGGGTTGGGGCGGTGGGTGGTGGGTGGGTGGGTAGGGAGGAGGAGGAGGAAGGAGGGGGCTCCCGCCGGCCGCCCCGCCGCCCCTCTCCTCCGCTCCTTAATTTCGGGCTGATGAAATGGACGCCCAGAGGAAACTGCAATCACACATGGCCGGAAAGAGATCAGAAAGGAATTTAAAAAAAAAAAAAAAAAAAAAAAAAAAAAAAAAAGCAGGATCTTGGAGAAAGGAAAATCGGAGCGGGGGGGAAAAAGACGGCTGAGGGTGACATCTAGAGGAACTCAAGATGGGGACCGGCTTTGTGGGGGTGCCCCCAGGCCCTGCCACCGGCTGGGGGGCACCCTGGGACAGGGATGGCGTTGCCTGAGTGGAAATATTTAGCAAAAAAGGGTTAAAGATAAGGAAAGCGGCTGCTGTGGCTTGAGCTGTCCCTGCTGTGACGCTGTTTTGGGCCCCATGGGTGACCGGGGACCGGAGTCACTGCTGTTATGAGTTTTGTCCTGCCTCAAATATATGGGAAGAAAAGGGCTGGGGACTGCAGTGGGGGGAAAGAAACAGTTGGAGAGAGGGGGGAAGGCAGCGGGGGAGAGGGCTTGGTGTCACAGCCCCTGTTTTGTCCCTTTGATGGGTGCTGGATGGGCAAAGACCCACCAGTGCTATGGGGGCAGGTGCTTTGCGTAGGGATTTGGGGAGGCAGGCACGTGAGGTGGGACCAGGGTGCAGGGGGTGAGCAGGGCCTTCCTCCCCAGCCCCAGGCTTAGGGGATTTAGACCAGGAGGGGATACTGCGGTGCTGGGGCTCTGAGATTCCTGGGGCATATTGGAGGTACCGGTGACAAAGGTTCAGGCATCTGTGGGTGCCAGTGAGGAGGCTCAGGCACTTGAGGATCCAGGTGATGGAGGCTCAGGCACCTGGGGAGGCCTGTGATGAAGGTTCAGGCATTCAGAGATGCCAGTGATGGAGGCTCAGGCACCTGAGGATCCTGGTGATGGAGGCTCAGGCACCCTGGGATGCTGGGGATAGAGGTTCAGACACCTGGGGGTCCTGGTGATGGAGGCTCATGCACCCAGGGCTCCTGGTGATGGAGGCTCAGGCACCTGGGTGTGTGGGTGATGGAGGCTTAGGAGCCCAGAGGTCCTGGTGTTGGTGGTTCAGGCAGCTGGGAATCCCTGTGATGAAGGTTCAGGCATCTGGGGGTCCCAGTGAGGGAGGTTCAGGCAACTGGGGGTTCAGGTGATGGGTGCTCAGGCACCTAAGGATCCTGATGATGGAAGCTCAGGAACCTGGAGGTCCTAGCGTTGGTGGTTCAGGCACTTGGGGGGCTTGGTGAAGGAGGCGCAGGCACCTGGGGGTCCTGGTGATGGAGGCTCAGCGGAGCCAGGGCTTGTCACCAGCCCTGGTGGGAGAGAGGACACAGGATCTGCCGTGAACGAGGAGCTGTGCAGACCATTTCAGGCTTAAAATCCCTGAAAAAAACATTTTACTAATTAAATACGGGACACATCTAGAGTTGATCTGAGCCCTCCAAAATCCTTATTCCTTCCCCAGAGGCTGCCAAGGTCCTCCTGGGTTGCAGATTCACTCCCTGCTTATACGAGCCATTAATTTGTCTCCTCCATGGGGAGGAAGTCTTATCTCTTTATTTTATTTTATAAATAAAATAAATAAAGTCTCTTTATTTTAACTCTTGTCTTGCTGGAAACACCGCCTTTCCCCTTTCTATCCCCCATCCATATTTGATCTTCTCATCCCAGAGAAGCCTGAAGTCCAGGGGCCAGCAGGAGCAGCGCAGCGTTGGCCACCAAGCAAGGGACATGTCCCAGCGTTTGGAAGTTTTTAGGGTCAGGAGAAATGTCCGATCCACGCGCGCACCCATCCAAACTGCAACAACAAGAGCTGAGGAACAGCGATGGCCCCTATGGTGGTGGCACATATGGAGCCACTGGAAACCACTGGGGGCCCCAGTGTCACATCATGGGATGTGCCAACATATCTTGATGCTCACACATATGAGGGGCTGCAAATTAAAGTTCGTACAATCAACTCTCCAAAAATACAATGGCGGGACAGGTACTTTGCAGCAAAGCACCATCTTGACAGGTTTTGCTGGTGCTGCATCCGATTGCCGTTGCAGGGAAGGAGATTTTGGGACCCCAGCTAAGACTTGGCCCATGCAAGCCTCATAAAGTTCAATGAAACCAAGTGCAGGGTCCTGCACCTGGGTGGGGGCAGCCCCCTGTATCAATACAGACTGTGGATGAAGTGATAGAGAGGAGCCCTGTAGGGAACTACCGGTGGATGAAAAATGGACCATGAGCAGGCAATGTGCGCTGGCAGCCCAGAAAGCCCCCCACACCCTGGGCTGCATCCCCAGCAGCGTGAGCAGCAGGGCGAGGGGGGGGATACTGCCCCTCTGATCTGCTCTGGGGAGACCCCCCTGCAGTGCTGCCTCCAGTGCTGGGGACATCGGGAGGACATGGGGCTGTCGGAGCGGGGCCAGAGGAGGCCCCGGAGATGCTGGGAGGGCTGGAGCCCCTCTGCTGGGAGGACAGGCTGAGAGAGCTGGGGGGTTCAGCCTGGAGAAGAGAAGGCTCCGGGGAGATCTTCCAGCCCCTTCCAGTCCCCAAAGGGGCTCCAGGAAAGCTGGGGAGGGACTTTTTAGTTGGGCCTTCAATGACAGGTTGAGGGTCAATGGCTTTAAACTGGAAGAGGGTAGGTTTGGATGGGACATAAGGAAATGTTTTACAATGAGAGTGGTGAGCCCTTGGCCCAGGTTGCCCAGAGAAGCTGTGGCTGCCCCATCCCTGGAGGTGTTCAAGGCCAGGTTGGACGGGGCTTGGAGCAACCTGGTCTGGTGGGAGGTGTCCCTGCTCATGGCAGGGCATTGGACTAGATGGCCTTCAAAGGTCCCTTCCAACCCAAACCATTCTATGATTCTATGATTCTATGACTTCAGTGGGGCTCGGTAGCTGGGGAGCAGCTTTGCACCACCTGGCAGTGGCTCAGCGAGGATTGGGGCGTTTAGGCATTTGCCCCCATGAGGGTTGGTCCCACACTAAGGGTCTTGGCTGACAGGGGAGCAGGGAGAAGTCTCCATCTTTGTACCAGCTGACTGCAAAACTCCCCTTTCCCAAAGAATTAGGGGACAATACGATGTGAAAATGTAATCCCGAAGGGTTTTTTTTTCTTTCTTTCTTTATCCATGAATTAACTTCTGTTTTTCCCCTTCTCTGGAGCAGAATAAGCTTTTGTTTAAGGCAATAAGCTGCAGAGATACTGGCTTCTTGTGTTTATGTTTTCCATTTCCAGGCAAATCCCATTTCAGAGCCCCCTGAACGCTGGTCTGGGAACTGAACATCCCGACCACAGCAAGCCGCGGTGGACTGAGGATCAGAATAGAAGATTGTTTTTACACAGGGGATTTAGCAGCCTGGGTTTGGCTTCTGATGTCCATCCAAAGCACGCGGGCGGAGAAGGAATGCTCTGTTTTCAGTCTGCAATGGAGTCACTGTTTTAATTTTAGCTTCTCTGGAGCAGAGCTGTATGCAAGCCATTACCAAAGCAAAGCACCCTATGGAGGCTGGAAGGGGCAGAGGAACTGGAGCCTCCCTGCTCACCCACAGGTGGCCCTGAGGGGTACTGGGCCCCCCTCGCCCAAACTGGTGATGCTGAGCACCCAAAATCCGTGTGTCTCTCTTAAAAACCCTGAGGTGACTCATCCGTGCAGGTCAGAGGAGACGTTGGGACATCGTGGAGCTGCCAGTGCCGATGCCAGGATGGCAGAGCTGCACTCAAGAAGAAGCCATGAATCCACCAAAGGACGTTCATTTTGCAAGAGCAAAACTCCATCAGGAGGTGACAACAAACCCCCACCAAAACGCAGAGGAGCTTCAGCGGTTGCAATTTTTGTGTGTGGCAGGAAAAAATGATCCCAGGAGGAATCAAGCAAATTTAATTTCCTCTGCGTCTTTCCATGGTTGACAGTTACTGTTGGACGTGAGCATCAGTCTCTGCTTTGCCCACAGCTCTCCAATGCCCTGGTGGGTCAGTGGTGCCCGCAGAGCTCCCAAGACCCTGTCAGGAGAGCAGGCAAGTCAAAAAAACCCCAGAAAGGTCTCAAAATTTCACCACCTTCTTCCTGGGTATCCTTTCCTCTCTGCCAGGGCTTGCAAAGAAATCACTGATGCTTCTTTTCCTTCAATAGCTGCTATAAGAGCCAGTGAATGCCGTTGCTCGGTCACTAACTCGCAACTCAGTATTTGTTGAGAACAGTTTGCTTCCCCTCTCTTTGGCAGTATTGCGAAATTCCCGAAACCTCATTGCGCCAAAAGGATTTGCAAATGTTTTTAGCAATGAACCCCTGAGCGGCAGGTCGTGCAATGTGGGAATGTCGCAACGGCAGCCGGTGTTGCAACGGCACTGCCCGGGGGCAAACACAGATACCTGGCTGGGCGTGCTCTCCATCCCAGTTCCACCAAGCGATGCCGGTTAGCAGTGCCGGCCGAACAGGCAAAACGCATTTTTAACGCAAACATTTACAATCATCAATGTATGGATTTCTTTCCTAACCTTTCCCAGCAAGGAAAAGTCCAACTTCCCGAGCGCTTGGGGAGCAAAGTCCTTTCCCCTTCACAACTGAAGCTGGACCAATATGAATTTTTTCATTTATGGAGATGACATGAGGGTGACAGAGCCCTGGAACAGGCTGCCCAGGGAGGGTGTGGAGTCCCCTTCTCTGGAGATTTTCAAGACCCGCCTGGATGCAACCGTGAGTGATGTGCTCTGGGCAATCCTGCCTTAGCAGGGGAGTGGGACTAGATGATCTCTACAGGTCCCTTCCAACTCTGAAAAATTCTGTGATTCCGTGACACCATGGTCTTATGCCGTGGCCATGTCACATACCATTTATGGAGATGCCACCATGGTTGTACCCCTTGGAAATGAAGCATTCACTGCAAGGGAAACAGCCACGTCTCCATTTCCAGGAGCTGGTGGGGTCCCACAAGTCGCTGTGGTCACAGATACCTCCTCACTCAGTAAAGGAAAATGCATTTTGCTGTGGGGTGCCATTAACCTGCAGGATCCTCTGCCCCACACAGCAGAGGGCTTGGGAAGTCATCGGATTAATTGAGGTTGTTGTGGTTTAACCCCAGCTGGCAGCTAGAACCACACAGCCGTGGTTCTAGTTGGCCTCTAGTGGGATGGGGGGGAGAATTGAAAGAGTAAAAGTGAGGAAAAACTTGTGGGTTGAGATAAAGATGATTTAATAGGTAGAGCAAAAGCCACGTACACAAGCAAAACAAAACAAGGATTTCCTTCCCTACTTCCCATCGTCAGGCAGGCGTTTAGCCATCTCCAGGAAAGCAGGGCTCCACCGCGCGTAATGTTTACTTGGGAAGACAAATGCCGTAACTCCAAACGTTCCCCCCCTTCTTTCTTCTTCCCCCAGCATTATATACTGAGCATGATGTCATGTGGCATGGACTATCCCTTTGGTTGGCTGGGGTCAGCTTTCCGGGCCATGACACCTCCCGAATTCTTGTGCCCCCACCAGCCTACTTGCTGGTGGGGTGGTATGAGGAGCAGAAAAGGCCTTGAGTGCTTAACAACAACCAAAACCACCAGTGTACTATCACGCTATTCCCATCCCAAATGCAAAACCTAGCACTCTACCAGCTGCTAGCAAGAAAGTCAACTCCATCCCAGCTCAAACCATGTCAGAGCTGTAGTTGCTCTTGCTGCTTAGAAAGGTTTATGGTTCATGGTCGGTCCTTGCTGCCTTCACGCAAGATCAAACCACCCCAACTTCAGTGGGTGAATGTGGAAGAGAAAAAGGAGGCTTTGCCCTCTGTCCGCACTTTAAATATCTTAGAAAATAATCACCCTGACTGGGAATGACAGCGACGTGGGAGCACACAGATCATTGCTCTGATTTCTCCCCTTCCCCAAATACATGTATTTAGGTCTGCGTGCAGCTCGTGCGCCAGGAGGGAGACTGCAGGCAAGAAAGAGGGCTTAAAAACAGACATCGCAGCAGAAAACTAGTGCCCACTTGATAAATGACAGCAGCTCTTCCTTTAGGATCGTGCAGCAGTTTCTTTTCCTGCTGCTGACATTTTCCTCTCTGTTTTCCATCTAACCCAAGAGACATCTCCTTCCCTTGAGCCCGCACTCCTGAGTCTTGCTATTATCAGCAAAAATGTGATTCTAGAGTTTGTTTGCCCTTGGGAAGCACTTTTCCCCCCCCCCCCATTAAAATAGGAAAAACTTTTTGGAGAAGTAGTAACTTTCTTCAGCGGTAAATAGCCTGCGAGCTCCTCTGGAGGCTGAGCTTGTCCGTGGGTTGCTGTGTAAGTGGAGCTCGTGGTCCGAATTGTAGCAGCACACAGAGTCCAAGACGATATTAGGAAGGGCTGAGACTCATAAGCTGATGCTTTGAATAGGTTAAAACCAGAAGTGGGACACAAAAAGACACAAAACAAGCTCCTGGATGGTGACCCTGGGAGGAAATACTGCCCAGCTGCTCGACTGTGGGCAAAGTGGTTTATTTGCATGTATTTACATCTACATTGTCTCCCCACTGCATGGCAGAGTTGTGGTGCTGCAGGATGCACAGGGTCCAACCTCCTTGGAGCCTGAGCTCAGGCCTCTGCTCACCTCTTCTACGTAAGCTCACTTGGTTTGGGCTCTGGTTCTTAGGATGATTAGTGGCGTCTATTTAGTTTCAAGTGTAAATGTAATAATCCAATACTATCTTCTTGTGTTGCAAGGTCCTGCACTTGAGTTGGGGCAATCCCCAGATTCAATACAGACTGGGGGATGAAGGGATGAAGAGCAGCCCTGTGGAGAAGGGCTTGGTGGTACTGGTGGGTGAAAAATGGGACATGAGCAGGCAATGTGCGCTGGCAGCCCAGAAAGCCCCAGCATCCTGGGCTGCATCCCCAGCAGCGTGGGCAGCAGGGCGAGGGGGGGGATTCTGCCCCTCTGCTCTGCTCGGGGGAGACCCCCCTGCAGTGCTGCCTCCAGCGCTGGGGACATCAGGAGGACATGGAGCTGTTGGAGCAGGGCCAGAGGAGGCCCCGGAGATGCTGGGAGGGCTGGAGCCCCTCTGCTGGGAGGACAGGCTGAGAGAGCCGGGGGGGTTCAGCCTGGAGAAGAGAAGGCTCCGGGGAGATCTTCCAGCCCCTTCCAGGGCCTAAAGGGGCTCCAGGAAAGCTGGGGAGGGACTTTTTAGTTGGGCCTTCAATGACAGGTTGAGGGGCAATGGCTTTAAACCGGAAGAGGGTAGGTTTAGATAGGACATAAGGAAATGATTTACACTGAGGGTGGTGAGCCCCTGGCCCAGGTTGCCCAGAGAATTTGTGGAGGCCCCATCCCTGGAGGTGTTCAGGTTGGACGGGGCTTTGAGCAATCTGGTCTACTGGGAGGTGTCCCTGCCCATGGCAGGGCATTGGACTAGATGGCCTTCAAAGGTCCCTTCCAACCCAAACCATTCTATGATTCTATGATTCTATGACTTCAGCGGGGCTTGGTATCTGGGGAGCAGCTTTGCACCACCTGGCAGTGGCTCAGCGAGGATTGGGGCATTTAGGCATTTGCCCCCATGAGGGGCCTTGAATAGGTCTTCCTTTTCCTGCAATATTGCCTTCTTCCTCTGACACGTTTGCAGAGAGCAGCTGTATCTTCTCTTGGTGTGCAAGGCTAAGAAAACTCAGCTGTGTGGGCCACCTCTAATGAGAGGCTCTCCATTTCCCTGAGGATTTCAGCAACCAATCCTAGAACTCTTCCAGTCTGAATTCATTTATCTAACACAGACATGGAATTGTGCACAGCATTGCAAGTTAAGTTTTCACCACTGTCTTGTACAATGGCGTTACTTGTTCCTCGTCTCTAATGGAAACCTGTCCTACAATCCTCTCTGAAGTAATTTTTCCTCCTTTTTGTTTTTTTTTTTTTTATTTTAATCTTTGTATTGCTTGAGTCTAGCCAACAAGCTGCTTCAGCTACTAAAATTATCTCCTCTGCCTGCTGCTTGGCCTGTGTCACGCCTCCTCCTTGAGCTTTGCATTGGCTCCTGGTCTCCTTCCATGACAAATTCAGATGCCTCATCTTCCTCCTGAGTGTCTGCACAGCTCTCACCGGCTCCCCCGGCTGGGTGAGCCCCTGCCACCTGAGCAGTGCATTTCCCAGAGAGTCATCTGGACAGCCATGATGCTGGTCGAAGTGGGAGGCACAGATTTCTCAGCAGCTGCAGCCTGGATTTGGGTCTTCTTTCTAAATCAGGGGTTTTTGTTTTGCAATCAGCTGGAACTCACAACCGTGGGCATTCTGAAACAGCGTGGGGTTGTGCTTGGGTTAGAGCAATGCAGGTCCATGCTACTGCCTAGAAAGGTGCTCCTTGTGCTGTTCTCCTCCCATGGACCTCTGTCCCATTACTTGCATGCCTGGGACTGGATGGTGAAACTCATTAGTGACCAGGTTAAGCTGAAAACTAAATGAGAAGGAGAAGAAGGAGGAGGAGGAGGAAGAGGAGAAAGAGGAGACGGAGAAGGAGAAGGATGCAGAAAGGAGAAGGATGAAGAGAAAGAGGAGGAGGAGGAGATGGAGAAAGGAGAAAGATGAGGAGGAGGAGGAGAGGAAGAAGGATGAAGAGAAAGATGAGAAGGAGACGGAGAAGGAGGAGGAGACGGAGAAGGAGGAGGAGACGGAGAAGGAGAAGGAGAAGGAGAAGTTGCTCTGCAGTCAGATGACATTCAGTGAGCCCATGCCATGACTGGGGCTGGTGCAGGAGGGAACTGAGGGCTCAGCTCAGGGCTCTTTTCTTCATGATTCTTCAGCAAAAGGAGGCAGGACACAACCACTGATGTTGGGACCACACATGCAAGACGCCATGGAGCCAACAAGACTGTAGAAACAGAAATTTAAAACAAGCTGAGGACACCTAAATCAGAGTCCCCGGTGGGATTCAGCATGTCTCCACCACACCAGGAACACACTTACCTTAAAGCTTCCCATCTTCCCCAGGTAATCCCTTCTCTAGATAGTCGGAAAATTTTTCCTGAGGTGTAACTTGAATCTTCTTTGCTGCAGATGAAGCTAATACCTCCTTTACTACCACCAGTGAACATCAATCACACTTGATTGGAAATCTATTTCTAATATTGTTTCACATCCTCTTTTTTTTTTTTTTTTTAAATCAAAACCTGAAAATGTTTCAGCTTTTCTTTATAGGTAATGTTTTTTTAAAACCTTTACTCTCTTGATTTTCCACTTTCTTCTGGATTCTCACCAATTTTTCTGCATTTTTATTAACCTGTCTCCCTGAAAGCTTGGTGCAACGCTCCAGCTGAGAGTCACAGGTGCCCCCGGAGAGAATAGTTACTCTGCTGTCCTATGCACGATGCTCCTGCAAACGGATCCCAGGCAGTGCTGGGTGTTTTAGGCAATGCTGGAGGATCCCGGGATCCTAGGAGATCCCTGTGCCTTCGTAAACTCGCTTGTGGGAGCAGGCGGCAGAAACACCAGTGCCTCCCACTCGCCCTGTCATCAGGTCTCTGCAATCTGCTGGTGCAGCGCTTAACGAAGTTCGGTGGTTTAGCTTGTCTCAGCAAGTTTACGGAAAGCCATCGAGAGACTCCAGACTAAACCGAAGCTGATGAGGCCATGATTTCAAATGTGTGAGCAGCTTAATTGGGTCCTATTGCACGCTTGTCACTGGATCTGCAGTTCGGGTGATGTTTAAGGCCATTAGAGGGATTAGCACCATGTTTATTCTGGGCTGAATGAGACAATTTAATTTCTCTTAAATGTGCTACCCTCCCTGGGGCGTTCTCTCACACACAGACACCCTGCCAGCGCAGCGTCAAAAACCTGCACTTGCTTTTTACTGGTTTTTTAATTAAATTAGACTTACAAACAAGTGTCATACAAGCGTGGTGCTATGAACAAAGAAGAACAAGCGCTGTGGATTCCTGCAGCTTTCAGATGTGTTGCTTGTAACGGGCACCGAGTGGTGAGGCGGCTGAATGGGCAGTGATTCCTGACAGTGGGCTGAAAAGGAAAAAAAGCGTTTGTTTTGGTGATGCAGCATCCTCGTCCCTCCTTTGCCCTCTGCATGGATCGCGGGGCAGATATGTGAAACTATGCCAACTGTTTGCCCTGAGGCAGGATGCTCCTTTTAATTTCCTGGAGAAGATCTGGTTCGTGCTTAAAATGTTGCCCCTGCTCCTCTGGCTGCACCCACCCCACCGAAGCTCCTTATGGGGAGCACCCAATGAGTATCCGAGGAGGATCCCAAGTGGCCCAAGAACCTCCGGCACTGCCTTGCCCCGTACTTTGCTTTTTCTAGTTCCGCATTTTGGCGTAGATTGACAAAACGGGGCCCGCTGCTTTCAGCTCACTCTTTCCCGAGGTTGGGGTTTGTGGGAGTGGTGGATACATGGCTTCCCTGTGTTAAAAATTAGCTTTTCCTCTGCGTGTGCTGAATTAATTTTAATTCAGAGCAGCCCTTTCTAGCTCATTTATGCAAGCCACTCCAATCCTTGTGCCAGCACAAGGGAGGGAACGAGCAGCTGGGAGCGGAGGAGGCTTCTTTTGGCAGAAGTGCCAATTTCTGCCAGTTTATACGCGGTTACAAAACTCTGGGTGGGGCTTTGTGATCGATTGAAGCTGATATGAGGCCACCGAAAGGGAGGAGAGCCGCCATCTCTGCCCGCCTGCTCCCCAGCCTGTTCCCATATGTGCGTGGTGTTGTGAAAAGAGAGGGTGTAGGGGTTCTTTTTGCAGTCTTTGGGCTTCAGGGGAGGCAAATAAAGGCCAGGCTCCCTGACTGCTTTGTATTTTGAAGCTTTTGCTACCATCCATACGAAGCGGTTTATTCCTACGGGCTGGCTCTCCCCCATATTCCACCGCTGAATTGCTTTAAAAGGCCACTCAACGCGCTGTAAATAATTTACTAAATCTACCTTTACGAGCAGGCGAATGGTGGGCTTGCTCTGGGGACGTTGTTTGATCAGAGCTGGGACAGGCAGAGCTCCCTAACTGCGACGGGAAGTGAGATGTCCCTGGGGACAGCTTCTGTTTTAAACGATTTGAGGTTGATGATCGGTTGCTTTTCTAAAGTTCCCATCATGGGAGTGTTTAGAAGGAAATAGCATCGTGCTGGTACAGCTACTTGGCTCAGCTTTTTTTTTTTCCCCAAATTGTTTAAAAAATAATTTTAGTCCGGATTTTTATCTCCTTTGCAGACTTGAGGTTCTGTTACGGCTTTGTTTAAAGTTACAGGTCTTATTCCCTTAGGGAAGAATGACATTATTCAGGAAACAAACTCCTTAAGGATAAAGTCCATATAAATTATATTCTCCTTTGATTGGGCTCTCAGTTGCACTCTGTGGATACTCTTGATTTATACTTATATATTTATATTTATACTTATATATTTATATTTATATCTGAATTTTAGGATATGACACATGGTCTGAAGTACAGTTCAGGTCAAAGAAAATCCTTTTAGGGGATGGGGACTGGAACTGGACCTAGGAAAACTGCCTTCTCTCTCTGGGGGAGAATGTGAACTGCCCTGAGAGCTGCCCATGAAATGTGTTACAAACTGCGACTTGCAGAGCCACTTACCCCCTTTTCTTGCTTAATTAGAAGGTGCAAACTGCCATGCCCAGATGATGTCTCAAAATTACCCCAACTGCAGCAGGTATTTTGCTCTGCTGCTGCTGGAGCCTTACTGGCACATTTAATGCACAACAAAGACTTTAAATTAGGAACCAAACTTGCCCGTTCTTGCAGGAAGCTGAAAACATCTATGTTTTCCTTCACTGCCACAAGTAACCTTTGCAGCTCAGCTTCGGGACTATTTCTCCTGCAAAACATTTTAAACAATGACCGCCGAAGTATGAGAAATGAGGGCTTTCAAGGCTGATGAGTGAAATTAGTTTCCTTGCTGGAGATGGTCCTGTGGGACCATCAGAAGGTCCTCCCCCTTGTGCCTGCAGGCACAGCCTGAGGGAGATGGTGGGCCACCGGCAGACACTCGTGATGGGAGAGGGCAGAGAGGGGCAGGGAGGCCTGGCTGGGCAGGGGACAGGAGATGGGGACAGGGGATGGCTGGATTAGGCTGGGCAGGGCACCCAGGATAGGGACAGCTGGACGAGGCAGAGAAGGGGACAGGAGACGGGGAGGGGTGGACCAGGCTGGGATGGGGACAAGAGACAGCTGGGATAGCCCAGGCTAGGGACAACCACACTGGGCTGGGCTGGGGACAGGGGCTGGGGCCAGCTGGACCAGGCTGGGATGGGGACAGGGGACAGTTGGCATAGTCCAGGCCAGGAACAGGGGATGGGGACAGCTGGACAAAGCTGAGGTGGGGACAGGGGATGGCTGGACAAAGCTGGGGAGGGGATGGGAACAGCTGGATCGGGATGTGCTGGGGACAAAAGACAGACAGCTGTGATAGCCCAGGCTGGGGACAGGGGCTGGGGACAGCTGGACCAGGCTGGGATGGGGATAGGGGATGGCTGGATGAGGCTGGGGAACGGACAGGAGTTGGGGACAGCTGGCCCAGGATGAGATGGGGACAGCAGATGGGGACAGCTGGACCAGGCTGGGCTGAGGACAGCAGATGGGGATAGAGTACAGTTGGGATAGCCCAGGCTGGGGACAGGGGCTGGGGACAGCTGGACAAGGCTGAGATTGTGACAGGGGATGGGGACATCCGGACCAGGCTGGGTTGGGGACAGGGGGTGGCTGGATGAGGCTGTGGAAGGGACGGGGGCTGGGGACCACCAGACTAGGCTGGGTTGGGGACAAGAGACAGCTGGGATAGCCCAGGCTAGGGACAACCACACACTGGGTTGGGATGGGGACAGATGATGGCTGGATGAGGCTGGGAAAGGAACAGGAGCTGGGGACAGCTGGACCAGGCTGAGACGGGGACAGGGGCTGGGGACAGCCAGATCAGGCTGGGTTGTGGACAAGAGACAGCTGGTATAGCCCAGGCTGAGGCCAGTGGCTGGGGCCAGCTGGACCAGACTGGGCACAGGACAGAGGTTGGGGACGGCTGTACCAGGCTGAACTGGGGACAGCTGGACCATCCCAGGTGGTGACTGGGGCCAGAGGGAGCCGGAGCCGGCGGATCGGTCTCGTCGCAGGCCCCGGTCCGGCCTCAGGCCCCGTCGGGCCGCGCAGGCCGCGGCTGTCTCCGTTGCTAAGCGACGGCGGCCGTTGCGAGCGCCACGTGACGGGGCGCGCGCTCACGTGACCGGCCAACGGCCGGCGCAGGGAGATGACGCGACGGTTGCGGGAGCTCTGCGGGGATGGAGGAGAGGGAGCGGCTGTGGCGGCAGATCCGCCTGCTGCAGGGTACGGCCGGGCCGGGGGAGGGGGGCTGGGAGACCGGGCCCCGGTGGGGGAGAACCTCGCGGGCGGCTGCTGGGGGGAGTCCCGGGGATCCGGGGGGAAGGCGAGGGATCTGAGGGGACACCGGAGTCCTGGGGGGGAGGAGAAGGCTGTGAGGGGGACCCCGGAGTCCTGGGGATGGGGAGGGGAAGGCTGTGAGGGGACCCAGGGGGGAGAGGGAAGGGTGTGAGGGCACCCCGGCGTCTTGGGGAGCGGAGGGGGGGAAGCTGTGAGGGGACCCCGGAGTCCTGAGCGGGAGAGGAAGGCTGTGAGGGGATCCCGAAGTCCTGGGGGAGAGAGGGAGGGGTTTGAGGGGACCCCGAAGTCCTAGGAGGGGAGAGGAAGGCTGTGAGGGGACCCAGGGGAGAGAGGGAGGGGTGTGAGGGGACCCCGGAGTCCTGAGGGGGAGAGGAAGGCTGTGAGGGGACACAAGGGTGAGAGGGAGGGGTGTGAGGGGATCCCGGAGTCCTGGGGGAGAAGGGCAGGCTGTGAAGGGGACCTGGGGGAACAGGGACATGTTGTGAGGGGACCTGAAGGTGGGTGTGAGTTGGGTGGAACAGAGGGGACCCCGAGGGGGGAGGGGCTGAGGCCTGGGAGGGGCCTGAAGGGTGGAGGAGGTAGAGGGGACCTAGGTGGGGTAGGAGAAGGAGGGAGGTGGAGAGGACCCAGGAATGCCGGCTGGGCCAAGGCAGGGAGGGAACAGAGAGTGTTGGGGGGGTTTGGGAGTCCCCACCGGATGGAGGGAATCCCCATGCCACTGGCCCCTACAGGGTCTGTGACCCTCCTGGCTGGGGAAAGGGGGTGTCCCCTGCCCTGCCGCCCCCGCGGCTGGTGGCAGAGGGGCTGAATGTGCCCCTCGCCCTCTGTCCCTTGACTCCTCAGCGTGGTGGAGGAGGAGGGGAAATATATTTGCGTGCCCTTTCCTAGCTCTGGTGAGCATCAGCACTTATTCTTAGCAGTAACTTGCTCTATTTATAGACCCCAAGGTAATTTTTCCTCATTAGTAAGGCCACAAACTCCGCTTGGTCCTTGCGAGGGATCTGCCTCTGTCCAGGAGCTCCTATGTGGGAGGAGAATGTGGCCTTGCCTCCTCCAGGAGGGATCTGCTGACACTGCTCTTCCAGCAGCTCTGTCACTCCTCCTGTAGGAAAAACTTTTCTATGCTGACACGTGCCTAAAATGCTCAAAAATCCTTTGATAATCCCTTTTATTGAAAGGGTTTTATAAACACTGACGCTTAACAAGCGCAGACCCTCTCTAATTGACATGTATCTGTTATCCAAGCGACTTCGTTAGTAGACCAAAGCACCGTGGAGGTGTGGTGGCTTGGCAGATGGATCTGCAGTGACTCAACAGCGAAGCTGGGGACGCCTTGGAGCCTCCTCATTGCTGCTTTAAAGAAGAGCCATAAAGCTGGTGAAGGGTCTGGAGCACAAGTCTTATGAGGAGTGGCTGAGGGAACTGGGGTTGTTTAGTCTGGAGAAAAGGACGCTGAGGGGACATTTTATCGCTGTCTACAACTCCCTGAAAGGAGGTTGTAGTGAGGTGGGGGCCAGTCTCTTCTCCCAAGTAATAAGTGATAGGACGAGAGGAAAGAGCCTCAAGTTGTACCAGGGGAGGTTTAGATTGGATCTTAGGAAAAATTTCTTCACCGAAAGGGTTATCAAGCACTAGAACAGGCTGCCCAGGGAAGTGGTTCAGTCACCATCCCTGGAGGGATTTAAAAGATGTGTAGATGTGGCATTTAGGGACATGGTTTAGTGGTGAACTTGGCAGTGTTAGGTTAATGATTGGACTCGATGATCTTAAAGGTTTTCACCAACCGAAATGATTCTGTGATTCTGTGGTCTGTGTTGGAGCTGGCGATGGCTGTGCTGGGCTATGTGCATGAACAGATGAGCAGAGACTGCTCTGACAAGATATCTGGAAATAAAATTAGCATTTTTAAAAAATTAAGCTCCAAACCCAATAACTCAAGCATCCATTTTGGCATATAAAAAAGAGCATAAAGGGGCAAAAGGTGGCTGAGAGGAGTAGTCGGTGTTAACTAGTGTTAAGAGTCTGTAGGTGAGTCTGTGGTTCAGGCCTGCAAGTTGAGCTGTCCTGTGAAATAGCTTTTGTGACTGATTTTCCTGAGGGTTGAGGGAGATATTTAAGTTTTTCCTTCCAGTGCCGGTTATCTGAAATGTGGCCTGTGTGAGCCTGCGCGGAGCAATCATCCTCACTGCAGCATGAGGAAAACCAGTGCTGTGATGCTGTCAAACTCCCGTGGGACTAGTGATTAACACAGACACTGTCGTCTTCTCCTTAGGTCTCATAAACGACCATAAAAACGCTCATGGGGACGCGCCGCGGACGCTGTCATCTGCACCACTGAGGTGGAACAACCCCCGCCAGCCTCCCTTCAGCAGGAGAGGGGCATTTTCGGCCAGGTACCCCCAGCAGGCTCCCAGGGATTTCCAGCTGCGCCAGGGTCACTCCTGGAGGAAAAAATACTCCCTTGTCAACCGGCCACCGGGATCAGCGTGTGATATTGGAAGTGGTGGAAGTGCCAGCACGTCTGGGGCTTTTGGAAGCCATGGGGACAGCCAGACACCTGAGCCACCAGAATCATCCCCAGAGAGACATGTGGACTTAACCACAGATGGTAATATAGTTGTGGGGATCCAGCTGCCACAGAGGGCTGGCCCGTTTGTAGATATGGAAGGTTTTGGTGATGTGGGTTCTTACTGTGAGTTTTCTGGGCTGAAAACGATGGTCACTGCTCCAGGTGATAGTAAAAATGTGAAAGAATCTCCGTACACGAGCCAAAATGAAGAGAGAAGACCCTCTCTCTCGGTTTCATTTAGTTCATCTCACCGGTTCGTGAGTTCAGCCTATGGGAGTGTGTCGGATAAGCCTAGAACAGTGCGTCTGGCCAGTGACGTGACCAGGAGCTCCTCTGTCTCCTGTGGAAGCTCCAGTGAAAGCGCCGTAACACTGAAATCGGAGCCACAGCAGCCTTTGGTGTTGCCAGATCATGAGCCGGCTCAGCATTTGGCACGGATGAAGGCGGAACCGCCAGCACCAGGGCAGTCTAGTTGTGAGCAAGTCAGGGATGCTTTCAGAGAGCCAAAGGTGCTTGGAAATGGCGAGATGTGCTCTAGACCCACTCAGACTACGACTTTGGTGGTTGGAATGTCTCCAATGAAGAGCAGGTTTTCCATAGTCTCCAAAGCTCCTGGTCTCCAAAGAGCCGCCTCAACATCAGTCTCCAGCAAAGCTTTGAAGTTCAGGAAAACTAATTACACGTGGGTCGCAAACCCTGGTAAATGCTCTCGCACTGTGAAAAGATGGGTCAGCCCTAGAGCTTCTGAAAGTGCTAAGAAGGTTGCCGGTGGAGCGGACAGAGGTGCTAAACTATCGCCAAAAGCAGACTTGGGAGCAAAGCTGAAGAAATCAGGACTGCAGTCCAAACTGGGTGTTTCTCCTAGCAAGTACAAGTGGAAAGCCTCCAGCCTGCAGACCTCACCCTCCACCTCCAAATCAGCATTCAGGTGGCGATCTGAGGATCAGAAAAAGCCTCCAGCCCCCAACCTCCCTCAAGCTGGTGTGGCCCCACCTCCTCTGAGTGCTGCATCTGTTGGTCTCAGTGGGGCGAAATCCTCCTTCAACGAGGCCACTGCGCTGTCCAGTTATAAGGTGAAGAGTCGGACAAAAATCATCAAGAGAAAAGGAAGCTTGGGGTAAGTTGCTGGTTGTCTTCAGAGCGGTGTCGTTGCACTGGTCGTATTTTGTGACCATTGGCTTCACAGTAAGTTGTGTAAATTGTGGTATAAGTGAAATTCCAGTGAGGATTGTTGTATACTGGAATGTTTATTTGCCTTTCTCTTTCCAAATGTGGTGACTTTGTTCTGTCTGGAGACATCCCACTTTCCAGGGTTGGAAGACCTCAGGTTTTAATTGTTTTAGCAATCTGTGTAACTCTGACTTTAACCTTTCAAACAGAGCTGGATTTTCTTCTCATCTCCCATCCCTCTTCTCCGAAGACTTTGCTGCAGCCCTTAGGAGATTCCTCCTTGACCTGAATAACAGACTGATATTCAAAGGGCAGGAAATAGCTGTCTTGATTTATTTTCAAACTCCCATAACCTTGTTGCGTTGAGGGCTGGGGAAAGGAGGGAGAAGTAGCTTGAGTTGCTGTTATCCTGTATGGTGTGTCCCTGTAAAGCATTGTACAGCCCCTGGGATGGAGCAGGGGCAGGAGGTGAGCTCTGCGTGCTGGGAAGAAGCGCTGTCTGTGATGTTCTGCTGGTACTTCCCTCCCTGGGGAGGTTACTGCTATCCACCAGTATCCCAAAACATTCTCTCTGAAGGCTCTCCCTCTTCCTTCTCCTTGTCAAGTGGGTGACAGATCTGTGGCTGTTGTAGCTACCTTGGGGGAACACACTGTGCCAGACCAGCAGATACTCCTGGGCTCTGTGGAGCAACTTCTCCCCCCTGACTGTGTGTGATAGGGACAGAGTACAATGGGAAGGTTGTAAACGAAGCTTGGCGGAAGGAAAAGGTGTGTGGGCCGAGTTATCTGCCAAAATGGTTTGTACCGGGCTGGGAGTCAAAGGGAAACAGATAAGAGATTGGGACCAAACTTTCTCTGAAAGCCGGTGTGTCGGTGAAGTGCTGCGAGGGCTTCGTTACGTTGTCCTCCCGGTGGGAAAGCTGTTCAGTGCTGCTTTTCTCAGCAGGGCTGGATGCAAGCCCAGCCTGTGCTGCAGGGAAGGGATACGCGGGATGGGGTGAGGGTTGGTGGCACAGCTGTGTGACCTCTGCCGCTGAACTCGGAAGTGTCCTCAGCGTAGCAGATGTTTGCTTTGGCTCCTTTCATGATGCAGTAACACCAAGCCTGAGCTCTTGAAAAATGAGGACTGCGGCCTAAATAACTGTTCCAAGGGATGCAGTGAGCTGGTAACACAGATCCCGATTGAGGATCTGATGCCTTGATTCCTGCTTCTGTTTCCCAGATCCTCCGATCAACACTTCACCGCGGTTTTCCATCCTTGCCTTGTCCTCCTGCTTTGCTGGGGGATGCGTCTGTGGGTGGGTTGTTCTGGGAAGGTCACTGTGGAGTAAGGTGCTTGGAAGAGCTGGGATTGTTTTGGGATTTTTTGGCAGTCAGGGACACGAGACTCCCTTCATCTCACTAAAGCACAGCATCCTCTCCCCCCAACATCTGTTGAGGAGAAAGCAGAAGGGAATGAGTTGAGTTAGGCTGTCAGATACCTCTGTCCTTTGCCAGAAATTCATCACACTTGCCTATTTACTTGCAATTTTCAGTTCAGTGCTTCTTATTGCCCTTGGGTAGGGGAGCAGTGTGGAGCTTGGTGAGCCAGCTTCTCTTTTGAGCTCTGAGCAAGGGGACCAAATGTGTTTGAGTCACCTCTCTACTGTTTTTTAACTCTGTGGTGTTGCATCTTTGCAGTTCCCCAACAGATAAGAAGAACAGCTCCTCGCCTGCCACGCCTCTGAAAAGCCACTTCCATCTCAGGAAGAAAAACTCGCGAGGGAAACCTTCCGTGACGCCGAAACGCTCCTCACCCAAGGGCCTGGTGCAGATCACCAAGCACAGGCTCTGCAGGCTGCCGGCCACCAGGACGCAGGTCTCCACCAAGGAAGGTAGGAACAGCTGTCCCAAGGGGTGACCGTACTCACTGACTGCGTGACGGTGAAGTGGTTCCAACAGAGGCTCTTGGATTTGGAAATGGGTTACCAGCTCTTCTGGGCGCTGAAGCTGCTGGTGTTGGACCTGAAGGAAACATTGAGGAGTAGAAGTTTGGCTGGAGTAAGGCTTCTACCTTACCCCAGAGCTGTCTTGTGCCTTGACATCTCCAGACAAGGTCATTTTAAAGCTGCTTCTCACTTTTAATGTGGGTTTGCTGGATTTACAGGCATGAAATAGGAAGGTGCTCAAGGAAGGAAGAGGATGGTAAAGGCAGTAATACATCCGTAATGATAATCTCTCTTTTTGCACTGGGCAAAAGCTGGTGCGTGTCATGAGATACTCCTCTAGCATCTACAGACCTACCTAATGCGCCTGTATCCCAGTGCAGTGTCTGTGGGCGTCTAAGTTTTGTATGTAATTTGCTTAAATTAGCAATAAGTGGAGGAATGCTGGGTCCATTGTGCTTGTGAATGGGTAGTTTGTGTCTGTGTTCTGCTGCCTTGGGTTGGCAATGGTCAGAGCAGAAATCAGATGCTTAGAGTTTGGAGAGCTGCACCTGTGCGCGCGTGAAACGTTTTTGTGATGTTTCTGGCTTGAAGTCTGGTTCTGCTGTTCAGTGGTGACGTTATCATGGACAAGTGGCTTCAACCCCCTGAGATTCAGTTTTCTCAAAACATATGAAGCGCGTTTTGCTTGTGTTCCTGCTCTGAGCTTGTTCACATATGGCAGGGTGGCCAGTGACACTGCGGTAGGCATCACTCGAGTCGGGAGGGCTGTTCGGGCCGTGACGTATCTGCGATCTGCCTCCAAACGTAAAGCTGTTGAGCCTGTTTTTGGGAAGACGCTTCTGTGGTTTCCTGCCCTGCGCTTCAACTACTGAGTTTACACATGTGATTATAGTAATTTTGTGTTCAGACAAATAGCTCTGCGTCAAGATGTTGCTGTTTTGTGACGGACGAAAAGACAAAAATGGAGGCTTGTAGTTCAGGGAAGGGAAAAGGTTTTTCTGGGAGGAGAAGAAAAAGATTTTTTTTCCTCTTAATGTGTGTGTTTGAGGAGGGGTTTGGAGGGATGGCAGGGGATGCTGGGAGGAGAATTTTGGATCTGGCGCTTTAGGACGCAGGCAGTAACTCATGGGAGAGGCAGGGGTAGGGAGAATAAGATGGGCCTTTGTGCAGTTGCATTGATAGTCCAGCATTCAAGCAGTTGCCTGACTTTGGGGCTGAGTCTTGCTCCGTTTAAGGATGTCACCAAACCCTTTGGTATCTGGAAAGGCACGAAAGATGCACCTCCAGGCACTGTGTTGGAAGTTTTCATGCAGTACCTGAAGACAGCATGTACAGTTGGAAGTCTCAGTTGAATTTGCACATTGGTTGCTCTTCTGTCATCTCTGAAACCAGAGGTGGTAGATACGGGACGTGGCCAGATCCATCTGTGATGGTGATGCGGGAGCATCAAGGCTTTTCTTCCTTGGGTGATGGTGATGTGGGGAACACAGCCCTTCAGCCTCCCAGGAAATGTCCACTGGGGCGAATTTAGGATTCACACCTCACAAGCTGCTTGTTGGGGACCTTTCTACACCATAGCATGTCCAGTGCGAGTCATCGAATAAATCTTTATGCTGTAAAGCTCCTTTTTAAAGATCTTGCTGTGCTTGCAGAGAGCCTGGTCTGAGCAGCTCTGGTCTAGGCTCTGGAGATACAGGGCAGTTTGGGTTGCAACAGCATTTTACAGGTGAGGAAATTGAGACGCTGCTGGTTACAGGGATATAAGCTGTTTGGGTGTTCCAGGAACAGACCTGAGTGTCCTGGTTTGAGGTAAAACAGAACCAATTTAGAAGCCTCTTCTACTGAACTGAACTCTCTGTAATTCATGGCGTATTGTCCAGATACGGTTCGCTCCCGGAGAGATAAGGCCTGATTGTTTCTAATTTATGCCTAGGAATGGTATGCAGAGAGGTTCTTGCTTATACTTACGCTTATTGCTATAACAACCAAGGTTAAACCAGATTCTTGCTCTCCATTTAGCCCTGTGTTTGTACCCGGGTTTCTGCAGAGCTGTTTGCTCAGCTGCGTGCGTCGTCGAGGAGGTGACAGCACTGAAGCTGCTGCCTTGGGAAGGCTCCTGGCACACATCGAAGCTCGCTTGACTTGGCAAACATCTCTTCTTTTTAGAAGCTGTCAGCAAAAATGCGTGCCCATCCAAAGTGAAACTTCATGTAGGTTAAGAATATACAAAATGGATCGAAATCTTCTGCCCCCCTGGGACCCTGACTGGCAGCTACCAAAAGCCCGTGTCTTTTGGGAACGTATTCCAAATACTGTTTCCTTGATTCAAGGTAATGTTCCCATACTGAAAAGAGTTTTTATCTTAAACTGTGTAGGGCTGAAAATATGTAGATAGAGCAGAAATACAGTTGTGATCCTGGCTTTGATCAAAGTAGAAGTTGGGAAATAAAGACATTTAGAGAAAGTAGCGGGAAAAAAAATGGAAAATGGGTCTGGGAGTGACTTTGGGAGAGGAAGTAGTTCATTCCCCTCTCTAAAAGTGGATCAAATTATCAAACTGTTCCTGATAGATGCTAGGCAAGCCTAGCACAGACAAAACCCTAATTTATAAGAGTTGTGAGTTTTCTGTGTTGAGGTGACTTAAGTTATTTTCCAGCTTGGATTTGTACACTTTGTGGTCTTAGCTCAGAAGTGTGGAAACAAGGATCTGCTTCGATAAAACTTGGTGACCGTGCCTTGTGGCTCTTTTTCTTTACAAACTGCAATACCTGTTGTAAAAATATATCTTGATTTGGGTCTTAAAATGACTAAAACCAAAAGGAAATGTCCCGCCTGCCTTTTCTTGTGTGTATGTGTTTGTGCACGTGTGAGACTGCTCTTCTTCACTTCATAAATGCCACAAATCCTTCTTTTCCCCATGCCTTGCTGTGCTAGTGGGAGCACAGACACCGATGCCTTAGACAGCAAATTAAAAATGCTTCCCCACCATAATTATGAAATGGCTTCTAAATTTCTTTCTTGCCTTCTGCAGCGGAGAGAAATTATACTGTGATAGATCCGCCATCATTTGGACTGAAAAATGGACTGGCAAGTGGTACTGGGATCCGTTCGCTTGAAGCTCTGGAAGGACTTCTTAGGCTGCCTTTCTCCTCCCCAGGGAGGAGGGAACGAGGTTGTTTCTGCTGTGTTTGCTGCTGCTTTGTGCAGCTTCTCTGCAGAGCTGAACTGAATACATCTTTCTGCCAGGAGGACTTTGCGCAGTTGGGATGTCTTGCTGGGTAGATTTTCTCCTGACATGGTGACTGTGAGAACTTGGTTGTTTGTCCCCCTCCTGGAGAGGTTCTCAAAGAGGCGACGCAACAGTGTAAGTCTGAAAGTTCTTGTAATCTTTTCTCTACTGCACTTTCAGGCTTTCCCCTCGCTGCTGGGACGTGAAATGCTGATATCAGAGGGGCAGATGGTTGCTGGTAATCTAACCTCTGTTGTACCATCATCTCGGGGGATCCCAGGGGACTTGGATTTACTCCTTCCTGTGCCATCGGCAGCTCTGTGAGGCCGCTGCCGAGTGATGCACGGCTGCTTTGCTTCTCCAGTGTTAGCAGAGAAATTCAGCGAGAGTCTTGACGGCTTTGGAATTGCAAAATGAATTTTTGGCAGGGTTGGTGCTGCTCGCCGGGCATCTGGTTAAGGCTGAGGACTAGCAAGGTGCCTGCCCCACACGTTCCTGCGTTCACCTTCCTCTAGCCAGCAGCGGCCTTGCCATGGAGCGACTAAGTCCAGTAGACCTTGACTCTTCATGCTCACCTTCATAACTAGCCTGTGGGTTTGGTTCCTTTCATTAGAATTGAGTTTATAGGTTTGAATCCCTTTAAGGCTTTTCTTTGAGAGGATCCAATCCCAGGCAGCGTATTTGCAGCTTAATGTGTTGAACTATTATTATGCTCTGGGTTTCTACAGCTGTTGAATTATTGTTGCACTGTTCCTACATGTGCTAGGACTCTTTTTTTGCCTAAGATGACAGGTATGGCCTAGTACAAAGAGGTTGTTAGATGCTGGATGGGGCAGGGATATTTTCAAGGCAGCATCCCATAATCTGATGAGAGAGCCCAATCACTGATAGCGCTTGGAGCAGCTCAGACATCATTCCCGTTTGGTGCCCCTAGTTGTATAATTTTGTGGTAGTTGTCTTCTGGTTTTACAGCAGTCCTATGGTGAGCTGGGATTAAGCGAAGGCTT
The DNA here is from genome assembly GCF_964199755.1 of Larus michahellis. Classification (NCBI taxonomy): domain Eukaryota; kingdom Metazoa; phylum Chordata; class Aves; order Charadriiformes; family Laridae; genus Larus; species Larus michahellis. The sequence continues at coordinate 168,518,519 of NC_133897.1, read as the reverse complement.
GTGGGGGTTGAATTCCTGGCTCTCGGGTTCTCCGAGAAGGTTTTGGGAGGCTTGGTTTTATTTCTCTCTGCTTGTGCAAAGTGGGGGTATTAATCGGTGTTTATTCTTGCTGTTTCTTGCAAGACACGTGTGAGGGAAATCGGTGGGATACAGAGATGTTACTGGGAGCCTCTGGGAGCAGAGTGAGGCATGAATGGAGCAGTGAGGCTGATGTTAACTCTCTGGCTTGATGCTGAAGCAACACCCAGCTGATTAGTTTCCCTGGATATGCATGACACCCAGCTAACAAATGGATGCAAAAGCTGGATGGTTCGTGCCAGGTTTGTGATCTGCCTGCATGGATACAGTCGCGCTGGAGCCTGGGTCCGATGGTTGCCAATGCCGAGTGGGCACCCAGCACGCCTGTGTCCCCAGGGAGCTGCAAGATCCCGTGCCAGGGCTGAGGACAGAAGGACAGCTGGGGAGGACCGTGCCCTGCTTCACGTACTGCAGCATGGGTGCAAAAAGCTGGGTCAGCCCCTTCCTTCCCTGCTGATGTGGGCAGCGGTGTGACACAGCTTTGCTGTTTTCTTGTTTGCCCTGTTAAACAGGCTTTTGACATTCGTGGCACGAGCTCTGCGGTACGTACCGAAGGCAGAGGCGTTTGTCCTGCCTTTCCCAGATGGGGTAACAGAAAGCTCTGTCCGTCTCCCGACTCTCCAATTCCCTTTTCGCACCCAAATGGACTTGTTTGATCTCATGCGGTGGGGCAGCTCTTCCAGCCACCGTTGAGACTTGGTTTCACATTGGTGTCTCCTGGTAGTCTGTATTCAGAGGCGCTTGCCTCTCTGGGAATCACTGTGTTTCCATTTAAGGATCAGTGATTGTACTAGAGAGAAAAGGGAAAGTAGCAGAGCGGTAGCAGTTCTCTCATGATTATTTGGGCTGCTCTCATGATGAGTGTTACACCTGCAGCTGTTATCAATTAACTCCAAACTGCTCATCTGATTAAGTGGAACATTTAATAACTGCTCAGAAATTGGGGTATGCCCCAAATTGAAGTTGCTCTGGTGGGATGGTAGAGCGGCAAAGCATTTCTAATCCAGTTAATGGTCTGTTCATCCAGATATTTTAAGGGAGGGTTTGTGCTGGGGCAGAATGTGTGTGTAGGAGGAGCTCAAGAGCTTGGCCAAAGCAAAGAGTAGTAGAAAATGTTCTGTTGCTCAGCGGAGTCAAATTAATGTTGATAAAACAGCCTTTAGATGTTGGACTTCTTGGCCACTTAGTACCTAATATTAATGTGCTATTAATATTAAAGCATTCCTTTTTTTTTCCTTTCTTCCCATTTAAGTTCTTAGGCTCTTTTTGGAGGTAAGGAGAACTTGGAGATAGTTGTTTTGCTGGGAGTTGCCTCTGGTGTAGATAAGACAGTTGGGATCTGAATCAGGGATCTGCTACTAGAGGCATAAAAGGCAGCGGTTGCTTCTCTCCTTATCCAGGGAAAAGCTGGAGGACCAGAAAGGATCATCCGGCTGCTGAATATGGTCCTCAGGCCACTGGTGTCACTGTGTTGCGTATAAGTAATACAGTCCTCATACTACAATCCCTTTTCGGATGCAAGAAGCAGGGGGAGGCTGGCTGGTAATTAAGATGTGGGTGGAATTTCCACGGATGGCAATTCCCCCAGCCATCTTGCTTTTTTTTGGCATCTGAACCAAAGGGTTTGATTTGGAGGATAAATACTGGGCTCCTGCTCTGTCATTTGCCGAGTAACTTTCCTGCCAATAAGGGTATGTTGTAATTATGTTGTCTAAATGGCAAATGTCTATCCGGAATTGGCTTTCTGTTGCTTATTTGTTACAGCAAATGGCCAATATAATCAAATCGTGGTGCGTACGGTGGGACAACGCCGCTTCCTGCAGCGCTTTTTGGCCATGTGCTGTCCCATTAGCTTGGGCAGCCTTTATCCGCCTTCTCCAAACTGGAGATGGGGTTATTCCCAAAAGTGTACAGGCGTGATCTTTTTATCACCGGTTTTAAAGCAGAAAAAACAACAACTTCTATGTGAGGTTTGACTAATGCAGATGCGATGGCGGAGGAATGTGCCCACTCCTCTTGTACTACAAGTCCTGTGTGGATGCAGGAATCCCCCGTTTCCCAAGAGCCTTTTACTCCCAGCTCTTGCCGGTTGCCTGTTTGATGTCTTGCAGGATGAGGCCCTTTCTCAACTCTTGTTTTTGATGAAAGGCAGGTGAGTAAGTGCTTGCAGTCGTGAACCTTTCCTCACCCTTGCAAAAAAATCAATGCTGTTGCCCTCCTTGGCTGCCGCAGCTCTTGTGTGATGCCGTTGTGCTGGTTAAGGGTTCACCCTGCTCAGGCATTCGGCATGACAGCAGTGTCGTTTCTTATTCCCCTGGCTTTTTCTCTAGGAAAAACTAGAAGTAAGTGCTGAAAATTAAGATTTTTATTTTTTAATTTCTTTCAATGTCAAAGGTGAACATTGATAGGCTGGACATATGGATGGGGAGCTGCTCCATGCATGTTTGCCACATGTCCGGCACGGAAGCGGTGGCTTTACGGTACGCTCCGACAAGGAGGAGAATTGGGGATTTTGGGGAGTCTCTTGTGCCGCCCTTCCGTCCCCGCAGCCCTGCAGAGGGCACTCGTGCCCCTTGCATCTCCCCGGTCCACCTTTTTCTGGTTATTGATGGCCTAATTTCGTCTTTATGTGAAAGAAAGCAGATATCAAGTAATTTGCAGCAATAACCTGCTAATGCTGGGCCAGTATCAAAACTCCCATGTTCATTTCAAGTGGCAGATAAAACACTAATATATAATTATCCTTGCAAATTGGATTGTTTTAAATAACCAAAAGGCTATGGCCAGGAGAAAACTATCCCATTTCCCTTGAGTTACTATTGCAGTGTAATTGCTGCGTTCAATCAATTTCCTTGGCATTAGAAATTCCATCACAATCAACATTAAGCTTTATTCATTGTGATGGCTAAGAGCCGGGCCATTTCTCCTCTTTTCCTTAACTGGCAAAATTAATCAGGGAAAAGATTTTAAACATTTACCCGTGCGAAAGAGGTCAGCTCTGCCACTATATTGCTCAGCAGATAAGGGGGCTAATAAAAAGAAAATTGAATTACTAATGATCGCCAGGAACAGAGTATATAAAACCTGGCAATCGCCCGGTTCAGGAAAAAGGAGAATCAATTTTCTTCGGACAAGGTGCGCTCATTTTTTATTTTGGCGCATATTATCAGCAATTTAATTTGAAAGCGCATAAACAGGAGGAAACAGTTAGAAAATAATGAGCCTGAAGGTGTAAAATGCTGCAGGATATATGCTGTACACAATTTATTTGGCACAACAGATAATCACTTTAATTGAATTCAAAACTGCATTGTTCAGCAGCAGTGCGGGCTGCCCGCCTTGCCCGGGGGGATTACAGAATATTACAAAGATGCCGGCAAGAGGCTCCTCGGTGTCTTTTCCCCTCCGTAATGTCCCCTTCCAGGCAGGACTTCTCAGCCGTGTGCCCGGGATTGCTTAGGCACAGTCACAGCTGGCTGAAAGCAGAAGATGCAGGAAGCGAGAAGCAGATTTCTCTGGGGACCTTTCCTTAGTGTAGCGCTATGTGTATTTATTTCTTAAATAATTTGGCGTCGGATGGTTTAGTGCAAGATCATCGCGTAAGCGTGCAGGACGGAAACCGGTTGTGTCGTCTTCTGCTCCAGATGAACTTATTTCGCTGGCGTCCCAACTGAACCTCCCGAGTTAAAAGCTTAGTGCCCTCCTCCCGCTCGGAGTGATCTCCTGGTCCGCATATTAAACTAGTTTTTAACTAGTAGCTTTTGGATTATGCCGGGGAGAGGTGGGTGGCGGGAAAGAGATGCTTTTGCTGCGGCGGGTCTGGGCGATTGTCACGCGAGGAGCTGCGCTGCGAGGGATCTCACTCCGGCTGTGCCGTGGGGGTTCCTCCTTTCGTTTCTTTTGTTCTTTGGGCTGGGAGAGTGGAGTGGACTCGTGCCAGGGTGGGAATAATACCGTTACTCAGCACTTTGCCTTTTCAGAGCACTTTGCAGGCATTAACTAATGAAACGGTGGTTGGGTGAGGTGGTACAGGAGGGGCCGCGTTGCCGTCTCCACTGACCGCGTGCCTTAGCAAAGGAAGCCAAATAGATGGGGAACCGCGGCAATGACCAGAGTGTGGCCAGGGCAAGAGTAAATTTTGACCCTATCCTTGGTTGCATCCACTACATGTGCAGCTAGGACACTAGTTTTTGTGTTTTCCCCCCTTTAAAGTAGTCCTTTCCTGCTTATCTTTGCCTTTCTCATGCTCCAGATTGAGATAAGACAGGGGTTTGTGTTACCAGTTTCCTGCTTGTCCTCTCTTGCCACCACCATCGTTAAGGCTGGCTTTTCTGAATGTGCTGAATAGAAGGAAATCCTGTTTGTATTTGCTTCTTTCCGGAGAGAAATTCCGTAAGGATTCCTTCCTAAGACCCGCTTCACCCTGGCACCTGCAGAATAGTTTCTACAACTCTTTAATTTCAATCAGAGTGATGCTCACCTTCCAAAAAAATTCCCTAAACCCTAATTTCTCTTTGCCCGATAACACGAGCGGTGTGGTACGAGGGTCTTGGGATGGAAAAAGGCTGGCGGCAGAAGTGGAAGGAGCTGGTTTGCATTACTCGTGCCCAGGCGAGTGCAGAAAGTAAACGGGGCGTAAATGGTGAGGAGTAAGTTATGGCTGGCATCTGAATGCTCAGCTGCTGTTAATTTTATTGACACTGGGTGTTTGTATCCCTCTGGCAGCTTTGAAAATCTCAGCAATGGATTTTATACCCTCTTCTATTTTTTTTTTTTTTTTTTTTCCTTCTAAAGTGAAGGCCAGTGAGTAAATATGGGGAGATTCCCGTTGGGGCGCTCTTGTGGTTGGTTTTTTATTATTATTATTTTGTTAAGGTGTATTCCTTCCTTCTTTTTTTTTTTTTTTTTTTTTAAACTTTCAGTGAATCGCATAAAGTGTTGACGCTGTTTGTGAGGTGCCATCTCAGATCACGTTACGTATGAGTTAAGCCGGTGTGTGATGTCTCTCTTACGTCTTATTAGAAGGAGTCGGAGGCGGCGATCCCTGCCCTCGAAGGAAGCCTTGTATCGTACTCAGCACTGCTCAGGACCCCTTAGAGTTCCTCACGTCTTCTCTTCTCTGCTCCGTCATCAGTCTCGTCTTTCGGAGCAGATCCTTCCTAACTTATTCCAACCCTTGGCAGGTTCACTGCTCGAGGCCAGCAAGGCTAATGTCATCGCGCTGCTGTACGTAGGTTTGACCTTGCTCATAAATCATGACGTTGTCAGGTCTCGCTTTCGCTGCCTTGTCCTTGGGAGCCAGGGGTGGAGTGTGGCTGGCGAAGGGGCTGCTCGCTCCTTCGCGGTAATTGGGAAAAGTTCACATACTTGGCTTTTTGCCGGCTCCAGTTACGTCAGTGTTCGTAAGTAACGGTTTTGGGTTTCTGGCTTTACTTGGCATTTACAGGTGACTTGTCCCAAGCTGCAAGAGGAGCTGTAGGCAGCCAGCAGCGGGGATTCTGTTTTCAGAGCCCTCTTTTAAAAATAACAGGCTGCTTCGAGCGAGGGAAGTCAGCCTTGCTAACCGAGGAGGTGTCACCATGTGGACAGCCGCCTTCTCCTCAGCGCTTGGCTCGAGCGCTTCAGTGTTTGGGTTTGGGGTCAGGTAAAATAACGTCTGCGATGGGGGAACATCCAGACTGAAATGTGTCGGAGATGTGATCTGCAGGTGGTAGTGTGCAGATTTAGATTAGATATTAGGAAGAAATTCTTCACTCTGAGGGTGGTGAGCCCTTGGCCCAGGTTGCCTGGAGAAGCTGTGACTGCCCCATCCCTGGAGGGGTTCAAGGCCAGGTTGGACGGGGCTCGGAGCAACCTGGGCTGGTTGAAGATGTCCCTGCCCAGGGCAGGTGGGTTGGAACTAGATGATCTTTAAGGTCCTTTCCCACCCAAACCATTCTGTGATTCTATGAGTGCAAGGTGCTCCTTGCGAGGGTATTAGACCTGTAGATAAATCTCCGCCAGGGATAAAGACGTGGACCAAGCGATGAGGATCTGGGGAGCAGCAGGTGATGGCATAGAAAACCACTCTGCTCTTCATGTAGAGTTGCATTAAATTATTCTTAATTTCTGTGTCTGCTTTCTCCTTTTTCCTGCAGAATTCAAACTGCGTGCTCAATTTAACGTTGAAAATCACCTCTCAATACCTGTCTCCTGTCTTTCAGAGTGTCTCCCGTACCCGTGTGCAGTGCCAGCTACCATTTGATTGTGAAATTCTGTTAGTAGCAAGCAGCTCTTTGGGGAATAGTATATTTATATGCTAACAGGAAAAATATTTGGCTTTGGGGATGCGTGACATCCTTTCATTGGCAATGACCCTTGGTATTTTCAAGTCCAAGGGGGGCTTTTCTAAGAATTCAAACCTTTCAGGGACGGCGGGATGCAGAACAAAAATAGAAAAGAAAAAGAAAAAGGGGGGGGGGGGGGGAGAAAACAGAGCAGTAGGTCTTGGCGCAGCGGTATGCGCTTCTCGCTCGTCCTCCTGGGGCTTGTGGCGTGCCACTTTTTGGCGAGTGCCTGTAACCTGTTACTCCAAATAGCACATCCTCAGATGAGGGTGGCACGGTGTAATTTCGGTCATCGGTGCTTGTTGAATGCTGGATGTCTCTCCTTGCCGTTATTTTTTTTACGGTGAAGCCGGTATTCAGTGCTGGAAGGGCAGAGAGTTGATAAAAGGAAGTTGGTAAAAGATAAAGAGTCTGCGTTTATAGCTTGTGCTACTAAAGAATAGAGGCTGGACGTTGTTGTGCCAACTTTACGAATGCAGAGCGTGTGATTTCTTTGCTGTTTGGGATATTTTTTTTGTTCCGAGTGGTTGAACGCTGCAAACCTTGCTTGTAATTCTGAGCGGGGTTAGTCCCTCGCTTGTCCCTAGCGAGCGCTCGCGTGAAGGGGTTTGTCGTCGTCTGTCCGCTCAGGCTGCGTACTGAAGCTTTTCAAACGCTTTTCAACCCGTTTGGCTCTACCTGCTGCTCTGAATTGAGCCGAATTTCTGTGCTGCTGCCTCTTATCCCCTTGGCTGTCTTTTCTTAGGTTCTTAAAGTAAAAATAAGAAAAATAAAAGTGGGAGTTTAAGGCACTTGGAGGGGGAAAAAAAAAAAAGCCTCTGTAACTGGAAGCTTGACAATGAATTTCTTTTCTTTTTCCCTTTTTTGTTTCCTCCTTCTGCTGTTTTCTTTCAACTAATGCACAAACTGACTGAAGGTGTCCCCGGCACGGTCACAGTTGAAATTACTGATGTTTCCCGTGCTGTGAACCGATGCCTGCGCGGATAATCGGAGGATCCTCCGCAGCGCTGTCAGGACTCCCCAAATCCCGCCCCAGCAGATGCTCCGCTCCCTGTAAAAGCTGGGTAGGTTTCTCTGTTCTGCTTTCTGCTTCCCGTTCTTCTCCAAATCCCTGTTTACAAGTCTTTTTATTACTATTTTTTTCAATTTTCTTTTGCAAACACTTCCCACTTGATTTTCCTAGTAGCAACTCACAAGCTGCGTACGGCGATTCCTCTCTATAGCTGCTGAGCTGAGTTAGAAGCCGTTCATTCGAGGACTTGCCTGTTCGTTTTGTGTGCTCTACAAAGCGATATAAATGAATAATACCCCTCAGAATACGTAACAGATGCATAAGTGCACCTGGGGTAAGTGCTTTGTGGACTTGACAACATCTCACGAGTCCTACAAAACCGTGCTGTTGCAGCAGCTTTGTCAGTTTCAAGTTTCTGCTTTAGTGTAAAGGATGGGGGAAACACATTTACTTCAGTTGTCAACGGGAATTTTGCTATTGCCCGCGGGAAATTTGAGTTTGAGGCACGTTTCATCCTCCCTTATGCCTCTCTCTAATCCCCATGCGTGCAGTTTTTTGCCAGACTTCTATTTTGGATGGTGCTTGGGGTTGTTTTGAATAGCATTGAGGAAGGGTGTTGTGTGGGCGTACCGACACGGCCACTGAACTGTGGGTCCAGAGCTGTTCTCAGAACTGATCCTATGTGTTATTAGCCCTTAAGCCTGCCCTCGGGGGGGTCTCCAGTGGAAAAGGGCACGAGCATACTTGGAGCCTTAATGTGGGCTATGAACTCCTGTGTTGGTCACGGTGGCAAAGTGCGTGCTCTTTCTCACTGCACCGGTAAATGTCCTGGGACATCTTGTCCTTGTGTGGGACAGAGAGTGCCCAGGCAAGTATGTGTCAGTGGGTGGGATGTGCCATCTAAGTTCAGCTTTTCCTTGAAGAACCTCCCCAAAACACGTGAGGTCTCTGCAGTAAAACAAACAAGCTGGGGTGTGTTGGCCTGGGTAAAAAACCAAAGAGCTCTTCTGAAAAATCAGTAATGACTGAGCTTAGAATCATAGAATGGTTAGAATTGGAAGGGACCGAAAAGACCATCTAGTTCCAACTCCCCTGCCATGGGCAGGGACACCTCCCACTAGACCAGGTTGCTCCAAGCCCCATCCAACCTGGCCTTGAACCCCTCCAGGGGTGGGGCAGCCACAGCTTCTCTGGGCAACCTGGGCCAGCGTCTCCAGCTTATTGAAAGGTGCAATGCTGCTGTGTAGCAAATGGCTTCTGATTGCAGGAGAGAAGCACCCACATTTTATGGAAAAGCAAGGGAAGGTCCAGCTCAGGAACCGTGATGAGAAGGTCCGAGGTGGTACCAGCCGTCTCGGGGCAGCCTGCCTTCAGTGGAGGCGCTGTAGAGCTTCATGCATCGTAGGATGCTCTGGTGCATCTCCTGGTAGCCTCAACTATGAGCGTTTTTGGGGTGACAAGGGCATACTTGAGTCAAAGGGCACAGATAGCACAGCTTCAAATAGTACTTATTGGAGAGGGGGAAAAAAAAAAAAAAAGAGATGAACTCTCTCCTGAAGAAGAGAGCAACCTCTCACCCAAATGGTGTTTTTTCTTGACTGGGTCACGGTGATTGGGTTGATTGGTGAGCTTAATCTAGCGATGATGACTTTGAAATGGTTTCCTTGCAAGGCAGTTGTTTGCTCGGTTATTAGGAAAGCGAGGTGCTTGGTGGGGAAGTGTCCGTTATCACGAGAAAAATCAAAAGGGGATTTGATAGGGTGAAACAAGTTCATCAGAGATACTGGTCTGTGTCTATATATGTGTGTATGTGTTTTTAAAATAAGATTTACTCTACTATCTCAACATTAACTGGGGCATTTTACAGTGCTCCCCTTCTGTGAGCTTCCGCGATCCATCATTTCCCTGCCGGCGTGCTGTAGTGGCTGTTAGATTTTACTACACCAAACACTGTAAAAGGGCATTAGAGCAGTTAAATCTGGAGTCTTGCTTTCATAAGGAAAAAGAAAATGCTGAATTAGGCAATGGAAAAGGCAACCACAGCGATACTTTAATCTTGCATAAATTATCAGAAGAGTCAGAGGCTAGCAATTTTATGTATTGTTATAGCTCTGCTAATTAATTATTCCAGAATAATCGATGTTTAGAAGAACCAAAGTTTGGTCCTTTTCTGTCTTAATGGACTATGGTATTTACTTTCAATATGGCAGTTGTATTTATTTTTTTTTCTGATGTGGTAATGCTTTAATTTTACACCACACCACCCCGCCCCTCCCCCGCCCCAACCATGGGGTTAATGGACTAGCTTTCCTAAATATGTACGGTCTAAATGATAACCAAACAGGGAAATATTATTCCACAAATTGTCAGTGGGAGTTGTTGGCTTTGGAGCGAGACATTCCTGACGTCCAGGGTAAGTTGAGTCTCCACCATGAATATTTGAAGGATGAGGTGCTCTAAAGAAGCAGAGGGATTATTTAAGAGGCTATAAAACAGTCTACAAATCGAGATGAAATGGTCAACACGCTGGGAAGATCTGTGCAACTGGAACGAGTAAGTTGATATATTTATATTTTTAAATAGATGGTGAAATTCTGGCCCCGTTGACATTATCTGGCCTTAAACTCTTACCCTTATGCTTCATGATATGTATATTTTAAACCCTAACGTTTGCTGTGGCTCATCCCGGGGCTAGAGTAATGACATGAGCCAGGTTTGTATCTCTCTCTATTCATATAGAGAGATGCAGATACGTACAGATACATAGGGAAGTGAGCAGGGGAATTTGGTAAATTGTGTTATATTAACATTGCTATGTTAACATTCTGTTAATCTGAGAGAATTCCCAACATTTATTTGATTTCTGAGATAGGGATCAAACTAAAGACAAATTCCACTCATGGAAAATTGAAGTAGAAACCTTTCAGAAGTGGAACAGCGGGACTTGTTGTCATGTAAATAATTTCTTGACAGTTGGATTGTTTTCTTAATGTCATGCTTTGTAAAGGGTAAGCAGCAAATCACAAGACAAGAAGAGGTCTCTGCCAGCTCATTAAAAAAAATGTTTTGCCCTTTTAGCATCCTTTCTTCATACTTTTTTTCATCTTTCAGCGGTGCTTTGGCATGTGTCGTTTGGGGGGACCACCTTGCAGAATGGTGGTGTTGACTGTCTTGGAGCACTTTCTTCTCTCATCGTCTTATCGGAAAGTGGAGGGAGACGGCTAAGGGATGTCTGGAAAAGAAAAAAATGAAGATTAGAGAGGATGATCAGGGCTGTTATCGTTGAGATCACAGAATCGTAGGTTTGGAAGGGACCTCTGGAGATCATCTAGTCCAACCCCCCTGCCAAAGCAGGGCCACCTAGAGCAGGTTGCACAGGAACACGTCCAGGCGGGTTTTGAATGTCTCCAGAGACAGAGACTCCACCACCTCTCTGGGCACTCTCTTCCAGTGCTCTGCCACCCTCCAAGTCAAGAAGTTCCTCCTCATGTCTAGATGGAACTTCCTATGTTCAAGTTTGTGCCCATTACCCCTTGTCCTGTCTCTGAGCACCACTGAGAAGAGCCTGGCCTCATCCTCCTGACACCCACGCTTTAAGTATTTATGTAATTAGATGTACATTAGATGTAATTAATTAATTGGATGTAATTAAATATTTAGTATTTAAATCATGTCTGATGTTTGCCTGGTGATAGTTAAGTCAGGATCCTTGCTTTGGGAGGGTATATTGAAAAAAAAAAAGTAAGTACTTCGCATGTTGCAATGTAGGGAGCAGTTGAGCCTATGGCTCATCCTGGTACTAGTTTCTAGACTTGGCAAGTTGTTATCAACTTTCTGCTTAGTTTTGAATGTTCTATTTGATAGAGATTATCTTCCTCTGAATGGTGGAATTGCAGAGATCTGCACATCAACGTGTTCGTCTCTTTCTGGAGAGTTTACGATTCATGTTTGCAAAGGACTTCAGATTCCATAAACTCGGTGCCTTGAAACGGAGCTTAGGAAACCTGTAAATGCTGAAGTCCCAAAGTCCTTGGGTAGTGTCCACCTGACCCAGTGCTCTGGGAAGCAACTGGTTCAGTGGTGGCTTTGCTAAAGTGGCCTGGGGCTGTGTTGGACCCTAGGCTGGAAGCACCTAAAGTGTCCTCTCATTACAAACTGGATTGGGCTGTATTTAGAGGAATATGGCCAGCAGATGCAGAGATGGTATTAACCTTCTTCGTGGCACTGGTGGGGCCATACTGGTAAACAGTGTCTGGTTTTGGGCATCCCAGTTCAAGAAGGATGTGAGGAGATGGTCCAGTGGCAGAGCATCTTGGGATGACCTTGGGCATGCAACCTGAAGTAAGAGGTTGAGGGCACTGGGCTCATCTCAAGGGTCTGTGGAGTCTCTGTCCTTGGAGGTGTTTCAGATCTGGGTAGATGAAGCTGTGGCTGCCTTGATTTGGTGTCGGTGGTGCTCATGCTTTGAGCAGAGGGTTGAGCTGGAGACCTCCAGAGGTTCCACCAACGTTTCTGTGATTCTAAGGAAGTAAATTATCTGCTACAGTGCTAAGTTTTCAATTTAAGCACAAAATTCTCTATTACCAAGTTTTGCAACATTAGTGACTGATGATGTCAAATCCAGCTGACAGAAACATCCAATTCCTGTCTAGCTGTGAAGAAGTTGAGGCCAACAAGATTTGTGCAGAAATGCCGCTGCATACTCCCTTCGCAATCGCGTCTGCAAGGACTTTGGAAATTAGAAAAATGCCGGAGCTGCCGTGCCAAAGCCCTTTTATTAATCTTTCCTGAAGAGAATGAAAGTAGTCGTAAGATTCTCAGCAGTAGGAGTTGATTTCTGGAGCACTGACATAAAAAAAAGGAAATTGCCGTTGCAAGTGATGATGGTACCGTGTTCTCAAATGTGAAGGTAAGGACCAAAGAGGAGCAAATCCAATGACTTTATTTCACTGCTTGAGAGGACCTTTAATCTAGCCCGTAGGTCTAAGTTAACCCAGCGCTCCCAGAACAGAGCAAATGAAGGTCTCTTTTTTTTTTTTTTTTTTTTTTTTTTTTTTTTTTTTTTAATGAACTGAAATTAGTCTTATATTCACAAAACTGAGTGTTCCACTTAGCACGATTGCCTCACAGTAGCCCCGCTGTGGCTAGGGCTTGCTTTATTTTGCTTGAGCTCTTGTTCCATGCCGTTACTCATGCAGCGCCAAGGCTGTAAATTACCCTTTAGAGTCGGAAGAATGTGCCAACCAATTAATATAACCGATGTCCTGAAGAGCTGGTGATGGAAGGAGTCTGGGAAAAGAATGATGCAGAAGATATGCCGGCTAACGAGCAGCTAGGTTGGCTTGTGAACAGGTAGGGTTTGCTGGGACGCACTTCTAAAGATGGTATTTAAGCTAAAAGATCTTATAAAGAGAATAAGGGCAACATCCGTGCCTTGTAACAAGCAGTGCGTCTCCGAGCTTTGAGCTGGTGGCCCATCAAATAGGGTTGTGAATCAGTTGAAAGCGTACCTGCGTCTGGATTGCACAGCTTGGATTGAACTTGTCTTTACCTTCGTTTATAAAAAGTGCTTAACCCGAGTGGAGGATGCAAATTTTCAAAATTTCATTAGGGTTGAATGTTTTTCGCTGCCAGGAGCCGCTTTGCAACGCGTTGGTAACGCAGACATCGCCCCCTGCGTGCTGCAGGACAGCCTTTAAGTGCAGAGAGAAATCACACGCTGCTGACGGCTCTGAATCTTTCCATTTCCCCTCCTGGGAAAAGCAGGGAAGGGTGATGGATTCTGCCTCATTCTGCAGAGACGTTTGCGTGAGGTTTATGTGGAAAAAGGGAAGAAGGGGAACGTAATTGGGAGCATGTTAAGCAAATGCATCCTGTGTCCTGCAAACTTATTTTTCTTGTTCCTGAATCCATGTGGGGGCACCAAAAAGCTGCCCTGCTTTTTCTGGCCCTTGCAAGGCTGCGTGTAACCTGTCTTCTGGTGCTAAAGTAGACTGAGGATCACTGTAGAGCCTCAGCGAGGACGTGGAAATGCCCCTTAATATGTGGTTCTCTGTTCTCCCTTCCCCAGCTGATGGCTTGCGGCACATCCATCCCCATCCACTGCTTCCTGAGTGTCCTCCTGCGCTGTTGCCTGGTTTTTTGGAAGGAGTTTTGACAGGTTGAGAGAGTTGGAAATGTTCAGCCTGGAGAAGAGAAGGCTCCAGGGAGACCTTAGAGCCACTTTCAGGCCCTAAAGGGGCTCCAGGAAAGCTGGGGAGGGACTCTGGAGCAGGGAGGGGAGCCACGGGACAAGGGTAACGGTTTTAAACTGAAAAAGGGGAGATTTAGATTAAAAATAAGGAAGAAATTCTTTGCTGTGATGGTGGTGAGCCCCTGGCCCAGGTTGCCTAGAGAAGCTGTGGCTGCCCCATCCCTGGAGTGGTTCAAGGCCAGGCTGGACGGGGCTCTGAGCAACCTGGGCTGGTGGGAGGTGTCCCTGCCCAGGGCAGGGGGTTGGAACTGGATGCTCTTGAAGGTCCCTTCCAACCCAAACCATTCTATGATTCTGTGACTTCCGAGAGGCTGTAGGTGCTTCTCTGGGATGAAGGCTGGTTCTCTCTGAACCCTGGTACATCACGAGCCGGTGGGGATCCTGTCTCTTTGCTGCTGCCTGCGGGCGTTGCTGAGATCAGCAGTTAAAAACGTGGCTCCGCACGGGCAGATCGGGCTTTGCAGTTTCTTCCCAGAGCTCGGGAAACATCTGCTCTACGGGGTTTTAATTTCTCTCCCCAGCACATCCATCCCCTCGCCAGCAAATCTCAGGGTTGGCGAGGATGTGTGCCGCAGAGGACAGGTGAGGACAGGGCAGAGCGCGGTATGTGCACAAACACTTGTTGAACTGAAGGGTTTAGAAAAGCCAGAACATACAATGCCAGTAAAGCGATCCCTGCTCCCCAGCAATTCCTTCCCCCCCGTACCAGGGGGGATGCCTAGCCCCAGCGACTCTCCCACTGTCACCACTTTCCCTCTGGGGCCAGGCAGGGCGTGGGTGACATACCATTGCCTGGACATCGCGTGGGGAAAGCAGCTTTGTTGAAAAGCTTCCTAAACTTGATATCCTTGTTTATCTCTTTGCAGTCCCTGCCTGGCCCCTCTAGATAAACAGGTGCCAGCGCGTGCAATTCCCAACAGCCGCTTCGCTGCCCGAATAACGCTGAGAATGAGCCATGTCTATACGGGGAGTTATTCCTGCCTCCCTTCAGGGATGGAGCATCCCTACGGCAAACGGGCCGTGACTCTGGAAACAGCCCCAGGACCTGGAGTTGGCTCAGGGAGGCTTGTCCCGGAGAATGTCCGTGGCTGTTGCCACACTCAAGAACTTGTGGGATATTTATTTTGGAGCAGTTAGGCTTGCGCAGACAAGCTGTCAGGCCTGTCCGAGCCAGGGGGAGGCAGCAGGTCAGCTTTCTAATAAGGATAAAACTTCCTTGCGGTGCTGAGAAGATCTCATACGTTGGTGAAAAGACCTCATACGTGGCTGAAAAGATCTGATACATGGCTTGAAGGGATGTCCTGACTGACAGCCCCAAGGCTATTATAGGACAGTGAAAACTCCTCTCTATTAGTGCTGCAAACCTCTGCAAAATGGGTTGTTTCTAGGCACGTGTAAGACAGCCCAGCCACTCTTGACTCATTGGTAACTTTAAAAATCCTGTGACTTTGTTATTTGGCTTTATTTCCTCTCTCTCTGCCCTGTAAGGATCCCTGCTGCCTCTCCCCGTGCCGGCTGAGCACTCATGTGGTTCGGAATAGCAGGATGAAGCCGCAGAACCTCTCCCGGGTGCTCTCAGCATCGCTTACATTCCCCCGAGACGAGCCGGCGGTGGGAAAGCGGTGCCCCGCTGCCGGGTTCTTTAGTGTCTCGACTTAAAGACATTCCCGAATGAAACCCTCTTAATTCCCACCTGAGCGCTGTGGTAGCGACATAAAGCCCGGTAATAAAACGTAATGAAGAATACCAGCGTGAAATCAAGATGTTAAACCTCTGCTGGTGACAGGCAGTAAATCTGCAGCCTGGTGTTTCCCTTTGCTTTTTAATATATATTAAAGCGGGCAGCTTGTTTTATGTCTTCTTGTCTCATGGGCTCTTAAGCAGAGCCGTGCTCAGCGCTGGGTGAGCGGGACTTTTTCTGGTCCCTTTTTTTTCTCCCCACTCTGTACCTTGTAACTTTGGTCTCCGACTTCAGTGAATTTCAATCTAGGGACTTCTGGCTTCCAGAAGAGTTGCTCTTTGGCTCCTGGGTGTTCTAAAGGCTTCGGCGTGTGGGAGCTTTCTTTGTTGCTGCGTGTGAGTTAAGCTGCAAGTTTCTTTTCGGAGCGGCGAACGGCTTTAGATCTACTTTGATCTGTGTGATCCCTCGCTCTCGCTCTCTCTATCCCCAGGCCTGCGCTAAGCAGCAATAGTTGGGAAATGTGGATGTGCAACTTGATTTCTTTTTCAGAGTAGTTCAGATTTATTATTATTATTGTTATTTTTTTTTCTTTCATTTTTTAATGTGGTTCCAGATTCTTCACCATGAGGGTGGTGAGACACTGGAACAGGTTGCCCAGAGAGGTGGTGGAAGCACCATCCCTGGAAGTTATTAAGGCCAGGCTGGATGGGGCTCTGAGCAACCTGATCTAGTGGGAGATGCCCCTGCCCGTGGCAGGGGGGGTTGGAACGAGATGATCTTTAAGGTCCTTTCCAACCCTAACAATTCTATGATTCTATGATTTTTCAGTCTTTCTAGTAATACGTGGGAGGAAACATGGCTTCAACTAGTTTTTCTTAAGTACGTGCTGTGTCTTCATGATTCCCAGACAGTTTTACCTTTAAACCGAAGGGACGTTTTTCTCATTATTACATTTCCCCTAATGGATATTCAGCGTGGATCCACTTTCTGCTGCGTGTCAGTAGCTGCGCGTTGCTGAAAGGCTGGTTGAAAGTGGTGCGGGAGTAGACCTTACCTTTCCCACTCCATCCTTTAATAAAAAAAAAACCCTAACCTCAAACCTGGACATCACACTGGCCACTTTGTGTGTGCTGACGTTTCCTTTGTCCTGTCCTCTCTTCTCAAAGATATTAGTGCACATCCCGGGCTGCTTGGCCGCCTAATGCTTTGCTTTTTCTCTTTTAAATATTCATGTGAGCAGAGTGGCTGGGTTACTTAATGGAGCAGCGTGGTCTTTCGAAGCCAAAGCACCAGTGGACTTGTTGTCAATAGCTTTTAAAAACTTTTCGCTAATCTGGCTGATAGCCTGTCAGCTTGACGTGTTTCCCCTCCTTTTAAAGTTTAAATGAATTCTGGTGCGAGAACTGTTGCTGCTTACAAAGGTGGCCTTGATGTGCTGCGCTGGGAGAAGGATGGCGTCTGTAAAGGAGAGGAAACTACCGATCCCCTGCTAGACAAGGAGATTTTCTGCTATCAAGAGGATCGCTGGCATGCCTGAAGGATTTTCGGTGGGTTGCTTTACCTGTAAGCCCTGGACAAGAAAGTAGTAAAGGTAGTAAGAAAGCAATTCATAGAGTACCAGGTTGGAAGGGACCTGAGAGATCATCTGGTCCAACCTTTCGTGGCAAAAGCACAGAAGAAAAGTAGAGTTGAATGGGTAATTATGAATATCTGTAGCGATGTGGTTTAACGAGCCCTTGACTGAAGATGGGAACAAGCTCTGGGCTGTCCTGGGTTATGTAAACTCCCTGGAAAAAAGTAACTCATCCTTCTCAGGAGGGGACTTTCCTGTTGCTTTCTCCCATCTTTTCTCTCTGTGGGGTCTTGAGATGATGTCCGTGCTGACAGATTGTTGTTCTGGTGACGTCTCTGTGTGGTGCAAATGAGACGCGATATTGTTTGGGGTTTTTAAGTGCTCTGGTAGCATGAGCAGTCACATCCAGCTCTCCTTTCCATTCAGATTTACAGTTCTCTGCGTCTCTCTTAGGAAGCTGAGAGTCTTCTGCAGCTTGCTGCCTCTTTAAGGGTAAAGAAGAGAAGACTCCAGGGTAAACCTTACAGCAGCTTTCCAGTACCTGAAGGGTGCCTATAAGAAAGCTGGAGAGGGACTTTTAGAAGGGTGTGTAGTGATAGGATGAGGGGTAATGGCTTCAAACTGGAAGAGGGCAGATTTAGATGAGATATTTGGAAGAAATTTTTCACTCTGAGAGTGGTGAGACACTGCCCCAGGTTGCCCAGGGAAGTTGAGGATGCGCCATCCCTGGAAATGTTCGAGGTCAGGTTGGACGGGGCTTTGAGCAACCCGGTCTAGTGGAAGGTGTCCCTGACCATGGTGGGGGGTTGGAACTAGATGGTCTTTAAGGTCCCTTCCAACTCAAACCATTCTGTGATTCTATGAAAACCCTTCATCTTTTCCCACTGTCACTGGAGGATTGCCTAAAGATCAAAGGAGGTGAATGCTGTCCTTTCTTCTGCAGCTTCAGGGCTTGCAAGAGTCCCTCTGTCAAGGTTGTTTTATTGGCTTCGCTCACCAGTCACCTGTACCTTGTACAAATGAAGGGTTTCACTCTCCTGGATTTGTCTGGTGAGTGAGAATAGTGGAATAATGAGACTAATGGACCTAGGACGCTGTCTAGTCTCTCCCCTGCTCAAGGCACAACACCCATCTACATTGTTCCTGCCTGGTGGCCATCTAACCCTATTTTCAAGACTTGTAGGCTTGAAAGACTTGTAGAATCTCCACATCCTCTCTGGGTAACTCTGTTTCTTCTTTGGTTGTCTCTGATGCTTCTCGAGCTGAGCGGAGGTGAAGGATTACAACCGACTTTCCTGTTTATGCATCCCACTCGGAAATTTGCCTTTGTGCAACCGCATGACCTCATCAGGGGATGAGTGAATGCTGAATGACATAGTGACAGAGGATTTTCGCTTGCTTTGTTGTTTCTTAGCACTTCCTATGCAGCTCTCGTGGCAAGGCAAAGCATTTGGGAACGGCTTGGTGCTAGTGTCCTGTGGTGGTGCAAGGACCAGGTTTTAGATCCCCAGGCAGTTCCCATAAAGTTGGAGAAAGGATGGGGCGAGGTGAAGTTAGAGGGATTAATAGGGATTAATGCTAATAGGTGTTTGCTGTCTTATTCTCCAGTTTACTTGTTTTAACCTGATTTGAGCCTGGCTTTCATCCACTGGTTTGCCGGGGGGCATCTCCTGTGCCTCTGGGCTACAGAATTGCTGCGGTGCCAGTACCGATTAGCGTGTGTCTGACCGGTCGTGCCTGGGATGTCAAAGACCAAATTGATTTTTCAGCTCGGGGAAAGGATTTCTCCTACACGTGCTGGTCCAGGTAATGTGAAAAGGAAACCAGCTCTGAGCTGGAGCAATCGGACCTGCTCTGGGAAGCTGTATCAGCCTCTTGCTCTGCCGTTTGCCATCACGAGAAATCTCTCTGCGGGTGAGGAAATACATCTCAGTGACTTTTCCTTCTTCTGAGCGTGCTGGGCCTGTTCCTCTTGGTGACTAAATGACCAAATCCATTTTATTCCTTAAAGTCATCAACTGCTGCTTCTCAGAAAAGATAAAGGTGAACCACTGCAAGGAGCTAATGAACCTAGAAAAAAAGGATACTGAAGGAAGAATCATCTCTTCTTGTCGGACAGGACTGTCTTGGGGAGGACCAGAGTTTGCTCATGGCTCTGTAACTTTGGGCAAATCATGTAATCTCGATGCTTTATTTTTCTCCCTTCTTTGGGAAGGTATTAATAATACCTTTACAGTAGAATTTGGGGGCTCTCTTCAGTATTTGCAGCTTGCTTTGAGGTGCTCTAGAGTATCGCTTGGGTTATTTAAGAGTAAAATAACATCCTGAAGGAATGTCAGAAATTTTTCAGGGAATGTTTTTGTTTCTTACAGCTCTGCCAACCAGTCTACTCCCACTGCATTCAGGTCACTGGTAGGATGAGGGCTGGAAGTCTGACTCTCCTGCTATTAAAATAGCCCGTAGATTTAGGAGATCGCGCCTGACACATGGCCTGGAGAGCATAATTTGACGTGGCAGCTGAGTGAAAAATGTTGGATGTGATTTTTATTTTCAGTGCATGCAGATGCATGAAGTGTGTTTTGGTTTTGTTTTGGTTTGTTTTGGTTTTTTTTTTTTTAAAAAAAACAAACACAAAAACCACAAACAAACCACAAAGTACAACAAACAACAACAAGAAAAACCAACCCACAACCCAAACCCAACAACAAAACTTTTATGTTAAAATCAGCTGGGGTCAAATGGGGATTCAGACCAGACTCTGGAAGAGAGGAGGGATTTCTTTTCCCGGTTCTGTGATTTCTGATGGCCTGAAAGGGGTCTTTTTCTGCCATTTGGTAAGACTCTTAAATTTGAATACCGAACATCCCTGTAAGGCCCAGGGAGTGTCCTTCAAATACATTTAGAGTTGATTAAAACCAAACAGCCTTCACCGCTGCTGGATGGAGTTTTATAGACAACCCTGTGGGCTGCGTCTGTGGAGGCTAACAGTTCCTGGCTGGTGTTGTTACAACTAATTTTCAAGCTGCTTTCAACCTAATTTTCAAGGACAGAAGCAGGCATTTCAATTACCTGAATAATTGGAGAGGGGGGGAAACACTTGTGTGGGGAAAGGGGCCTGATGGAGCAGGCTAGGAGCCAGGAGACTTTGTTATTAATATGCACTTCTGCTGCGGATTCCCTCTGCGACCTTGGGGTAAATGCTTTTAATGGTGTCCCTCGGTTTTGCTGCCCTTGTGATGGGAAGAGCACACCCCAGCGCTGTGAGATCTGGGCACAGAAAAAAAAAATCACCTATGAAACAACTGTTGCTGGTATTCTTCGCTACAGACTTTGCTGTTTGCATCTCAGCTGGCCAAAGAGGGTTTGCTGTAGACTCCATGCTAGCTCAGAGGGTTTTAGGGGGTTTATTCCTCAATCGTAGAATTGTCTAGGTTAGAAGGGACCTTTTGGATCATCTAATTCCAACCTCCTGCCCTGGGCAGGGACACCTCCCACCAGCCCAGGTTGCTCAGAGCCCCATCCAACCTGGCCTTGAACCCCTCCAGGGATGGGGCAGCCACAGCTTCTCTGGGCAACCTGGGCCAGGGGCTCACCAGCTTCATCATGGAGAATTTCTTCCTTATTTTTAATCTCAATCTCCCCTCTTTTGGTTTAAAACCCTTCCCCCTTGTCCCGTGGCTCCCCTCCCTGCTCCAGAGTCCCTCCCCAGCTTTCCTGGAGCCCCTTTAGGGACTGGAAGGGGATGGAAGGTCTCCGTGGAGCCTTCTCTTCTCCAGGCTGAACCCCCCCAGCTCTCTCAGCCTGTCCTCACAGCAGAGGGGCTCCAGCTCTCTGATCATCTTCTTGGCCCTCCGCCCGACTCGTTCCAACGGCTCCATGTCCTTCTTATGCCATCAACATAACACTGACAAAACCCATCACTAAACCTCAGCACCATGTGTACCCGTCTTTTAAATACCTCCAGGTATGGTGACTCAACCACTTCCCTGGGCAGCCTGTTCCAATGCTTGATAACCTTTTTGGTGAAGACATTTTTCCTAATATCCACTTTAAGCCTCCCCTGGCGCAACTTGAGGCCGTTTCCTCTTGTCCTATTGCTTGTTACTTGGGAGAAGAGACCGAGCCCCACCTGGCTACACCCTCCTTTCAGGGAGTTATGGAGAGTGAGAAGGTCTCTCCTCAGCCTCCTTTTATCCAGGCTGAACAACCCCAGTTCCCTCAGCTGCTCCTCATAAGACTTGTTCTCCAGACCCCTCACCAGCTTTGCCCTTCTCTGGACATGCTCCAGAATCTCAGTGTGATGCTGATGCCAGGTATGACTGCTCTACTGCAGAAGGGAGAGGTTTGGACTTCAAGACCTGATCCAGCATTGCTGGTTGCCCATCAGCCCTGCTGTGGTTGAGGTTAGCGGGCAGATCTGGATGAAAGATCCTCAAGTTTTGCCTCTGCCCTCTGTTCTCCAGGCTGGGTAATAGCTGATGGATGGGTTGAAGGCTATAGTGGTGTTCTTGGCAAGTAGAGCAGTTCCTCTTCCAAAGACCTTGTGGTTATGTGGTGGAGGAGAAAGTTAAGCCTGGGACACTGGTCTTTCTTGTCATACCTGGAGGAAGGTGATGGTGGGTTTGCAGGACAGCCTGGGGAATGCTGAGACTTGCGCAACCTCAGGTTTAGTCCTTGACCCCGCAGCATCTAAATGAAACCAGCTACTGCTGCGGGAGCCTGTATCTTCCTTTTCTGTAGGCTGGAAACACCTAGAGAGCCCCGGGTAGGGTGCTGTGAGGTCCAAAGCCAGTCCACATGTCCTAAATAGTTTACCCCCCACTTGGAAGGCTAGTCTGGGGTTGCGCTTGTGTTCCTGGAAAGGGACTTCGTTTTCTCATTGTCTTGTCGAGAGTGACTAGGCCACTGTGGGGACCTTTTTCCCCGTCTACCCTGAGCTCTCCTGCCCTGGAGGTTGCGGAGTTTTGTTGAATATGCGAGTTATTAACTCACAGGAGATACAAGGGAAACTATTTGTAGAAAGAAGTGAGAAACATTCAACTAATGTGTTTGGGTTTTTTTTCTTCCCTCCCCACGTTTCGGAGCGGCTGTGATACGCCGGCAGCCGGGTACCGCAGCTCAGCTCACGCCCGGTAACTCATTGGCCATGGTATTTCATTGCCAGCCTCAATGACAGGAGAGGATGGGGATGAGTAATCTTTTTGTTTTAAACCCCAAATAATCAAATTGCGATCTGAAATAGCTATAACAGCATAAAAGCTGTGCGCCGGTCTCGTTTAAACCTGGGTCGGATCTATACGGGAGGTCCAAAGCTTTAACGCGAGGATAAACAGATTATGACTCTACCTGCGTGAAATGTAGGTGCACGCCGGCTCTGAAAGCACCAGCGCTCGCAGGAATTGGGCCTGTGAGCACTCCCTGACCTGCTTCAGTCAAAATGAGCTGGCTTAGCAAAGACATGGTATTTAAACCGTCTCGGTTAACGCGGCTTATATTGACTGATGCCGATTAAGTGGGGCTCACGTGAAGAGGACGGTAATTTCTGGCGCGGGAGGGATGATGCTGGTGGATAGCTGGGAGCGAACTGACAGCCGTAGCGTCTTGCAGGTGGCAAAAGATGCTGAGCCTGGTGAGTTGAGGCTGGTCCTGTCCCTCTGCTGAAGATGCTACCGCAGGGGAGAGCTTGGGGTTGCTTTGCTTGGTGTTGGCTGCTGTCATAGTGTGTGTTAACCTGGAAAAAACGGAAAGCTGTGGACATGTGTCCAGGCTCTGGCTCTGTCTGCTAAAGAGCTTAATGTTCCCCGCTGGTTTTTGTTCTTGGCCGATCTCAGACAATATCAACAGATGGGCAGAGGTGGCAGAGATGGGATGTTTCTAAAGGTTTCACGGAAATCTGCTGGGCGTGGATAAGTAGCCTGATGGGACTAATTAATACCCTGGAAAAGCAAAGAGCCGTTGCCCTCCTCCCTGGGCTGCCTGGTCCATTGAGGTGCAGCATCAGGTCAGCCCCATGTCCAGCCAGCACAGGGCATTGGGGCAAGGTATATGGGTTGAAGAGGGACCCGATGGGTGCTTGGAAGGGATGCATCTATTAGGGTTCCTAAATGCCTGATGTTCATCAGGCTCAGGAGCTCCCCTGTGCTCTTGTTCCTTCTTGGGTCCCCACTTGTGGCTTTTGTTCCTATTCCTGCAGGGGTGTAGGGAGATAAAACAAAAGAAAATGGGGAAAAACAGTATAGGTTAACAGCACCAGTAACAGCACCAGTATAGGTTAGGGGCGGACATGCTGGGAAGCAGCTCTGAGGAGAAGGACCTGGGGGTCCTAGTAGACAGCAAATTATCCATGAGCCAGCAGTGTGCCCTTGTCGCCAAGAAGGCCAATGGCATCCTGGGCTGCATAGGGAAGACTGTGGCCAGTAGGTCGAGGGAGTTCATTCTCCCCCTCTACTCTGCACTGGTGAGGCCACAACTGGAGTATTGTGTCCAGTTTTGGGCTCCCCAGTTCAAGAGGGACAGGGAAGTACTGGAGCGAGTCCAGCGAAGGGCAACCAAGATGATTATGGGACTGGAGCACCTCCCTTATGAGGAAAGGCTGAGAGAGCTGGGACTCTTTAGCCTGGAGAAGAGAAGGTTGAGGGGGGACCTGATTAATGTTTACAAGTATCTAAAGGGTGGGTTTAAGGAGGACGGAGCCAGGCTCTTTTCAGTGGTTCCCAGTGACAGGACGAGGGGCAATGGGCACAAGCTAGAACATAGGAAGTTCCGTTCAAATACATGGAAAAACGTCTTTACGGTGAGGGTGACAGAGCACTGGAACAGGCTGCCCAGGGAGGTTGTGGAGTCCCCTTCTCTGGAGATTTTCAAGACCCGCCTGGATGCAGCCCTGAGGGATGTGCTTTAGGCAATCCTCCTCTAGCAGGGGAGTTGGACTAGATGATCTCTAGAGGTCCCTTCCAACTCTGAAGATTCCGTGATTCCGTGAAAAACAAAGGGTTCTGGGGACGGCAAAGGGGAGTGGGTGAGGGCCAAAGAGTGGGGAACTGGAAGCAGAGAGGGCGCGGTGAGTGTGTGTGTGGACTTTCAAATTGACCAAGCTGGCCCGTGGGCTCCTCGCCAACCCTGGTGGGAAGGGCTTCCTCAGAACTGTGTTGTGCTTGGGTGGGAAAGAAAGGGATGAAGCGTGCACGAGCTCCTAAATGTTTCTGAAGAGTGGTTGGGATGTATGTTGGTGGGATGTCCTGCAGCCTGCTCAGGTGATGGTGGTTGGGGCTGGAGGTGGAGGACAGGCAGGGACTTGGACCTGGTGCTGGGGTGAGCTCGGTGAGGGCTTTATCATCGAGAAGGAAGAGGCTGAGGATATCTTATGACAAGGTTTTTAAGATGTGAAAAGAAACTCAGAGGTGTTGCACTTCTCCAAGGGGTTGCAGGAGGGAGCTGTGCCATGAGGGGACACAAGCAGAAAGGGAAAGCATCGAAGTGTGGGCTGGTTGTTGTTTGGTTGTTTTAGTTGTGTGTTGTTTTTTTTTTTTTTAACTCTAGCTTTCTCCAAGTTTGGAAAGTTTGTTTCTGAGGCAGAACAGGGGAGCAGCATTCTTCCAGTCTGTAGTGGTGTTAATTGGTTTTTGTTTGAAATATTTACTGGATGGGAACATCAGTGATGATCAGCTCTCTCTCTAAGTGCGCCTGGGGAGCAGGCGTTGACAGGTGACATTCCCGAGCAGCTAAAAGTCTCCGTGCCGCAATCATGGGTGTATTTTAGAAGTGCTGACTTAAGAATAAAAAGGTTTATGTATCGGCCTAAATCTTGTCCAGCTTTTCTGTTTTCTTTTGGATTTCGTGGAAATGTTTCATGTGAACTATTTAATATTTTTTTTGATCTTTGCAAGTTTTCTTGTCAAGGCTAGTTCATCTAAAATACAGTGCAAAGTGTTTTGATATCTGTAAAAGTCCGTTAAAGATATTTTCCAGCTTATTTGTCGGTTGTGGTGTCAGTGAGCTCCTGGTACCTCACACGTTTGTAGGAGAGGAGAGATGTCCTCCCTACGTGGTGAAGATGAAAGATGGGTTTGATTTGCTTCAGGCTCTTGGGCAACATTCATCACTATCATCTACCCAAGCCCTTTGCAAGGGCTAAAAATCTTCTCTTAAAATTTAGGGAAATATTATTTTAATCTGTTAAATAGGATCTGATGATAGGCGGGATCTCTTTGTCCCAGGACGAGGAGGAGATGTGGTTTTAGGGGCCGGCATGTGTTTGATACATGTGCCAGCAAACAGCTGAGTGGTACCAGAGGGCAACTGGAACCCCGGAGGTGGTGAACTGTGTGCGTGGAACGCTGTGAAACAAATCAAACTGCAAAAGGGTAGATTTAGATGAGAGATTAGAAAGAAATTTTTCACTCTGAGGGTGGTGAGACGCTGGCTCAGGTTGCCCAGGGAAGTTGTGGATGCCTCATCCCTGGAGGGGTTCAAGGCCAGGTTGGACGGGGCTTGGAGCAACCTGGTCTGGTGGGAGGTGTCCCTGCCCAGGGCAGGGGGGTTGGAACTAGATGACCTTTAAAGGTCCATTCCAACCCAAACCATTCTATGATTCTATGATAAATGGATAGGCAAACCTTGCCCCTGCAGATGTAGAAACCTCTTAGAAGAGAGTGTTGAAGGAAACTGTGGTCCTCTCATGTATCTTTTTGGTTGCAGGTGGAGCTTTTCTTTGCCCTGGCGTCCAATTTTTCCTAATTTTCTGAGAACCTGGCTCTGTAACCCTACTAATTGCTCTAACACAGGGTTGTATTTTACACAGGTCTCGTAGCCACAATGTTCCTGGGGCTGCTCAGAGCAGGCAAACCCCTTGTCAAGAGGCTCTCAAAGCTTGATTTTTATTGGTACTGGTCATTGCAATCTCAACAAGATGGAGCTGACAGAGAGGAATGATGTTCTTAGGGTGATGGGGGTGAGGAGGCAACACTGCTGCCTGGTTGACACCGATGAGGAGCGCAGCTTGGGTTGCACCCATCTCTGACGAGTCCGTGTCCCTTCTTCTGACGGAAGGGGTGCCGAAAGCTGGGGGGGCCTGGCCAGAGGGGATCCTTGGAGGAGATCGGTATCAGGCTCCTTCTTTCGAGTCCCCCGGCGCTTTTCTTGCCATGTGGCCCCATGCTGTTGCGCTGCCCGGGTTGTTTTCAGCTCTGGGAAGCTTGCTGCGTGCATCCAGCACGTTCCTCGGGAATGCGGGAATGCGGTAACCCCATTCCTTGGGAATACAATTTGAGCTATGACATAATCCCTGGAGCAAGTGAAGAGCCATTAGCAGCTTCTTCTTTACCACAGTTGGTGGAGCGGAGCTGCGCGTCTTGGGATTCTGCTCATTCCTGGGTATTTTCTCATGCTCCAAACACTAACAGGTGGCACCCTTCACCGGGGAATGGGTGGGGGTGAATTATGTTTTAAATCATTCAACACCTCGGCATGGCTTCCCCTGTTTGTCTGAATTATAGCGTTGACCTCCAGAATTCATTATGAGTATGCCCTTAATGTCAGCTCAAACATGAGACCGGAGCGCAACAGGAGAACCCCGTCCCGGAGCATGACATTACCTGCGTCCCATCAGCTGTCTGAAAGGGCTCGTCTTGGCTCTCTCGGGAAAGAGAGAATTGGGGTAAACGTGAATGAGAAGGAAAAAGAGCTTGCGATGATCCCAGCTAGAATTACAACTGGGTCGTCAAGTGTTTCAAAACATTTACGGAGGAGAAGATCTGGGACCACATGCGGCATGCGGTGTGCTCTGCAATGATGGGTAGGGTTCAACACATTTGGGCACTGGTCTACAAGCTGTTCTACAACCGCCTACACGGCTTTCAGGGTGTGGGTTCAAGGGTCCACGGTGCCCTGTTCTCCTCTGTGCCCCCATGGGTGAGCAGCACCTCTGTCCGTCTAGCTTTCCCTTTGAAAAAACAAGCTAAAAATTAATTAATTAGAGATGTTAGAGTGGAGGATCTCAAAGCACTCCATGGGGACTGCTGCTGGGTTGAAAGCAAGCGGTGTGGCGTGGTGTCAGGAAGGGAGAAGGGCTGCAGGGAGCAACGCTGGCACTTTGATTTTCACTTGAAATTAGGGAACAGTTGGATTTATGTAGTCAAAATACTGCTTTTCTCAGCTGTCTGCTGCCAGTGAGTCGCCTTCCAGAGATGGGATTTTCTCTGAATTTCCCTCTCTGGAAGCGAATACACACTTCAGCCCTGAGGATTTGTGTGCTCAGTCCTTGATCACCCAACTCTTGAGAGTTTTTTTGGTTACTTCTTCCACAGCACCAGAGAAGAGGGACAAGATTTAGCTGGTTGTTGTGGAGTTTATCGTTAAACCTCTTGGCCACTGGGTCCCCGATCTGTGCCTGGAGAGCAGCATCTTGCTTTGGAAATGTTTGTGGGAAGTAAAGAGCTTAAAATAAAGGCCAAGGAGAAGAGTAAAATGAGATATTCACCCGTAGTGTGCTGCCTGTCTGGGGCTGCTGCCTGAGTGGTACCCTGCTACTGGAACAGCACTTGGAACCAGTATAGACAATGGGAGATGGAAAATAGCAGCACCTTTGCTGATATTCCCTCCCGCGCTATCTCTCGGAGAGCTGCCTCTGTGGGTGAAAGGAGGGGAAATGGATTAAAAAATACGTAATTAGTGCAGACAGAGCTCTGCTGTAGGCTCCAGTGTGCATTAGTGAGTTGTCCTAGCAATTGTTGCATTGTTAGGAGAAATAAACTCATTAAAAGCTCTTTGTTTTGTATTTGTTTGGCACCTACCGTGATGGGATCCTGGACAATGACTGCAATTTCTCTGCGCGCTGGTGCTGCAGGCAGAAAGCACCGGTGCAGGCAGGCAGGACTTGCGGCTGACAGCAGTCTGAGCCATCCCATTGAAGCAATTCCACCGTAAAGTAGATCTAGAAACCTTGCTGCCAGGGCCAGTGTGACTTTTTTTTTGGTGAATGTTCAGTTTTTAGTGTGTAGCAAGGTCTTTTCAAACTGGGACGATACATGTGGGGAGACAGAACCATCTAGAGGATGCTGCCTCCTGTTTGCCATCACCTTTCCCCGCCTGCATTTCTTGGAAGGATTAGTTTGTAACCTGTGAAGCCTTACCTGAAGCCGCCTTCTGCCTTCTTTAGACTTGGAAAATATGTAGATCTGTTCTCTGATTCAATTCCAGCTCTGAAGACTGTCCCGGGAACATTTTCTGTTGCTCCCTAGAGCATCCCCAGCTCCTTCCATGCTGTAGCAAAGTGGTGTCATGTCGTCACCCGTCTGTACAGCCTGCCTGAATTATGACTGTTGCTGTTTAAGGAGTGGCATTAATAGAGCATCTCCCTTTCAATACCTTACCTCTCCTTATTTTCCTTCCTGTAAATGTGCTCTTAGAATCACAGAATGATTTGGGTGGGAAGGGACATTTAATGGTCATCTAGTCCAACCCCCTGCCATGGGCAGGGACACCTCCCACTAGGCCAGGTTGCTCCAAGCCCCGTCCAACCTGGCCTTGAACACCTCCAGGGATGGGGCAGCCTGGGCCATTGTCTTACCATCCTCATAGTGAAAAATTTCTTCCCAATATCTAATTGAAATCTCCCCTCTTTCAGTTTAAAACCGTTCCCCCTCATCCTATCGCTCCACTCCCTCATAGAGAGTCCCTCCGCAGCTTTCCTGGAGCCCCTTTAGGCCCTGGAAGGGGCTGGAAGGTCTCCGCGGAGCCTTCTCTTCTCCAGGCTGAACCCCCCCAGCTCTCTCAGCCTGTCCTCCCAGCAGAGGGGCTCCAGCCCTCCCAGCATCTCCGTGGCCTCCTCCGGCCCTGCTCCAACAGCTCCATGTCCTTCTGCTGTTGGTGACCCCAGCGCTGGAGGCAGCACTGCAGGGGGGTCTCCCCTGAGCGGAGCAGAGGGGCAGAATCCGCCCCCTCGCCCTGCTGCCCACGCTGCTGGAGATGCAGCTGAGGATGCGGGGGGGCTTTAAACAGCACCGGTCCCAGTACTGACCCCTGAGGGACACCACTCATCAGTGGTTGCTACTTGGATATTGAGCTGTTGACTGCAACTTTTTGAATGCAGCCATCCAGCCAATTCCTTATCCACTGAGTGGTCCATCCTTCAAATCCGTGTCTCTCCAATTTAGAGACAAGGATGTTGGGTGGGACAGTTTCAAATGCTTTGCACAAGTCCAGGTAGATGATGTCAGTTGCTCTTCCCTTACCCACCAACGCTGTAACGCTGTCGTAGAAGGCCACCGGATTTGTCAAGCATGATTTGCCTTTAGTGAAGCCATGTTGGCTCTCAACGATCACCTGCTTATTTTCCACATGCCTTAGAGTTTGCAGGAGGATCTGCTCCATGATCTCGCTGGGCACAGAGGTGAGACTGATTTGCCCCCAGGTCTTCCTTTTTTCTCTTTTTAAAATTGAGGGTTGTGTGTTCCCTTTTCCAGTCAATGGGAACTTCTCAAATATGATGGATAATGGCTTAGCAACGTTATCCACCAGAATGCGGATTGCTTGTGCTGGTCCCTGCAGCCTTCCGTGCTGGGGTTTGGTGGTGGGCCAGGACTACGTGTGTGGTGGCAGGAGCTTCACCCCTGTTAAATGCAGTTCATTATTTTTATTTGCTCTCAAATGCTTTCTGCTCCGGATCACTGCTCCCTTCTCTCCTTGCCACCTCCAGGGGAGCACTTTGCCCCGTGAACAAATGAAACCGTACATTGTTTGCTAACCATCTTGGGGAATCGTAGGGAAACAGCCACTCTCTTGGAAAGCTCCGAGGATTTTGCACCTATGGAAAATAATAAGTGCTGCTTTCTCAGGTGTTGTTTCTGGTGGGATTTCAGGGGATTTTTATGCAGAGGGGGAGGAGAAGTGCAGTTTGGTGGAAGAAGCATCGTCTCTGACAGCGGGTGCTCGCTGTGACTCCTTTGGATGCTGCCGGTTGTGTTGCAGTCAAGCTTTGATATCTGTAATATTTTTCACTTGCGTAATTATCTGTGTCTGAATTTGGTCCTGTGAACAAAGCATCATGTAAATAATTATTGTGATTTACTTATTAGAATCATAAATTTGTCTAGGTTGGAAGGGACCTTTAAGATCAAGTCCAACCATTAACCTAACACTGCCAAAACCACCACTAAAGCATGTCCCTCAGCACCACGTCTACCCATCTTTTCAATACCTCCAGGGGATGATGATTCAACCACTTTCCTGGGCAGCCTCTTCCAATGCTTGGCAACCCTTTCTTACTTTCTTAGCCCATTTCTTACTTTTTTCCAAGTGTCAGTTGGGCAGTCAAGAAATTAAAGTCTGTGCGTATGCAGAGGATGGGCAGAGAGGAGGCAGCAGCAGGAGGAGAGGAGGTGCAAGATCACACACGCTGGAGGGTCAACTCGGGCATCTGCGCCTCCAAAACTCCATGTGATCTTAGAATCATAGAATTGTCTAGCTTGGAAGGGACCTTTCAGATCATCAAGTCCAACCATCAATCTAACACTGCCAAAAACCATCACTAAACCATGTCCCTCAGCACCACGTCTACCCGTCTTTTAAATATCTTCAGGACAAATCTTGGACAAGATGCTTGCTGCCAGATTTTGAGGTGTCTACAAGAGAAACTACAGAACTTCAGAGGTCTGCTTGAGCCTATCAAAGGAGGCGGCAATAAATATTTAGGTAATTACCCAACGAAGGCAGTAATGTAGTATCCTAAAGTGTGTTCAACGCTCTGAGAGAAGGGGGTTGCAGAAGGTAGCAGATGAGGGCTGTCCTTCTGGAGGAATGCCTTTAAAGGCTGTACATCAGCACCTGAAACAATCCAAATCCTGCATTTCTTCCAAGAGCTGCTGGCTGGTCACACCTTGAATCCAAAGGTTTGCTTGCTGAAAGAGGTACACGTGCTTATTCCGTGCACAAGAGGCAGGGAGGTTACCCATGGTCATGCACGGACTGGGGACAGAGCCAGAATTAGAACGGGCATTCCTCATCTTGGTCTCTGGTCATACAGCTTTCCTCTCCCTGGCTCCAGCTTCTCCCTTTGTTCAGGGTTGAGTTTCGGCTCTTTAGACACTCAAAGACAAGTTTTGCAGCCGTTTGAAGGATACGGATAAGACTTGGGTGCAATCTGCAGCAGCTGTTTCTCTGCATGGTTCAGGCAGTTTGTGGGCAGGGTGGTTCTTGCCCTTTCAGCTTAGGTAAAGTTTGTAGTAAACCAATAAAAAAAAAATCCTCCACCTTGGAATAAAGAGCCTTCTCTACCTGGTAATGTGCAACAAGAGGAGTGTATTAGATTTTTATTAGGAATTTTTAGTGCGTAACAAAGTGAATCGAACCGAGGCTTGCTTTGGCTCTGGATGACTGCAAGGGCCCTTGAAAGCAGTGTGTGCCCGGGCTGTTGCTTGCTCGGGCGTTAAATCACTGCAGCGAGAGCCCTGGTATTTGCTTTTCCTCTAGGTGCTAACTCTTATCCCTTCCCAGAGCTGTGGGTGTGACCCAAGTGTCATGGTCCTTGCAGGTCCTTGGTCCTCCCAGGGCTGCTGCCTGCTCTCTGCTTCTTCTAGAACGAAAATTGTGTTGGTGAAAGGCAGCAGCTGGTGGCCGGAGTGGTCCACCTGCGTGGTTGTGATGCTCCAGCAGTTTGTCTGGATATTCCATCGAATTTTCAGGGATAATACTGTAGCATTAAGTAGAGGTGAAGGAAATAGAGCTTGGGCAGGTTATTTTTTGTCTCTTTAAGGATGCTTGAGCATCCATGGGGGAAGAGAGCTGGGAAAGGATAAGGGAGCGTTGTGGCTCAAGGTAATTATTGGGTTGTTATTACTTATATCGCTGAAGCGGCATTGGCGTTGCAGATACACCCAGAGCATCCTCGTCCCAGAGCGTTTTCAAGTTTGAACTGTGAAACGACAGAGTGCAGGTGGATGTGGCAGGTACAGGAGGGTGTTGCAACTCCTTGTAGGAGAGGACAAGCCTTTCTCTTTGTTCTAGCACCATTTAAAGTAGTTACAACTCGTGCTAATTAAGACTTATTTTTCCCCAGTGTGCCGTTCTATATGTTATTTTTTTCCTATGAAATTGTCTTACATCAATGAATGATGTTTTCTGTAGTTTATATGCCACGAACAGTGAAGAATATTTCAAGAGCATCACACGGGGATGTTTTTGAGGTGACACTTGTGGCTGTTTCTCTTTCAAGGTGACACTTGTGGTTCTTACTCTTTTGAGGTGACACTTGTACATCTTCAGCGCTGGCCTGGGAGAGCAGCTGGCAGTGTCACCGCTCTGCACGGGTCCGCTCATCTCCCATCACCCAACTCTTGTGTTGAATCAGCCAGTGGAAAATGAACAAGGGACGTCCTGAACTGCTCTTTCGCAGGGCTGCGTCTTGGGTTTGACTCCTGGAAGGTGGTTTCTGCAGGCTGTGGAGATGTTTCATCCAAAATCCTCAGTGAAAGCACCTGCTCTGGCCGTCATCTTTTCTGCCTCTTCCTTTTTCCATCTCTTGTGTCCATATATAACAGCAAATGCTTCCAGTAAGAGTGATGAAAATTACCAATTAACTGCCTGTGAGAAAGCGAGGGGACGCCAGCTGTGAGCAAGCCACTTCTCCCTCCCTAGGCTCGCAAGTAACCCTATCCCCTTCCCAACTTGCCTCCCAACGTCCCGGAGGATATGCCCAACCCAGGTGGGTGTATCGCTTGTGGGGGAGAACGGGGAGATGGCACACGAGTAAGAAGGGAGACAGGGAACAAGAGAAACTTCAACTGAAGGTTTATTCTGGTGCGCAAGAGCTATCTTTACCCGTCTTGGCTCAAGACGGCGCTTCCATTTGTAAAGTCCCTACAGAAGCATCCAGCTTGGCATCCCACTCATGACAGGCATGCCGGCCCTGGCTTGGCCTCCTTGCCGCAGCTTCAGGAAGCTTCTCGCTCCCTTCACAGGTGCCTTTCCAATTTTAAGATTTGGTTCGAATGCGTAGAATTGATGGAATTTGGAATTGAAAGCTATAGTCAGATGCAATTACCGTAAATTAAAAAAGCATCCAAGGCCGACACGGAGAGCTGTTGGTGGTGGGGGCCTGGAAATCAGGGCTCTTGAGGCCAACGGGGGAATCGTGTGGTATTAAAAAGGGATTCGATGCCTGACACCTCCCTTGGTAATTTTTGCTGTGATGATCTCACCCCAGTCCTCTCGTTGATTTGCCACTTGGCTCATCTGATTCCTTGTGGTGTCTTGACACCCCCCTACCCTTGTCTGTCAATCTGCGTGGGCTGTGAAGGGTAATTAGTTGCAGGAGCTGATGGAGGGCATGGTGTTATTGCTATGGCTGTGCTCCCTTCTTCCTTTCCCTGGATAAAATCCCTGCTCGCTCTCAGTTTGGTGGTGGCACTTGCCTTCCTGCAGGTCTCCCTCAAAAATCAGAGCTAGTGGTGGGGAAAACCTCAGGAAGTTGTGCCACCAGGGCTGGTTTGGGTGCAGACATGTCCCTGCGGTGCTCAGAGCTCCTCTTGGGCTGCTGAGCCTGCACGTGAATCTTCTCCGTGCCTGGAGGATCTTTCAGGGCACCCGCTCTGATTCTGAGGAGTTTCTCCTTGGCTTCCGACCTTTATCTGCTCCATGGTGGATGTCTCAAAGAGTGACCTGATGGCCTCTGCTCCCTTCCTGGGTGGTTGCTTCTCCTTTCTTTCAAGTAACCCCTGATGATCAGCTCCTAAATCCTTCCTTTGAGTTAGGAATGGGCTGTTTCCATCCTGCTATGCCAATAATTTTGCAAGGCTCTCAGCCCTTCAGGATGCTTGTGGACTGAGAGTTGGGCAGCGTATCCAGGCGTCTTGGCTCTTACTCCTGTCCTAACACATAGGTATGGTCCAGATTGAAAGGATGCTTTGGAGAGACTCCTTTTTCCTTTCTTCACCCTCAACGTGTCTGTTGGTGACCATTTGGAGGCTGGATGTGCTGGTCTGATTTGGGTACCACCTGCTTAAAGCTACTCCCTGTAGTAATGAGGGCTGCCCATGTGCCCTGTCCCAAACGCGTGTTACCGAGCCCCAAGAGCCAGCTTTCCTGACACCACCAATACCTGCAAATCTCCTTTTTTTTAGGGGGGGGAGGGGGGCGAATCCAAAGCTCAGAAACAAATGGGAAGCTCTCGGTCAGCATCTGCAGCTGTCTGCGTGCTAAGCCTGGCAGCTTGTGATGAGCTGCAGCTTGCAGGAGGCAAACAAGTGGTGTGGGGTGTTTTATTTTATTTTCCCTTCCCCTTTTGCCCCAGGGAATGCAACAGGGCTGGATAAATCCAGGTGTCTGATTAGCCATGCTTAATTAAGAGCTCGGTATTCCGGAGTGAATCTGGTGGACTCAATGCAGTCTCAGCAGAAGGGAGCCCGGAGGAAAGGCTCGGTCCCATGGGCACGGCACATCCGGGCTGCCCAGCCCTTCGGGAGCACCGTGTCCTCAATTTTCCCAAGTTGCTGTTTCTTTTGGAATAAGCAGCGGGGAAAAAGGTATCACGAGAGGTCGGGGAAGCGGCAAAGCACAAGTTGTTGCTGGCAGCGGAGCAGAAGGTTTCCACGCCCCGTGGAAAACGCGGCTGTGTTGGCTGTGCCCCGGTTTGTGATTTGGGATATTAGGAAAAATTTCACCAAAAGGGTTATCGAGCATTGGAACAGGCTGCCCAGGGAAGTGGTGGAGTCACCATCCCTGGAAGTATTTAAAAGATGAGTGGACGTGGTGCTAAGGGACGTGGTTTAGTGGTAACTTGGCAGTGTTAGATGAAGAATTGGACTCGATGATCTTAAAAGTCTCTTCCAACCAAAACGCTTCTGTAATTCTGTAAACCAGGGCTGCTGCGTGCGCGAATACGGTGCTTTTTGTCTCCTCAAATTGTGGCAGGGTAACACGGTGCTCCCTGCCAGGTGGTGCATTTAAAGAGAAGCAAACACCCCCTTTCCCATCCTCGAATGTGCCCCCCTCACCCCCAGCCTTGCTCTCGGGTTGGGATATTCAGTTACTGTCCCTGCTCGTGCTCGCTGTGAAGCCTCTCTGCGCTCTGCCGTACGCCCCGTCCCCTCCCCGGGACGGGAGCCTTCACCTTGGCAGCTCCTTCAGGCAGGAGCAGCCTTTCTGCCTTTTATTTCTCTGCCTCATTGACTCCCCATCTGTTTTCAGTTGCCGGCTGCAAATGTACCTATTCCTTTTGGCTTTTGCCTCTTTTTTTTTTTTTTTTTTTTTAAATTTTTCCCCCCTCCCTTCCAGTTTTCATTTTAATTGTAGCCGCGTTGTTTAACTCAGCATGTTTCCAGCGCTGAAACGTGGAGCAGCCAAGGGATGGAGGTTTGCGAAGGGGAGGGCGGTCAGGGAAAATAACCCCCTCTGGGGTTTACTGTCTGACCCTGAAGGCAGAGGGGCTGCCCTGGCGGGGGGGTTAACCCAGGGAACAGCAAGAGTAAATCCTAAAGGCATCATATTTCGGATGAGTTTAGAAGTATCAGGGTTCAGCCCAGCACCACCAGCTTCCCCTGCCGCTCCGGACTGCTGAGCTTAACTCTGTGTACATCTCGCTCCAGCAAAAGCAAGAAGGGCTCCTTTCAGTGCGTTTCTTACTTTGGGATCAAGCCAGGGTTTAATTACACATCTCCTAATTGGAAAGAAAAATTCTGAGCAATACGTAGCTACCCACAGCCTGTTCTGCAAAGTTTTATAGTCACATATGCTGCCGCTTTTCCAGTTCTTCGTATATAACGTTGTAAAGCACGTTCAGGCAGAGGCGTGCAATCTATGGAAAAGAAATGGCTTTTTTTTTTTTTTTCCTTCTCTCTTTTTTCCCCTTTGGATGTGGAAAAGCAGATGCCGAGGCCGGCATACACGGACCCTGGCACCGCTGGGACCGCGGTGGTACCCTCTAGGGGGCACGATGCACCCGCCTTCGCCAGCGAGACCTGGACCGGTTTTTCAGCAGAGAAGGGTTGTTTTGGTTTTTTGTTTTGTTTTTTTTTTTTCCCCATAGGAAGCGACAGTAGGGAAATGAACTGAGAGTTACAAGAAACAGCAAAATATCCGTGTGTTCAGCAGGAAAAGCAGCCTGGCCAGAGCTGGTGGGCTTTTACCCTTTAGTGATGCTCTGCTTGAATTTTTGCAGTGATTTAAGATGTGGAGCTTGCAAACGCTCCTGCGCTTGGTTTTAAGCAGTCCTGGCGGTTTAAAGATCACCCAGAAAGCGGCTGTGTTTTGAAACACGGTTGTTTTAACCCAGCAGAAGTACGAAGGGCAACTTTTAAAAAGCCAAATGCAGCCAAATAAAAGATGTGGATGTGCAAAAGCGCTCGTGCCCCTGTGAGAACTTGGGCTCTGGGAAAGGGGACAGGGTATGTTGCTTGCAAAGGGGACTTTGAAAGGTTCAAGTTATCCTCTTTTTCTTAAAGACAGGCAGCACACGTGTGATTTCTGAGCTGGCTTGTTGGGTCCTTGCATCTTTCTTTTTAAGGCAAACCTAATTCAACCCTTCTAGCCCCAATAAAAGTCAGTGCGAAACCAGGCAGCGCTTGTGACCTCCTCTTTGGTTAAACCCCCGTGACTGTCACCAGGATAACTCAGGGTCTGTGTCAAGGGGCAAGAATTTAATTTAAACAGTGTGCTGTTTGTTTTTTTGTTTGTTGGTTTTTTTTTTTTTTTTTAACTATTACATTGCCTGCACTATTGAGCTGCTAGGCACAAGAGCCGGAGGCATTAATACGCAGAGAAAATGACTCTGTGCGCGGTAAAAACCTTTCGGAGTAAATCCTGTTTTCCAGTGCTCCTGTAATTACCTCTTGCCTCGCCGTGTCTGATTACTGCGTTAGAGATAGAGCTTGCGTTGCTTTTGTGCTGCCTCCGTGATATTTCCTATACAGTGCTGATTTCGGCCCCGTTAATTGATTCCTAATACTCACGTGAGTTGACTGGTCATTTTTATTTGGTCGTATTATTTCAATAAAGCCTTTCCACGCATTTGGGAGCGTCACTTAAAAACTCGTCACTCTCTCTTCTCTGCTAGAACGCGATTAATTGTTTGCTGCGTTAATTGCTCTACCAGGCAGAGAGGAGACGACGTGGCATCATCTTGGACCTTGCGGTGAGGCTCTGGTCCCGTCTGGACCAGGATCAGAACAGCGGAGGGGAAAGCTCCGTCGTTTAATGAAATGCCTCTTTGCCAATCGGTCCCTGCCGACCTGGATTGCCTGGGATTAAGATGGCAAATAGCTGTCTTCGTGCCAGAGGTATTTAGTGACTCTGACCAAGTTAACGGGCTAGCAGAGGGCTGGCAATTGTTCCTGCTTGTCTAACGCTGCCCGCGATAGCCCGACAAATACAGTTGTGTGTGGTGTAATTCCCACAGGCAAATCAGCGGCGGTACGCGGCGGCATAGATAAACCTGGGTGCCTGGACGTTTGGCTTTCTGGGGCTGTAATTACAGAGCTGGTAACGATGCTGCTGGAAACAGCCCGGGTCTTTGTTATCCCCACGAACCTTTCGCCGAAGGGTGGCTGCAGGAGTGATGAGATGCATGTAAAGGACAGCTAGGGGAGGGGAGGATACACCACCCCCTCTTTAAAAGGGCAAAAATTTAGGGTTAAAAAACCCAACCCAAACCATTTTAGAAATATAATTTTAGTGTGAGCATTCAATTTTTGCAGCATAAAATTCCTTCAACTACAAAAAAAAAAAAAAAAGCAACCCCCGAACTCCTCCAAAGCCTCACTTTTCCATGAAGCATCCTTTAACTGGGATTTTATCTTTTTTTTTTTTTTTTTTTTTCCTTTCCTTTCTTTTTTATACTTGCCCATGAGGATTTTGTTCTGGAGAGGAGCGCGGCGAGGCACAAGCCCCGGGTTGTAACTCTGCTCGAGCCTGACATTGCTGCATCTGCCTCCTCCCCGGCTCATCCTTCTCGACTTTTTCTGCTGGTTCAGTTTTTCTCCAGCTAGTAATCGTTTTAGCAGATGGTGGGATAAAGTGATGCTGACCAGGAAATTACCTGTAAGCTGAGAGCAACGGCGCCTTTATCCATCACAAAGCACCGAAAGGCAGTTTTCGGCACTGCTTGGCTTGGCCGAGGAGGGCATGGAGTTATGGAGGAGGGTGGGAAAAAACTCTCCAGGCTCTTTCCTGGGTGACAGCGTGAGGGTTTCTTGGGATAAAGGCTGTCTTGGTGATTTGAGACTGCTGTAATTGCGATTTAAGGTGGTTTTGGTGATATACTGTAAAGCAGTGCACATTTCCACAGGGCAAAACTAGGTGGTCACTGGTTTCATGCGCTAGATATTTGGTACAGGAGAGTGGGATCTCCGGGAGATTCCTGGGGGAGCCGGGCAAACCCTCTGGGATGTGTTGCCCTGCCAGCGCAGGACTCTGTGGAGCGCATTTCTCCCACGATTTTAGCACCCAAAAAGGAGGGAGGTGAAAAACAGAGTATTGCATGCGATTAATCTTTCCCTTGCCCCCCTTTATTCATTTATTCATTAAAATAATGGATCTCAGCCGGGCAAATGCTGCTCTGGGGAGATGCTCCCATCTCTCCAGTGCCCGCTCCGGGCTCAGCAAAGCACGGCACAGCCGGCTGCGGCATCGGTAACGCGGTGCGGGCGACGTAGCCGGTAAGTAAGACACTCGCCGGCTCACTACATTGCGAAGTAATGAAGTGGAAATGAACTCCCTGCCTGGCGAGGAAAGGGCGGGGGGCGGGGGGGGGGGATTAGCTCCCGACAGCGGCACTCGGCTGCGGAGATTGATGGGATGTGCTGACGTCGGGTACCAAACACGACCATCTCACTTTGGTGAGCAATTAATCTAAAGGTTCGGTGATCTGTCATCCTCTCCCGCTCCCGAAGAGCCGGGAAATTTGTTAGGAGAGTTTGAAAAGAGCTTCCATGTTGCGGTTTTTGGCCAGTTTTCTCTCCTTCCCCCTGCGGAGAAAGAGTTGAGGGTGAGATGCGAAGGCATCTTCTAGCTCTGCTTCGCCGGGGTGGGTTCAGGGCGCAGAACTTTTTCATGGGACCCCACGTCTCTGAGGAGGTGAATTCAGTGACACACATCGGTCTAAATATGCTCAAGCGTGGGTGCTTGCGCATATCCATAAATACGCTCCTATACCTGGATGAATCTCCATTTATAGGAACTGCTTGATATTTAAAAAAAAAAAATCATTTCACTACTGATTTTTAATTATTTTTTTAAAGCGTAGGGCCGGAGGGGAGAACGAGCAAGGAGATATATCATCTCCAACTTTTTACTGTCCCTGTTGTTCCTTTGGAGGTAGCTGCGGGGGGGTAATACAGTCGTTCTCTGCCTTCCCCAAAACGCTTCACGGACTCCTGAAGATCTACAGACAACAGGGTGAAATGATGGAGTGAAATATTACTGTGCGTTACCCCCTAAAACCAAACCCAAACTCCTCATCCGTGGAGACGGGTCCCTCACAACTCCGCGCGCAGTTTGACATCTCTTTTTCTCTCTGCGCTTGCTCCAGCCCCTTTGCAGGGCATCTTTCCAGCCATTGATTTAAAAATATGCGTTTAATCTGAAAGCAGGAAGGTTGGTGACTGCAAAAGTGATGGTTCAACTGTGCTCCCGGTACCGGGCCGGTCTGCAGGGTGAATAGCTAATGCATTAATCCGCTGTACTGGTGAGACTGGGGGGAGGGATGATTTAAAAGCAATCAGCCCGCTGCTCCACTTAGGACAGTCAAAGAAATATGGAAGCGGCTTTGGAAGGAAGAAAAAGGTTAGTCTGGGTTTTTTTTCCCCAGTTTTATCCTTGCTTCCGCTGTTAATCCCTTTGGTTTAAGAAGAGTCTTCTCATCTTTCCCTGTCTCATAAGCGAGGGGGGAAACACTTCTGGGAGGTTGAGAGCTGATGTTAAAAAATTCCTCCGAGGTAACCTAAGGGAAGGACAAAGTATTTTCCCTTGCGCTCATCCTTGAAAGATACAGCGAGAGAAAGTGCCTTGGGACGCCAGAAGCTTTGAAAATAATGTGCAGGTAGGGAAAGATTGCTGAAAACAGGAGAAATAATTAAGGAGTGAGGGGGGGGAAAGGAAGAAGAAAGTCGGCCCTTAAATTCAAACATCACTTTTAACCGGGCGGCACAGGGTCGGTGCGCTGGCGGTACCCAAGTATGGGTAGCTTTTCGAGACCAGGCATTTATTGACCGTGGGCAGATTTAATGGCACATAATATGTCGATGGCTGTTAGGATCCTGTGATTTTTGTCCTGCGATGCTGGAGGAGCCTTTCTCAATTCTTTTGGAATAGCGCTCGTGCAAAATCGATTTATTTTTGAGAGGGGACAGAAGGGAGAGGTGTTGGAGGATTATCGATATGGGATTAATTTGATACATGGTTTTTGGTCCCAAGTTAAGTTGGTGCCGCCTTTTAATCTGCATCTCAGTTTGGCAGGGGCTAAAGCACCTTTAAACCTCAGCTAGGGTTTTTTTTCTACGTGGGTTTGCAGCAGAATTAGACCCAAACACTAAGTATGGATCCAGATTAACCATGTTTTAAGGGCAAAGCTTGAGCAGCGGAGGGCAGAGAGGTCCCTAGAGCCTGGGACCTGGGCTGTGGCAGGGGCTAAAGCACCTTTAAACCTCAGCTAGAGGGTTTCCTGCGTGGGTTTGCAGCAGAATTAAACCCAAACGCTGCATAAGGATCGAGATTAATCATATTTTATGGGCGTATCTTGGGCGGTGGAGGGCAGAGTTGTCCCTAGAGCCTGGGACCTGGGCTGTGGCAGGGGCTAAAGCACCCTTAAACCTCAGCCCGATGTTTTTCTACGAGGGTTTGCAGTAGAATTAGACCCAAACACTGACTAAGGATCCAGATTAATCATATTTTGTGGGCGAATCTTGGGCAGTGGAGGGCAGAGTGGTCCCTAGAGCCTGAGACCTGGGCTATGGCAGGGGCTGAAGCATCTCTAACCCTCAGCTAGAGGTTTTTCTCTATGGGTTTACACCAGAATTAAACCAATTAACCAGAATAAATCCAGATTAGCCATGTTTTATGGGTGAATCTCAGGCAATGGAGGGCAGAGCAATCCCTAAAGCCTGGGACCTGGGCTGGGGCTGGTACTGGTATTAATAAAAGGGCAGCGCAGTCGTTTAGTCCAGGCTTCCTGCACACAGTTGCTACAAATCCGGAGGCACAACTGGCATGCCATGTTAATGTCCTAGTGTTTAACTGCCCCCTGCCCCCCCCCCCCCGCCCCGCCTCCACCCCAGCAGGCGAGGATGCCTCACAATATTAATAGCCGTACAGTTTGTGAATTTACACGGCTGTACCGAAACCTGACGCCGGCCGCTTTCCCACATGTCGTCCTGCAGATGGACGGAATTGCTTTGTAGAGTCGCTGCAAGCTTGAAAACACAACACTGCTGTTTCCAGCGCCCGGAGCAGGGGGGAGTGAAAACCTGCAGTTCTTTTGTTTACATCCTGCTTTAATCCTCTTTCCTCTGCTTCGGACCGATGCGTGGAGCGGGGAATGGAAGTTAAATTGAAGCGAGGGGAGTCCTGGAGAGGGGGGCATCAGTGATGTCCTCTGTTAGTTTTCCACCATGGCTTGCAGCAAGTTGTCCTGGCCTCTCGCTGCCTCAGTTTCCCCATCTGATCAATGAGGCTATGGCCTTAACGCTGCTGAGGATAAAACCAGTAACATGCTGGAAGCTGCTCTGATTTTGAAGGCAAAGGGTGGAAAAGCAGCTGCGTGTGTTGCAAAGCTGCGTGGTACTTCGAGACTCAGCCCTTCCTGCAGCCAGGAGGTTTCTTCCAGCCCTTGCAGCTCTGGTTTCTCCTGCCTGTGAGACAGGTCCCCTTCGCAGACCCTCTTTTCTCGAATGGGTGTCCCATTCTCCATCCCTTGTTCTGGGTAGGCTCTTGTTCCCAGAGGTGAGGGAGCAGCAAGCCCTTCTTCCTAATCACCCCACTTAATTGCCCCCAGGATGCCCTGTGCTTCATGGGCAGAGGAAGTTCTCCTTCTGGAGTGCTGCGTCCAGCTTTGGAGTCCTCAGCACAACAAGGACATGGACCTGTTGGAGTGGGGCCAGAGGAGGCCCCGGAGATGCTGGGAGGGCTGAAGCCCCTCTGCTGGAAGGACAGGCTGAGAGAGTTGGGAGGGTTCAGCCTGGAGAAGAGAAGGCTCCACGGAGACCTTGCAGCCCCTTCCAGTTCCTAAAGGGTCTCCAGGAAAGCTGGAGGGGAACTTTTTACGAGAGCATGTGGTGGTACGACGAGGAGTAATGGCTTCAAACTGGAAGAGGAGAGATTTAGATGAGATATCAGGAAGAAATTCTTTATGGTGAGGGTGGTGAGGGACTGGAACAGGTTGCCCAGAGAAGCTGTGGCTTCCCCATCCCTGGAGGTGTTCAAGGCCAGGCTGGACGGGGCTCCGAACAACCTGGTCTGGTGGGAGGTGTCCCTGCCCAGAGCAGGGGGTTGGAACTAGATAATCTTTAAGGTTCCTTCCAACTCTGACCACTCTATGATTCCTTCAAGGTAAAGCAGCTTTCTGCAGGGGGCTGGAGCCCTGGGGAACAAGTCCATGTCTTGGATCGGTGTAAGTACCAGGTGGCCAAAATGCTTCTTCAAGGTGCGTGGGTGGGTTGACACCTCCACGTGGCGTCTTTGCTGGGTTCTCCTTTCCCGGGTGGGTTCCTGCAGCGCAGCCATCCTATGCCATTGCTCCCCGAGCTGTTCTGGTTTCTTCAGACCTCCTCAAGCTGCAAAGTTCATGAGATCCTCCAGCGCTCTGCACTGGGGCTCCACAGGCTCTGCTGCGGTGTTTCTGAGATACTGCCATAATCACGTACCTCGGTGGCCATTTGGTCCTGACATTTAAAAGGAGATCTCAGCCTTCGTCTTGAGTAATTGTCATTTATTGGTCTCCAGGCAGACACCCCTGCACTCAATGCCAGGTGTTTCTTTACCTCTGGAGGTTCTCCCCAGACGTCATCACTGCAAATTCATGCTCATTCTCCCTTTTTTTTTTTTTCTTTCTCAGCTGGCTCTGCAAATTGCCGTGTAAATGCTCTGAGAACAAGATCTCAGACCTGCCTCACCTTTTATGCCTTTGCTGCCGTACAGTCGACACTAAACTGAGCTTTGCTGCTTTAAATATTGTGTGATTGCAACCCCGCCCCCCCTCCAAGAGACACCGTCAAGAAGTCGTGTGCTTTGTAGGGTGATTTCAGAGATCGTATCATCTTGAAAATGCCATTGCAAAAGGAAACCTCGGCCGGTGTGATGGGTTTTGTTCTGGGAGGATTGCTCATCAGCTTGGGAGAGTGTTGCGATCGGTCCCGGCGTCGATGGGAGGGAAGCGAGAGCCATTTTGCAGCCGGGCAAAAGCTTATCACTTGCCCACGATGACAGTAATAGCAGCTGTCAACCCGCTGGGGGCTGCTCTCGAAAGCCGTGATGATAACTTCACGGGGGTTTCCCTTTGACGGGAGCAGGACGGAAAGGGGTGAGCCCGTGGGGAGGATTGCATTAGGAAAGCTGGTGGGTGACGGCTCATTTGCGGAGTGCTCAAGAACCTCATTTCACATATTTTCTCTATAAACTTGGCAAATGGAGGGCCGAGTTGCGCTAGTTTTTGCTACGTGCTTTGTATTGCTTTGTGCCCTGCTCCTCTTCAGAGAAATAAATCCGCCGGAGGTATATTTTGTCAGTGGTAAGTATTGCCATTGCTTTGCATCAGATGTGGTGCAAATTATGGAACCCTGTATTAATAATCGCTTCCCAGGTTGTTATAAATTTCCACGTAGCTAAATATTGATATTCCACTCCAGCTTTATTGATAGGCATCCTCCTGGGCTGCCATATTGTTCCAGCTTTTATGAATATGAAAAATCAAAGTCGGTTTATTATTTTAAATAGCTTTGAGCTGGGTTGTATTGTTTTACGTCTGAAACCACTTGCATTAATCAAGGGGGAGGTTTGGGGTTTATTACTCTGTCAACCAAGAGCTTTCGCTACGTGACATTACCGAAGCAAGGCGGCAAGCTTGCGCCGTTGAGATAATGGATGGCGCTATCCGTGGGGGATGCCAAGCAATGCCGGGAAGCGGCATTGCAAGTTAACGAAGAAGTTCTTGAGCTCTGAGCAGGGCATGGATGTTTTTTTGCCCACCTGAGAGCAGCTTTGTTGGGAGCCTGCGGGCACCACGTACCGTTTTGTGTCATCTTCGCCTTGAATCCGGAGGAGCCGCTGGAGGGACTGGTGGATCTCCAGGTGCAAACGAAGCTCCGAGTGGAAGGTTCTGCTCCCCGGGTACCTCTTCCCGTGTGCCTTGGGGCTTCTTGCTGAGACAGCTGGTGATCCTCCGGGCACCCAGGCATCCTCCCTCCTGATATCTGCACCCAGCAGGAAGGGAAAAAACTAAAGAGGCAGAGGATAAGAGGAGGAATCTGCCTTGTGCTGCTCTGCTCGCTCTCCCCAGCTTCTAATCGCTTGAGGACATGGCACCGGCGCCGTCTGTTCCTGGGAGCCACCACCCCGAAGGAAGCACGTTCCTCCCCCAAAGAGCCAGCCGATATCTGGGGACCTCTCTGCCGCATCGGGGACTTGCAGAAGTACATCAAGAGGAGAAAATCATCCCCGAGAAGCATCTTTGCAAGGTTTTGCTGAGCTTGTAGGAAGATTTTGCTTAATTGATTGTCTTCTATTATTCTCAAGCATGTTTAGCCCCCTCTGGAAGACTGGTTTGTTGGACTGGAGCTGACTGAATGGGGAGTTGGGCACTGGGGACAGCACGAATTTAGCTCCTGGAAAAAAAGAGCAGCTGGGACATGTCATCCCGATGCTGGAGGTACAACGCTGTCCATCGTGTCCCTCATTTG
This sequence comes from Larus michahellis, assembly GCF_964199755.1. Taxonomy (NCBI): domain Eukaryota; kingdom Metazoa; phylum Chordata; class Aves; order Charadriiformes; family Laridae; genus Larus; species Larus michahellis. Next base: position 168,473,721 of record NC_133897.1, on the reverse strand, counting down.
AGGTGCAGCCTGCTGTGTCTGGGCAGATCTTTCTCCAAATGCTGTCCCTTGGTCTGGCCTAACTGAGCGATTTTGCTTTGATCGCAGGTCAAAACTGGCTGCAGCTTTTTTCCTCCAGTGGAGAGACAATGGGCAAAGCCCACGCTGGGCTGTTTTGGCTGGCATACAGTTCATTTTGACCCTTATGTCCCATCTACCATCAGGCCTGTGTGCCCAAGGAAGGTTTTCACGTGAGATTGTGTCGCTTTTTGCCTTGAATGCAATAATGCTGGTGGTAAAATTACGACGTGTTTGGCTATTTTTTTTCAAGCCATTCTTTGCAATGAATGGTTCCTGAGTGCAACAGCGGCTCTTTGAGCTCCTTTTGCAGCCACCGAGTTGCAATTCTCAGCTTTTTTTTTTTTTTTTCTTTCCCTGTTAATTGTTATAATTACTTTTAAAACCTGGCCCCTGATAAGAGGACTTAGGTAGACACACTGGCTAGGTTTTATTACAGAACCTGCTCTTGCTAAAGAAGTTATTTTTGCTGAAGGCTTCCATCAAACTGCTGAGTCAAGACAACGGCTTGATGGGATAACATCTTCTCCGCTACCTTCTGTTCAGACCCTTGAGCCCCATTTGCCTGGGTAAAGATGTTGTGTTTCTTGGAAGGCAGCTTGTGTTAAAGGAGCCCTCAAGAAAATGCTGTGAGCTCATGTTGGAGGAGACAGCACGTGTGTCTACAGTCGGAGGGTTTGACCCTGGAGCCGTACATGATGTACCCCGAAGCTGAGGGTGGAGTGATGCTGCCGCAAGTTGGTTCCCCATGTTGACCATTCACAGAATCACAGATTAGTAGAGGTTGTAAGGGATCTTTGGAGATCATCTAGTCCAACTCCCCTGCCAAAGCAGGGTTACCTAGAGCAGGTTGGACGGGAACACGTCCAGGTGGGTTTTGATCTCCAGAGTTGGAGACTCCACCACCTCTCTGGGCAGCCTCTTCCAGTGCTCTGGCACCCTCAAAGGAAAGAAGTCTTTCCTCACGTTGAGATGGAATTTCCTGTGTTCCAGTTCGTGCCCGTTGCCCGTTGTCCTGTCGCTGGGCACCACTGAGAAGAGTCTGGCCCCATCTTGCCACCTGCCCTTTAGATATTGCTCAGCATTGATGAGATCCCCTCTCAGTCTGCTCTTCTCCAGGCTAAACGGACTCAGGTCTCTCAGCCTTTCCTCGGCAGAGAGATGCTCCAGTCCCTTTTCATCTTCATAGCTTCCACTGGACTCTCTCCAGTAGTTCCTTGTCCTTCTTGAACTGTGGAGCCCAGCACTGGACCCAGTACTCCGGCTGTGGCCTCACCAGGGCAGAGTAGAAGGGGAGGATAACCTTGCGGTTATCCTTGGGGACCATCAAGACCTGCAAGTGGTTTGACTTCTGGACTGGTCTTGGAGATGGTCAGTGCTTTCCAACTGGAGGTGGCACCACCTCAGAGCTTGGTGCTGGTAGTCAGCTGCTCTTAACTTGACTTTTCAAGCAGGGCCTTGGCTAGAAGGTTATGTTGCTCAACGGAGCCATGCATGGAAAGGCTTCGAGGGGGGTGCAGCGGGGCTTACACAAAAATAGTTACGCATCAGACTGAAATCATTAATGCCCGTTGCCCGCAGAGACTAATTAAGGAGAGCTGCAGCTGTTTTTGGAAGCACTTTGCGGGCATTACAAGTGAGCACATGCTGGAGGAGCTCTCCGAGTGTGAAACATTAGGCAAGGCGTTTCATGCCACTGTGTGTGCAAGCGCTGCGCCCCGAAGAGCTTGGGCCGGTGGGGGGGCGGACATGGGGAGAGAGTGGCAGAGTTTCCCAAAATGTTTGCTTGGAAACGGTTTGCTTTTGTCCAAACAACAGGTTGTGAGTGGTGACAGCCCGGCTGCTCCTGAGCTTAGGCATGGTCAGATCATGAAGCCTGAGCATCTGATGGAAAAGGCTAATAAGGTTCCCCCCCTGCCTCCCCCTCAAAAAACCTTCTGCCTTTTCCATTTGTCTCCTGTAGACAGTCCCGTGCGTGCGGTGGGGCAACTGGTTTTGCCCCCGTGGTGTCAATGCCTGGTGCCTGTGGTGTAGTACCTGGCTGCTCCTCTGTGCCTCTGGCTACTATCATTGTGTGTTGCGTCTGAAGAGGCGTTTCATTACGTGAAGTTGCATCTCAGCAGGGCTTGGCTGCCATCCCAGGAGGGTCCAGGACCATGCTTCTGCCTTTTGGTCCTTGAAATCCTCCGACCTCATGGTTCACGTACCAGCAGGTGGTTTTACCTGTCTTAAAAGGCAAAGAAACGTTGCGTGCAAAAGCTTCTGAGATGCGTGTCTGAAGAGCACTCTGTGCTGGTACTTAAGGACTAGGAGTATTAAAGCTGCCTGGATAATCAGTGGAGTTTCTAATTTCAGTCACTTTATTTTAGAGCTGGAGTAACGCGAGTGCCCTGCAGATCCCTCGGGCGTGCTTTCGAGGGTGCTCTGCCTCCCAGCCTCCAGCCTGGCTCCTTGTTGTTGTTGCTCAGCCACTTTGTGGGTCTGCAGAGGTCCCTTTTCACGCGTCGTTCGTCTCGGCGGTCTTGGCAGTACCTGGAGCTTTGCCAAGCCCGAGCTGGCCCCGGCAGTGTGCGCGACGTCCTTCCCCCATCCCCTCTCCCAGCCTGCAACTCCCCATGAATTCATCCAACCTGCAAGGGAAGGGCTCAACCTCCTTTTTAAGGGTGGTTCCTGTTTACTGGGAACCCTCTACCCCATCAGGCTTAAAGTGTGTTGTACAAGATTCCCTTTATTCCTCCTTTTGAATTATCTGGTTATTTTATATAGTTATGTAGATATCTACTTATCTACTATTGTGTTTTCTGCACGTGGGACATATAAATGTAGTTCTCCAAGACAGCGGGTTACATTGGGGTATTATAAAAGAAGTGATAAAGATGCTTTGTAAAAACTTGTACCGAGTTGTGCGGGACTCTTGAACCTCACCTGAAATCTTTCATGCCTTGATCTGAAACCCTCGCAAAGCAGCACAGGGTTTGTCAAAGTGGTTTAGATCATAAAGCCGTATGCTCTGGCCCTGTGCCCGAGCAATAGCCAGTGCATGGTTCTTCTGGGAGCTAACGGGAGAAAGGTTTGGGAGGCGTTAGTGGAGTTGAGAGTGGGGCTCGGAGTCCAGCTATTCATGAGTCTTTGCTGAGCTGCCCGGTGGCATGCGCAGAATCCCCATCATGCTGGGGATTACAGTTTTATGGTTTGCACGTGGGATTTGCTGTGAGCTCCTGGTTCTTTTTATAGAGGGACTATTCTGGGGGTATTTTGGCGAGGGGATTTCTGACCTTTGAACAAGAAGTCATTGACACGTAGAGCGGTGCAGAAAATCCAAAGTGACTTTCTCAGTGGTTCTTGCTAAAATTCATCTGTTTTCTGGTCTAGGATCATAGAATCATAGAGACATAGAATCATAGAATGGTTTGGGTTGGAAGGGACCTTAAAGATCATCTAGTTCCAAAGCCCCTGCCATGGGCGGGGACACCTCCCACTAGCCCAGGTCGCTCAAAGACCCATCCAGCCTGGCCTTGAACCCCTCCAGGGATGGGGCATCCACAGCTTCTCTGGGCAACCTGTTCCAGTGTCTCACCACCCTCACAGTGAAGAATTTTTTCCTGATAACTAATCTAAATCTGCCCTCTTCCAGTTTGAAGCCATTACCTGTTGTCTTATTACTACATGCCCTTGTAAAAGGTCCCTCTCCAGCTTTCTTGTAGACCCCCTTCAGATACTTGGAAGGCCGCTATAAGGTTTCCCTGGACCCTTCTCTTCTCCAGGCTGAACAACCCCAACTCCCTCAGCCTGTCTTCATAGGAGAGGTGCTCCAGCCCTCGGATCATCTTTGTGGCCTCCTCTGGACCCGCTCCAGCAGATCCATGTCCTTCTTATGTTGGGGGCTCCAGAGCTGGACACTGTGCTCCAGGTGGGGTCTCACAAGAGCAGAGTAGAGGGGCAGAATCAGTTCCCTCGCCCTGCTGGCCACGCTGCTGGGGACGCAGCCCACGACGTTGCTTGATGGGTTGATTTGTTGTTCCCGTACGCTGGAGCTGTGCCGAGGGGTCTGTTTTGGTGAGGTGGCCTCTCGGTGTGCTTGCCTCTCATCTTGGCATTGTCAGCAAGGGTGCAAATGCCCCAACACCCCTGAGAGATTGTTCTCCTGCAAAGAGAAGCACCTTCAGTTGAACCAAAATTGGTAAAATCCCATTGCAGAACAGTTATGCTGCAGGCCAGGAATTCAGGAGTGTGGATTTGGATATTGATCCAATGGGGCTGGTGATAAGTCTAAAAGAGACGATAGAAGACGAGGCATAAAAAAAAAAAAAAAGCATTGAGTGGGTTATGCAAATAAGAGGTAACCTAAGCAATGGAGTATTTTATTAACTAATAATGCTCAGCACTAATTGTCTTTATGAGACTGTGCAAACATTAATTAAGCTCCTACCACCTGTGAGGTAGGTAAGGAGAAGTACTCTCTTTTATGTGCAGGAGAGCTGATGAGGCTGCACTTTTGCAAGATACTAAAATCCTGTACCTGTTGGAGGGCACTGAGGTGCTGGGTTTTGGTTGGTCTCTTTGCCATCACCTGCACAAGGTGCCCCGTGCAGTGCGTTGCCTTCAGGTTGCCTTCTGGTTTTTAACCAGAAATGGACTTGCTGGTGTAGTTGGATGTTTTTGACCTGTGCAAAGGTCAGCTTTGAAAACAAACCCACAAATTGTATGGTTTTCTTTTGAATTATACGCATTCACACTTTGTATAGGGACGGGATGCTGGCACAACAGCTTGGCAACCTCACGAGGAGTGCCAAGAAACTGTATCTTCTTAAGAAGAATCATAGAATAGTTCACGTTAGAAGGGATCTTAAAGATCATCTAATTCCAACCTCCTGCCCTGGGCAGGGACACCTCCCACCAGACCAGGTTGCTCAGAGCCCCATCCAACCTGGCCTTGAACACCTGCAGGGATGGGGTAACCACAGCTTCTCTGGGCAACCTGTTCCACTGCCTCACCACCCTCACAGTAGATAATTTCTTCCTAATATCTCATCTAAATCTCCCCTTTTTCAGTTTAAAACCGTTCCCCCTCGTCCCATGGCTCCCCTTCCTGCTCCAGAGTCCCTCCCCAGCTTTTCTGGAGCCCCCTTAGGGACTGGAAGGGGCTCTAAGGTCTCCCTGGAGCCTTCTCTTCTCCAGGCTGAACCCCCCCTGGTCTCTCAGCCTGTCCTCCCAGCAGAGGGGCTCCAGCCCTCTGATCATCTTCTTGACCCTCCACCCGACTTGTTCCGACAGCTCCATGTCCTTCTTGTGCTGAGGAAAAGAAGATATATCGGTGCTCAGCAAGTGAAAGGCTCCCTTGTTTTGGGGACATACCGTAGCAAGGGTGTGAAAACTGGCTTCGTTGGGATGAGAATTGGAATATTGTCCCAGCTGAATCAAAGCTCCAGGAGCAAGGTGGTCCATAGGGGAATTAGATGAAGACAAAATAAAGGTGGGCTTGTTCAGGACTCTCAGGGCTGTGGGGCCAATGGATAAGTAATTGCAGGTCAACTTTTTCTAGTTGCAGAAGGAGAATGGTGTGAAAAAGAATGGTAGGAAAGTGGTTTGGCTTTTCCCATATTCACCCTGAACTGGAGCTAACACAGGTGTTGTCAGGAGAACTGTCCTCTTCCTTACAGTGTCACCTCTCTGTCCTTTGGTAGGTGGGAGATGAGTTAACAAGGAGTTGGAAGCTTCCTTGAGAGAGATGGATTAAGAAAAGAAATTAAAGCTTTGGGAGAGATCTTGTGCTGGAAACATGCATGTGTTTGTTCGTGTAGGGTTCCCATTAAATCTCTCCGGAAGTGGAAGATGTAGGGAAAGTAACTGATATCGCAATAAAGTCTTACAGCTGCTGTTTAAATCTTTTGCGTGTACCCGTTCTCCTGGGCCATCAGCAAGTATGACGGGGCTGCACTGCTTATAATACCCTGACAGTGCCAAAAAGGCCCCAGGCGGGATTCGAAGAGGTGCCCTAGGTGTCTTGGCCAAAGTGGAGAGACCTGAACCGGCTGTCATGGTCCTCTTGGCCCTTGTGGTGTGCAAGTGCTGCACAGGGACATCAGGGAGCACCCATCGGCACTGCAGCAGCACATCTTCCATGACATCCCTCTGCATCACCCGGGCAGGCTGTGAGAGGACCTCCTGGCCCAAAGAGCCGAAACCACCTGTCATGAGCTTCGCGAACGCCGAGAGGCCAAGGATGCAAGTCATATTGTTGGTCTGAAACATATGAAGGAGAAGGGAGCAGGTTTTCATCGAAAGGTCTGGAGAAGGGGAGACCCGAAATAACTGTGCTGTGAACTGGGACAGTTGTTGTTGCTGGAACAGCTTGGTAATAGTAGGAGGCTGGTCTGGGAATGTGGAGAGCGTCACTCCTGCCACGGTGTCAGGTTGTCGTTTGTTAGTATTTGCCTTTGCAGCCAAGTTTCTCTTCTGACTTTTTTGGATGAACTTGGTGTTAAAAGTTGGAGGGGGAGATTTTCAAAAGCACATCTCTGGGGGGTTTGCTCACCTGCCTCTCACAAGCTCTTTAGGGAACCATAGCAGTACTTACTGACGGGTTGTCACTGAATGTGAATTGTCAAATGCTCAAAAAAAAATTAACTTGCTACAAACGATTACGCCGAGCCGCATTGTCTTACACAAGGCAGGCAGCAGATTGCAAACACAAACAGTTACGCTCATACATCTGGTGCAATTGGTCATGGCAATGTCCTAATGCTGGTGAGACGCAGCCAGAGCATCTCACCGTGTCCTGTTCTGCTCTCCTCGCCGCTGAGCCGAGCCTGGCTGCTCCCGTGGGTCTGGAGACCAAAGAGACACCACTGCTCCAAACGCATTTTGGAGGCATTTTTCTCTCAAAAGGCTGTACCAAAGGCTGGTCCTGCTGCCTTGGGTATGGAGGATGAGTGGCGCAAGGTCCTCCTTGGCTTAGGAATTACTCTCCTCTTGTAAGTAATTGTCAGAGTGAGAGGTTTGAAAACAGTATTTAATGATGAAATGGAGACCTGGCAATTTTACGTAAGATTCTAGCAGCTTTTGCTCATTGGCACCATTATCACTGGTATTTCTGGCCCTACTTTAATTTCTTTTCCTGGATCAAATGTTCATCGTACTGGGAAGTCGACACCTTGGGCTTCTCTCCGTGTGACCTTTCCCCAAGTGCAGTAACAAAATAGCAAGGAAAGAAGGGCTTTAAGGGAAGGCTCCTCTAACTTAAATGATCTTCGTTTATTGATTTAACCAACACAAAGAGAAACGGTTTGTCCGCTCCCTATAAAATGGGTCAATATTTCTTGACCTGCTTCCCCTTTGCAGGGAAACACTGATAGTGCAGTGAGAACAGAGCATACCAGTGTTTCTTTTTGCATTTTTTTTTCTCCTTTTTGATAATTCTTCCTCTTGAAATCTTCAATGCTGTTCCTCTGCAAGGCATGGTGGAGCTGGGTACTTTGGGGCATGGCAGTCAATGGGGCTATCATGCACTTAAGCGCATGCTGCACTGCCTCTGGGGAGGGCAAGGAGCTTGGTACCAGGATGGGACCTGCCTCAGACCTACAGAAAAGGTGGGAGGATGCTGTTGGCTTTAGCAGGACTTGTCTTCACCCATCTCTTTGGGCTTGAGCAGAGGTTTTGCTCCCTGTTATGTGGAACGTTGGCATTTTGGCTGGTGCAGGGTGCAAAGAAGTAACATCCCTCTGAGGAGCAGAAATTTTGCCTGTTCTTTATAAATGGTCATGGTTTTATTCCTTCTGCCTGTCTTGCTTGTGGGAGAAATTCAGCATTGTCCATGGCTGCCCCTACTCCAGCCCTCCTTGCACCTCTTCATTTAGGGGAGAAGCAGGAGGAAAGAGCCGGTTGGCCTTCATCCCAGGTTCATCTTCCCTCCATCGTCAAGATCTGATGGTAGCACCTGTCCTGGGGCAGGACATGGGCCCTCGTCCCTCACGGGCAAGCGTTGCGCTTGAGGACGAGGGTTGAAGCGACTCCTTGCATGGTCGGGGGCTTGATCCAATGGCCTCACATGGTAGTTTGGGAACTACCACCGAGCTGTGACTCCAGTGGGTATTATTAGAAATGATGTGGTCACACTTAAGCCACAGAAACGTCTCTTGGCATTTGAGTACTATTCACTGTAAAATTATCCCCCGAAGAGAGAGGGGGAAGCACGGTCGCTTGGGTGGTGAAAGGAGACCCAGAGCTAGAGGTGGTTTGGGCTCCGGATTTGTGCTGGGGAGTTTCCAAGGGCACCGCCTGGTGAGCCGGGCTTCCATGCGGCTTGCGTGGTGTATGGAGTTACGCAGGACTTGCACCCGGAGGATTTATTTTCAGGCGGAGGTGGATAGTAGCTGTTTCTCCATCCGAAATATGTATTTGGTTTAATAACAAGCAAGAGCACGTGCCCTTTTCCCTGAGACTACAGAAAACCCCTGTAGCGCTGTCAATAAAAAGATTACCTGACAGCCTCGGAAGGGAAATGAAAATTTATCAAATATTACCACCCCTGTCTAGGATGGCTTGTCAAACTCAGAGGCAGGAGAAGCGAGATTTCTTGTTCTTCTTTCCCTCTCCCACACTGACATCCCTGGCTGATCCCGAGGATGGTACAAGGGGAGTGCTCTGCTCGCCTGTCACTCAGGGTTTAGAAAATTAGGTGTTTATTGGAGGCAGAATCTAGGCATTATCAGAGGTTTGTAGTCGCAGAAGATGCTGTTTCCTTCGAGGCGTGCTGTTGGAGAGCCCTGGATGACTGCTCCGGGCTGCAGGGGTGGAAACCTGAACATAAAGCTCTCTCAGTTGGAGAGTAGAGGTAGGATTATTGATGCGTTAGGTAAAACAGCATTTGTTTTCAACCATAAATGGAAATTTTTCTTCTCTATTTTGCTCCCTTCTTCGTTAGCAGTCTTGGATATAGCAAAGTTAATTGGGACCAGGTGACTTGGAGGTTTGAACTTTCCTTATGGTGATGTCTCTAACTTTATCGTTGACTTCAGGAGCTAAGAAGCCACCAACACCAAAGCTTTCCTCTTTGCTCCCTCTCCTAAAAAGACAGCCTAGGGTCATCTGTGTGACTTTATGCTAAGAAATCATGGCTGGAAGGACCTTGAATCAAAATTAATGTGCAATCTCGTGTGGTGTGGTGCTTATTTCAGATTTCCTATGAGAAATGGCTCGCTTGAGCCATGGAATCATAGAAGAGTTTGGGTTGGAATGGACCTTTAAAGGCCATCTAGTCCAACCCCCTGCCTTGACCAGGGACATCTTCAACTAGATCAGGTTGCTCAGAGCCCCGTACAATGTGACCTGGAATGTTTCCAGGGATGGAGCATGTCCCACTTCTCTGATCAACCTGGGCCAGTGTTTCACCATCCAGGTAGCCAATGGAAATTTCTTTATTGTAATCCTCTCTCATGTTTTCAACACCATAAGTTTCGATAGCTATAAGCCCCATGTGGACTTCAACCAAGTGAAGGTCTGGCCATCACGTTTCCATAGTTTAAGCTTCCTCTCAGTGCCCCCACCCCAAAAAGGGCCATATGAGACCTATGAGAAGATTTCACCTCTGGTACAGAAATAGTGGTTTTGGCTCATTGGGTCCCACTTAGGATCTGGTGGTGTCAGTTCTTGCAGCTCTGACCATGGGATGGGATGGTGGGGTAGGGTTTGGGTGCCTCTTGGTGCCATCTAGCCCCACACTGAGCATCCAGAGCTGCCTGTCAGTGCAGTGCCGGAGTGTCCTTTCTCCTCTAGCGCAGATGAAGTCGTGGTCTTTGGGGAGGTAGAAGAAGTGGATGTGTGCCAAACTCACCAAGCTATATCACCCAAATGGGCAATACAAGCAAATAAACCACATGTACTGATGCTTGTGCATAGCTTAGGATGTGAAAATACTTATTTATAGTAACTTAATGGATCCTGTAGCTGCTTTAAGCAAATGAGGGCATTTCTTTAAAGCAACAGCAGTGTTCTTCCTCTTCCTCTCACCCCTCCAAACTCTCTTGAAGTTCTAGCATATGAGTTAGCACATGTGTTTACTGCTGGCTGTGCGCATGCAGTAGCAGCCCTGAGTCTCTGGTGGCCCGCCACACGCGTGCTACTTCCAAAATAACTGATGGTAAAGTGGCCCCAACCTTGGGTTCGCAAGTGGAACTTCTGAGGAGCAAAATGCCATGCAAGCTGGATTTGGGAGCAGCATCTATCCCCAACTTCATCCGTTAGGAGCAGCTCAGATAAAAGAATTTTCCCCCAATGAAATGAAAAACTCTGTTGGAGAGAGGTTGTGAAATCGGAGAGGCAATGTTATTGTGGTCTCCTTGGTGGATGTGCAGGTGAAGGTGCTGAGGGAGGTGGGCAGCCACAACAACAAACTAGGCTTTGTTCCTTGGGAGATAGCTCCTCCTCTTCAACCCACGTTTCCCTTGGTACAGCTGAGTGCCTCCTTAGCTCTGATCTCCTTTCCTCCATGCTTGTTTTCATGGCTCAAAAGTAGCTTCCCAGCACCCTCAGACCACGGTCCCCTTCTTTTTGCTGTTGGGAATTCAGTACAACATCCCCCGAGTGCAGGGGTCACTGCAGACCGTGTGTTTATATTCTGGGAGAAGACTTGGTGCCCACCCAAAATATGGCTAGTCCTTTTCTGGGAGTGAAACAAAATGAAGTGATGGATGGTGGTGTGTTAGATGGAAATGGGCGAGGTTAACAAGAATTTCCACCGAAATGAAACCTTGCAACCCTTGGCGCTACCAGGATCTGAGGTGTTGCTTTGTATTATTAAACCAGGGGAAGCTGTGTACGTGAAGCTTCGAGGAGTGGCGTAGATCAGATAGAGCTTGGTGAGTGTCATCTCCAGCACAGCCCAGGGATGGTCCCTGTAACTGGACAGGGCAGCTCTCTCTTGAGGCTGGTGGCTTTAAAATTGTGACTTCTCTTGCATCCAGAGCTGCACTGGCCTTGTGCGCTGTGTGATTTCCAGGTCATTGCCCACAGTGTGGTTTGGTGGTTGCCTACAGCAGTAGACACCTGCATGGACAGAGGCGCCAGCAGTGCTTATGTCTTATCTCCATGGGGTTTTTTTGGGGGGATGCTAAAAAACAGTGGAATCTCAACAGCATCAGACGGGTGTGGATTTTTCCTCCATTATGCCAACGCAGCTGGAGATGCTTAGTTTTCTGCTTCTCTCCACAAATACAGAGCTTTGTCCTGCATGTCGAGGGTGCCTTGGGCTGCTACCTGCCTCCAGCATCAGCATTCGGTGATTTCTTTCCGACATGATCTCCTGATCTGTCTACACAAGTGTTTCCATGCAAGGATGTGCTCCTGAAGCATGGTCCTGTCTCAGGGTGGCCCAAGTACAGCTCCTGTGGTAGGAGATGGGTGACTCAGAGGAGCCGGTTGGTTTTCCCAACTGGGCAAATGTCCTGCAAGTGAAAAACTTCCAAAAGTTTCTTGGAAAGTAAAGAGCTGGGATAGAAAAGGCACCTAAACGAAGGCTCACGCTTTCCTCTTCTTCCTTCCAATCCATTCTAGGCTTTGTAGAGCGATGGATAAAAGGGGGGCGGGGGGGGGGGGGAACCACCAACCCACCCACAATAATCTATAGCAACTGTCACCCAGCAAACTACTCCCATTTCATACGGATAGGTTAGGTGTCAGCGCGCGATCGATGGCTCTCGTACAATAATTATAAAAACTAGCGGGTTGTGTTGCTTGAGTGAGTTTAAGAAGAGTAGGGTCTCAATCTTTCCTCTAATAGGGCTTTGACAGTCCGCAGCGCAGAGGCTTCGTCTTAGTCTGACAGTGTTGTCATTAAACACCAGGTAGCGTGGAACAACAGAGAACACGGGTTCGGAGCGCCAGGGAACACGCGGCTTTGACAGGAGTTATTTGTCATCGAGGAGCTGCCCAAACTCCTCAGCCTGCAATACGGACGGCTGCTTAAAGTGACTTATTGCCCCTGTCTGCGGCTGCAGTTGTGATTTGATAATCGGTAAATGTTTGTCAAAGATGAATTCCCTCCCTGATTCAGTGCTGTGCTGGAAAAGCAAATGAAAAGCGGGGAAAAAACATATTGAATGGATTAAAGACTGGGGCAGGATGAGGATGACGGAAACAACAGGTTTCCCAGCTAACTTGGCCTCCTTCCTTCGGGGAGGTAAAGCGTCAAGGTTTGGCATGCTGCTGCTGCTGCTCCATCCCATCCCCCAGTGCGCTGGAGGCCAGCCATCAGCATGGGTGCTGGGGGACCGGGAGAGCTGCACCCAGTATATCTTTATCAATGATCTGGATGAGTGGATGGAGTGCACCCTCAGTTAGTTTTCTGGTGACACCAAGTTGGCTGGGAGTATTGATCTGCTTGAGGGTAGAAAGGCTGTGCAGAGCGATCTGGACAGGCTGGCTGGATGGGCCAAGGCCAATGGTATGAGGTTCACCAAGGCCAAGTGCCGGGTCCTGCACTTGGATCACAAGAACCCCGTGCAGTGCTACAGGCTTGGGGAAGAGTGGCTGGAGAACTGCCCAGCGAAAAAGGACGTGGGGGTGTTGGTCAACAGCCAGATGAAAATGAGCCAGCAGCGTGCCCAGGTGGCCAAGAAGGCCACCTTCTGATACAAGCCAGTAGCATCCTGGCTTGTATCAGAAATAGCGTGGCCAGCAGGATGGGGGAAGTGATCGTCCCCCTGTACTCAGCACTGGTGAGGCCCCACCTGGAATACTGTGTCCAGTTTTGGGCTGCTCATGACAAGAAAGACATTGAGGTGCTGGAGTGTGTCCAGAGAAGGACAACGAAGCTGGTGAGGGGTCTGGAGCACAAGTCTTCTGAGGAGCAAGTGAGGGAGCTGGGGGTGTTCAGCCTGGAGAAAAGGAGGCTGAGGGGAGACCTTCTCGCCCTCTACAACTCCCTGAAAGGAGGGGGCAGTGAGGTGTGAGTTGGTCTCTTCTCCCAAGTAACAGGCAACAGGACAAGAGGAAATGGCCTCAAGTTGCACCGGGGGAGGTTTAGGTTGGATCTTAGGAAAAAAATTTTACACTGAAAGGGTTATTAAGCATTGGAAGAGGCTGCCCAGGGAAGTGGTTGAGTCACCATCCCTGGAGGTATTTAAAAGCTGGGCAGACGTGGTGCTTAGAGATACAGTTTAGGGATGGTTTTTGTTGGAGTTAGGTTGATGGTTGGACTTGATGATCCCTTCCAACAATAAGAATTCTCTGATTCCGTGATTAAAAGGGTGGCTTTTTGCAGGCTTCAAAGCTCCTGGAGCTGCAGGTGGCATTCCTGTGCCTGGTGTCGAGGGATCACAGACCAGTGGGGAGCGATGATTGTGTTCTCCTTTGCTTAACCACATCACGGTGTCTCTGACTTTGGCCCAATTCTCCTCTGCCGGTCACTGTCTTGGAGGTTTCAAGAGTATTTTTTTGGTATGGAGAGCAAAGTCTTGATTCTTTTTTCTCCATCGACATGGTGCTCATCAGGCCTTTTGATAGATATTTCCTTCAGCAAATGCATGTGCGCACACTCAGTCGTTGCAATTTGAAGTTGAAACCTTTTGTTTCTTGCTCAGATGGATTTGGAGTCCATCCGTTGCCTGCTTTACACAGAAGTTTAGAAAAGAGAATTAAAAGAATCTTAATAAACTTGCTGCCTGCAAGGTTTTCCTCTGTTCTCACAGAGTTTATACAAGTTTCTCTGCTGATGCTGGAGTCAGGTCAGGGTCTTTTTAAGTGGTTAGTTAGGAAAGGTAAAAGCCGGATGGCCTTCAGTTGGATAAGTGGCTTTGAGGGTGGGGGAATACCTAACGGATTCAAATTTCTCCTTGTTAAATTAAAAAAAAAATATATACATTAAGTCAATCCTCAAGCACGAATGCAAATGGATTTCCAGCCCGACAAGTGCTCCCTGTCGTTTCCCGAGGCAGAGCCACCTCTTTCCGTGCCACGGCGAGGCGTTAACGCGAGATCCATGAACCCATTTGATTATAGCCGGGGTTTTTCTAGTGTCTGAAGTGCTGAAAACGATCAAGAGCAGGAAAAGTGGAGTGATTTATTAGACTCATAAAAATTCATACTTTGTTATTCCAGTCGTCTTCCATCTGCAGCTTGTTAGAACGAGAACCCCTGGCAGCTCCCGCCGCGAGGCCGGGGGGAGGAGGGCATTTATCAGCCTTCCTCCTGCCATCCCACTCTCATTTAGAGAAATGGACCCGGCTCCTGGAAACACATTAATAATCATTCACTGAAGGAAGGGGGAAAAAAAAACCCACCACCCTCTTTTGTTATAATAATAAGGGTTGTGTTTGAACAAGGTCCAATGCTCCAGAGATCCATTCAGGCTCTTTAACGTGGGCTGTAGCCGGGAAAAGTGTGTTTAGTACATTAAGTGTGACCACCTCTCGCCGGTCCCGGCGGTGAAATGGATAATGTGGTCTCTCCTCATCGTTAGCAGGTTCATCAGCTTCCTACGGTGTTGGGACAGGGCCACCACGGGGCCTTTTGGCAGTGGGGATGGGGATGCGGTGGAGCTGGGTACCTGCGGGTGGACCCCGGGGTGGATTGGACTCACCAACCAGCTGCTGAGAGCAGGAATGTGGTTTTGGGTCCCACCTAGGTTACCGGGAAGTAGGTGACAGGTGATGTGTCCTCCTGTCCCGTGCAGGACCTTGTTGGAGTCCTTCCATCTCTGCCTGGAGAGAATAAACCTAGAAGTTTCACCAGGGCAGGTTTAGATTGGATGTTCTTCACCGAAAGGGTTGTCAAGCATTGGAACAGGTTGCCCAGGGAAGTGGTGGAATTGTCATCCCTGGAGGTATTTAAAAGATGGGTAGACGTAGTGCTTAGCGATATGGTTTAGTGGTGGTTTTTGTCAGTGTTGGGTCGATGGTTGGACTTGATGATCTGAAAGGTCCCTTCCAACCTAGACGATTCTATGATTCTGTGATTCTATATTTGCCAGGGATTCTGTTGTACTTCAAATATTGACATTAAAATTACAGAGCCAAGTGAAAGACACTCTATTCTGCCCGTTATTCCCTGTGGTTTCCCAAGTCTTTGAAAATCACTGAGCATCCCAAGGAGGCAGGGAGCTGGGGAAGAAACAATCGGTGCGTCTGGAAGCACGGCCGGACTCTGGGAACCAGTGATTTCCGTCCCGCCGCACTTAACTCAGGCTTCAGCGTAATGAGGGTCCTCGTGGAGCTGCCCTTATCTTTACGGAATGGAGATGCTACAGCACATGGCTTTGTCCCAGTCCTGCCCCGCTGTAGTTTAACTGCAAAAATTAATCCTTCCTACTGCGACTATGAGGGATGCAAAACCCTACGAGCAACTGGATGGTTTCCTGCAATCTGGAAGAAGGGGAGCACAGACGGTGATGTATAACATGCTGACGATCGGTGTGTAATGGGCTACCAGTCATCAGTAAAGATCTACGTGTATTAAATCAGTGTTAGCCTTTCCAGGACCAGGAGACATACATCATGAATCTTCAGCACTATGTGCAAGATTTAAATGCCTAATTTAGTATGATAAAAAATAAAATAAAATTCCCCGTCCGTGTGGTCCAGGAGAATGGTATAAGCAAGAAAGTCTTTGGCTTGTTGCGATTTTGTGGCATGCTGGTTCGGCTGGTGTAGGGCTTGCGGTGGCTCCTGATGTTATGGTTTGAGAAACCCACAACAATTTATTGTCATTTAGACAAATATTCTATCACCTGATGACACCTCCCCACCCAGGAAGGGGAATCAGGGAAAAACAAAGAAACACGAGGGTTGAAATAGAAATAGATTTAACAGGATAAGACTAAATAATTAACAACAGTACTAAAGAACCAATATTGATCCCGACACCAATATAAAATACATAAGGATTATACTCAGCCCATTCCATCAGCAGGAAGCTGTGCACTCCCAGCAGGGGTCAGCCAATGTGGGACACTGCAAGCGCTGCAACTTCGGGGGGAAGGGAAGGGATCCGGCACCGGGACAAGAAGTTTTCTGGACTGCCGTCATCAAGGGAGAGAGAGAAACTCCTCAGCAAACTTCCTAATTTCTCCCAAATGTGACGTTCATGGTATGAAAGAATCCTGTTGGCCAGTTTGGGTCAAGCGTCCAGGTCTCGCTGCTCCTCATCCCTGCACCTTGAAAACACCGAGACCTTGAGACCGCTACAGCCTAGCTGGCGATAAAGTAAATATCTTCACTAATTCAGACACTTTAGAGTCTTCTAAAAGTGCAGTTTTCCCAAGGATTAGAAGAAAAATTAATCCTGTGTCGCTCAAACCAGGACACCTGAAAACAACCCTGAGGACTCAGTCCGTGCCGCTCTGCTTGCCAGCTCTTGCAGCGAGGTTCTGTGTGGCACTTTGTGCTCTCGGCATGCTCTGAGTCATTGCCAAAAAATCTGGATGAAAAGCTCCTAATTGAAGTTGATTTTGGGAAGTGTTATTGCTTGGTGTGTGCCCCGCAGCTGGGAAAATGAGATTGTTCTCCGGTTTGTTTAAACTTCGTAATGAATACCTTTGAGCAGTGGCAGCCTTTCTGAGGAAGATGGACTTGGTTGCAACCGTGACTTAAGGAGGAAAAAGCGGGGAGTCTGATGAATGGGGAGATTAAAGTTGTCCTTATATGAAAATAAGCTTTTTATGAAATCTTGGTAAGACTGGGTTTTATTCGTCATCTTCAAAGTAAGAGGACGTGGGATGGTGTCCTGAGACTTTGAGCTTGTATGCGATGAGACCACACGAGTGAGGCATTGAGTCCTCGTTGGGTCTAAGGCAAGCTGTGAAGCAACTTTTAATAAGTTCTCCTTTAATCACATCCGGTGGTATTTCCATGTTGAAATGTTTCTTTTCTGGAAACAAGTTTCCCCGAGGCTCTCTCTCGACTTCTGAGGTGCTAATGAACTTTGGCTTGGTGAGCTTTTGATAATCATCGAACTATAGAATGGTTTGGGTTGAAAGGGACCTTCAAAGATCATCCAGTCCAACTCCTCCATCATGGGCAGGGACACCTTTCACTAGACCAAGTTGCTCAAAGCCCCGTCCAGCCTGGCCTGGGATGTTTCCAGGGGTGGGGCATCCGCAGCTTCTCTAGGCAACCTGGGCCACGGTCTCACCACCGTCATTGTAAAACATTTGTTCCTCATGTCCTGTATAAAACTACCCTCTGTCTGTTTAAAATCATTGACCCTTGTCCTGTTACTACAGGTCCTGGTGAAGTCTTTCTCCATCTTTCTTATAAGTCCCCTTTAGGGACTGGAAGGGGCCCTAAGGTCTCCCCGGAGCCTTCTCTTCTCCAGGCTGAACCCCCCCAACTCTCTCAGCCTGTCCTTCCAGCAGAGGG
Source organism: Larus michahellis (assembly GCF_964199755.1). Lineage (NCBI taxonomy): Eukaryota > Metazoa > Chordata > Aves > Charadriiformes > Laridae > Larus > Larus michahellis. The sequence goes on along the minus strand of NC_133897.1, from coordinate 168,456,313 downwards.
GCTCCAGCCCTCCCAGCATCTCTGGGGCCTCCTCTGGCCCCGCTCCAACAGGTCCACATCTCTCTTGTGCTGAGGACCCCACAATGGAGTTGAGGGGCAGAATCCCCTCCCTCAATGCTGGTTGCATCACTTGATTTTTCCCTTGAAGCTGGGCAGTGCTTTCCCCATTGCTCCCAACTCCATATTTCCAGGAACCAAAAATCTTGTTCTTTTTGCTTAAAAACAGGCATTTCAGGCGCATATCCAGACACATGCAATTCATTCGAACAGTGGGGGTGATGATGCAGTGGAACAGGTTGCCCAGGGAAGTTGTCAGTGCCCCGTCCCTGGAGGTGTTCAAGGCCAGGCTGGATGAGGCTTTGAGCAGCCTGGTCTGGTGGGAGGTGTCCCCACCCATGGCAGGGGCTTTGGAACTAGATGATCTTTAAGGTCCCTTCCAACCTGAACCATTCTGTGATTCCATATCAGGATTTTCATACCTTGCCTGCTAAAATGGGTATTTCCTTACGCTCGATGTCTAGCAAGTGCCACTGCACCAATGCGCTGTCGTGCCTGATGGGTTACGTTAACTTCATCTTTGCCTGCGGTCCGTTCAGCGTAAAAGAATTAGCGAAACCGATTTGGTATTAATTCCCCAAATGTTCCCAGGTGAAAGCGGCTGCCGTGCTAAGCAAATATTGCGATGGGTTTGGAGCCCGCTAACGTGTTTCAGCTGCAAAGCCCATGCTTCTGTTGTCCTCTGTGAATATTACAGCCTGAACAGCAGTCTTGCTCGGGGTCACAGGTAAAGCACTTTTGATCAATTGGATTTATTTCCTATTAAGCAGCAGTTCATGATCATAAACCATCGTTTACATTCTGGCATAAATAGCCGTCGCTCTCGAAAGAGCTCAGAACTGAATGAGTGTGAAAATTAAATTCCCCTCTTAAACCGAAGGATGGTCCTTTTGGAAGCTGATTCCAGTAGCAATATAATTAACCTCTTGCTGTGCCATTCTGTGTGAACATATTGAACACGCTCTGTGATAATCATCCCGTAATACTGGTGTCTGCTTTCACACTAAATTCGTAACAGTATTACAGTAATCCCAAATCCTTTTGTTAACTCTAGGGACTTGGCCAAGTTGGTAGCCAGAACAAAAGGCATTGGGGCCCCACGGCTCGGGGCTGGTGTTTTGCAGGTGCTTCTGGTGTAGTGGGAAACACCAAAATGATTGGCTTTTGGGTGTAGGAACTGTGATGAAACTTTATTCAGGTCCACCCACAGATCTGTCCTCGTTGCAAGGTCATTTGATACCTGATCCGTTAATATGACGCTTGAAAGGTCCATGCAGGAATTGAATAAATCTACAACATCTTTTGAAGCTGCGCAGGACTTTTTTAAGGCCACCGAAAGCAGAGCTACTCTGGCTTTTAGTGACTTTTAACTTTTAACTGCTGGGACCCTTCCTTTTTCTTGCATATTATTCAGTGTAATTGCTATTATATGCTCTCTGCTTCCGTGCCCAGTCCCCAAACCCAGCTGCTGCCCAGTTTTACCCCGTTTTCTCTCTGTCTTTCTCCTTTTTTTCCTCCATTTGCTGTGTTCTTCTCATCCACAGTATTTCTCACATGGTGTTGGGGACAGAGATATCGCCAGGTCCTTTGGGTGCCAGGGTTGTGCTGCTGTCTTTGCACCCAACAGGGAGCAGAAGTCTCTCTCGAGAAAGCAATGCTTGGCGAAAGGATGATGAGCGTTCCTTTACATCCCTCTATATATACCAGGGTAGTTCACCCCCCTGGTTTCAGGGAGGATGCTGTGGACATTGCTATTTTATCGGCAGCTGGCATCAGCGTTATTTTTCGATGCTGCTACTGCATCCTCAGCGGTCTCGTATGTGATGGCCGCAGCGTGGGACCAGCAGGTTGTGCAAGCACAGCACAGCTCACGCCATCCAGATCAGCACGTTACCCTTCAAGGGCTGTTTGCAAAATACCCATTGCTGTGTGCAGGTCTAGTATTGGAACATGGTGAAGCTGCTGCCCGGCTTAACAAAAGAAAAGCCTGGAGAGGAGAAGGCTCCGGGGAGACCTTAGAGCCCCTTCCAGGCCCTAAAGGGGCTCCAGGAAAGCTGGGGAGGGCTTCGTGATCAGTGAGTGGTGCCATGGGACCAGGGGGAACAGTTTTGAACTGAAAGAGGGGTGATTTAGATGAGATATTAGGAAGAAATTCTTGACTGTGAGGGTGGCAAGACACTGACTCGGGCTGTCCAGAGAAGCTGTGGCTGCCCCATCCCTGGAGGTGTTCAAGGCCAGGTTTTGAACAACCTGGTCTAGTGGGAGGTGTTCCTGCCCATGGCAGGGTGGTTGGAACTAGATAATCTTTAAGGTCCTTTCCAACTCTAACCATTCTATGATTCTAAAATAAAACTCACCCCAAACCAGACCCAACCTCTGCTGGGTTGCTGCAGATCCCCTTGCTGTGGAGATGTGCTGGCAGAACTGTCTCAGACCTCGCTGGTGGGCTCCAGCCGTTTGTGTCCCTGCAAACCCCATGGTTCCTCAACTCAACGCTGCTCTTAGTCTCGATCATAAGTGCTAAAATATTTGGGATTGTGTTTTCTTTTAAAAAAATATTGGAATCCCTGCCATGCTTGAATGGCACAATATTTTAAAATTCACTGTGTTTAAGGAAAAAGAAAAATACTTGCGTGGCACATCCTGTCTTCAAAGTGCCTTGTAAAGTTTTGTTGAAGACCCTACAGCAAAGCTTCGTCTTTGTATGTTGTTTTACGTTCCCCTCAAGAAATGGAGCTTAAGGTATGCCTGAAGGAAACCATCTATTTCGCAGTTGGGAAAATAGAGATGGAAGAAGTTGGAACATAGGTTTTTAAATTCTGGGATTTTTGGCTTTCCTCCTGTTAGCATGACATCACTTCTCTTTAGAGATGAATTTTATGGCGGAAATTAAGGTCTTGAGTACTTCACTAATGAATAATCACCGAGAAAGAGTTGTCTCCACTGTGGTGGGAAAGCAGGTAGCATGAGGCTGTGGGTTGATAACAAGGGCAATAGTTGGGACCCCAAAATCCCATAATCCACCTTTCTTCTCCCTGTGCACGGAGCTGTCGCAGCAGGAGGGGAGTTGGTGCATCCTCGCCATCAGAGCTTCCCGTGGTTCATTCGCTGTTGAGGTTGTTCCTGGGTGCCACCAAATTTGCCCTCGCTTGGCTGGTGTAGGCTCACCATGGTGGTGATGGAAGGACAAGGGTGGTGCTTGGGATTTTCCTTGTATTTTCCCCTCTGTCTTCACATGCTGTTATGTGAATAGTAGTGGTCTGGTGGATATCACAGCTCCGGTGTCTGATGCTTGGCTTCTTTTCTCCTGGGAACCAGCTGGATCAAATTATCTTCTTGCCCAGCACATCCAGGGAAGCTAATTGAGATCCGTTCCAAGGCTGTTCTTGATGGGATTGTGAGTTCCTGAGGCTTTTTCAGTGTTTTGCGGGGACGTGGAAGGAGGTCTCTGGGCTCGGTGGGGTGGTGACAACTTTGTCAAGTCTTAGCGAATCCTTGGCTTGCAACACAGGTGAGAAAACTCTCTTCCCTGGCACACTCTTGTTAAAGCGGTTTTTGGTAGCGCTGAGTGTGCCTCTGGTTTATTTGCCGTTTGACAGTTTGGGGTCCAGACTGCTGCAACCAACTGGAGAAGTTTCCTGCCTCTGTCGTAGTTGTAAAACTTCCTTTTCTCCTAATAGTCCTTGATAACTTAAGCTGCATGTTTCCATTTGCTACATACTTCAGATATAATGAGCTGAGCAGTTTGCCGTGGATTGCTGTTGTCTGGATTCTTTTCAGCTTCTATTTATCATCCTGATACTGAGTTGTCCTGAAGCCACACATCACGTTTTGAAATAAAACAGTCCAGTTGGAAGGGGCCTACAGTGACCATCTAGTCCACCTGCCTGATCACTTCAGTGCTGAGCAAAAGTTAAAGCAAATTATTAAGGAGATTGTCCAAATGCCTGTTAAACAGTGACGGGCTTGGGGCATCGACCACCTCTCTAGGAAGCCTGTTCCAGTGTTTGTCCACCCTCTGGGTAAAGAAATGTTTTATAATGTCCAGTCTAAACTTCCCGTGATGCATCTTTGACCCAGTCCCATATGTCCTGTCACTGGACCCCAGGAAGAAGAGATCAGCACCTCCCTCTCTGCTTCTCAAAAAGCTGGAGAGCACCATGAGGTTGCCCCACAGCCGCCTCCTCTCCAAACTAGACAAACCCAAAGACCTTAGCTGTTCCGTTCCTCATAGGATATTCCTTCCAGCCCTTTCACCAGCTTTCTTGCCCTCCTCTGGATGCTTTCAGGTATCTTAACAACGTTTTTAAATTGTGGGGCCCAGAACCGCACACAATACTCAAGGTGAGGTCGCACCAACACTAAATCTAGTCAGCACTTGGACTAGATAGAATCATAGAACGGTTTGGATGGGAAGGGACCTTTAAAGGCCATCTATTCCAACCCCCCCTGCCACGAACAGGGACATCTTCAACTAGATCAGGTTGCTCAGAGCCCTGTCCAACCTGGCCTGGAATGTTTCCAGGGACAGGGCATCTCCCACCTCTCTGGGCAACCTGGGCCAGTGTCTCACCACACTTAGTGGAAAACATTTCTTAGATCTAGTCTGGAATCTCCCTTTTAATTTAAAGCCATTACCCCATGTCCTATCACAACAGGTACTATTAAAGTCTGTCCTCATCTTTCCCGGAGCCCCTTTAGGGACTGGAAGGGGCTGGAAGGTCTCCCCAGAGCCTTCTCTTCTCCAGGCTGAACCCCCCCAGCTCTCTCAGCCTGTCCTTCCAGCAGAGGGGCTCCAGCCCTCCCAGCATCTCTGGGGCCTCCTCTGGCCCCACTCCGACAGCTCCGTGTCCTTCTGCTGTTGGTGACCCCAGAGCTGGAGGCAGCACTGCATGGGGGTCTCCCCCGAGCAGAGCAGAGGGGCAGAATCCCCCCCCCCCGAACTGCTGCCCATGCTTATTGTAGTAGGTACAGTCCAAGTGGAGCTCTTCTTCCTCCTTCTTCTTTCTTCTTCATCTTTCTTCTGCTTTCTTCCTCCTTTTTCCTCCTTCTTATTCGTTCTTCCTTCTTTTTCCTTATCAATACAGCAGGATAATCCCCTCTTTTGACCGGCTGGTTATACTGTTTGAGGCACCCAGGATGTGGTTTGCCCTCTTGGCTGCCGGGGCACCCTGTTGACTCTTCTTGCTCCTGCTGTCAGCGAGCACCTGCAGATCCCTTTCTGCAGGGCTGTTCTCCAGGCCCTCCTCTCCCAATCTATGATTGTGTCCAGCATTACTCTGTCTCACACGCAGAATTTGTTCTTGTTAAATTTCATGCTGTTAATGCTTGCCCAATGCTCCAATCTATCTAGATCCCTCCTTGCATCTCTTGTCCCTCAAGAGACTCAACAGCTCCTCCCAGTTTTGTAACAGCAGATGTTCTAATGGTGCGTTCAGCTCCTGCATCCAGATGATTGATAAACATCTTGAACAGAATTGGCCCTGAACAGAATTGGCCCTGGAATGGATCCCTGAGGATCACTGCTGGTGACCGGTCACCAGCCAGATGTAGCCCCATTCACTACAACCATTTGAGCCCTGCTGGTCAACCAGTTCTTCACCCAGTGCACCGTGAACGTGCTCATCTCACAGTTGGACAACTTGTCCAGGAGGATGGTGTGAAGGACAGGATGAAAAGCTTTACTAAAATCCAGAAAAACTCCATCCACCACCTTCCCTTCATCCACGAGGTGGGTGACCTTATTGCAGAAGGTTATCAAATTCAGACATGGTCTTGCTGGGGCTTTACAAAAAAAAAGGGTGGGTTCGTCCCATGTTGTTCCGGAGCATCACCCCACGTGGGTGATTTTCCCGCTGTCACAGCACGGTCTTGCTCTGGGTAGCAGGTGAACGGCAGCTTCGTTCTGGGAGCTGAGGAAGAGATAACAGTGTTTTTTGCTGAATCTTTACTTCCAGGCCTGGAGCAAATCCCGTGGTGAGGATATTTGTGGGATTCATCTTTGTGTTTGCTTTCAGAATACCCTTCGGCAGAGATTTTCAGTTCTTTATGGAGCTGCTTTTGGTTTCGAATGCATGTTTTTTAAATCTCTGCTAGCATCAGAGCCTGTATCAGGAGTTACAGCTTGCTGGTGGCATCCTTTGCACATGGACTAATAGTCCTTAGCCCTTTATTTTTCTTCCTAATGGCTGTCTCTGAAAAAGCAATTCAGTTTTATCAGAAGGTTTTTGGCCTCTGCTTTGCCTTTTTCTTAGTGGACTCGTTGTGACTGAGTTAAAAGGGTGGCCCTGCTGCATTGCTTCACATCCCCGAGGTTTCATCCAGAGCTGGGGACAATACCGGCGCCGTATCAAAGGTACAGCTTCTTCTCCCCAATTTACATTCGTTCCCGCTCTCATCTCGCTTCCAAGTGCTGGAAGATCAATGTACCTGTCACTCACTGCTTCTCCGGCTCGCCTTGCAGAGGGATTTAACAGCAGCTCGGCATCGAGCCGCCGGCAGTCCAGCATGCCAGGCTCACACGGGAGGTTTGTGGTGGCCGATGATGGAGGGTAGGAGACCTGGTAGGGTCTCAGGTCAAACGTTGGCCCTCAGCACTGATTAATTTATTTTTTTTTCAATTCCCACGCAATTCCCATGCTCATATGGGAAGCTTTCTCTGTCGCACATCCTTTTCCAAAAGCAGCAGTAATCTCTGTTACGGTTTTAGGAATCCACAACAATTTATTATCGTTTAGACAATTATTCTGGATGACTCTTCCCTACCTGGGAAAGGGGTATTGGGAAAAAAAACAAGGAAAACCGAGGGATGAAATATAAACAGATTTAATAGGATAAGACTAAATGGTTAACATAATAACACTAAAGAACCAATATTGATCCCGATAGCAATTTAAAATACACAAGGATTATACTCAGCCCATTCCATCAGCAAGAAGCTGTGCACTCCCAGCAGGGGACAGCCAAAGTGGGACACTGCGTGCGCTGCGGCTTCGGGAGGAAGGGAAGGGCTCAGGGCTCCAGCACCGGGGCAAGAAGTTCTCAGGATGGCAGCCCTCAAGGAAGAGAGAGAGAAACTCCTTAGCAAACTTTCTAATTTCTATTGAATGTGACATTCGGGGTATGAAATTGTTGGCAGCTTGGGTCAAGTGCCCGGCTCTCACTACTCCTCGTCCCCGCACCTGATGAGCTCAAAAACACTGAGACCTTGAGACCCCGACACCATACCTGGCTATAAAGTAAATATTTTCACCAATTCAGACACTAGAGTCTTCTGAAAGTGCGGTTTTCCCCAACATTAGAAGGGACCTCACTGATAAGTAAAATTACTAAAAGAGAAATTGATCCTGTGTCGCTCAAACCAGGACAGACCTGGTCTAATGGGGGGTGTCCGTACCCGTGGCAGGGGATTGGAACAAGGTGATCTTTAAGGTCCCTTCCAACCCAAACCATTGTATGACTCTGTGACATCTCATGAATCTGGGAATCTGTGCTCCTGAAATTACCCTCACTTATTTAACTTTCTTTTTCCCAGCAGTAGGTGGACGGGATTTACTCCACCAATATTAGAGTTTCCCTAAACCGCCCCGAGCAGCAGCGTCTTCCTCTTGCCGCATGGACTTGCCCGCTCACTCGTTAGGGCTCGGCTGGCTGATGATGCTGGTTTATCCCTGGAGAGCTGCTCTAATGGCCCAGTCATGCAGAAATAAATGGCTCTGGGTACAGCGTTTTGGGTGCCAGCCCTGTGGGAGGGTAGGAATGAAACTGTTGGACCTGGTTCGATTGAGAATCAGGCAAAGTTAGCTGATACCTGCCTCCCCTCCACTAATTTTTTTTGAAGAATTGGAGGATTCAGATTTAATGAGAGCTGATAGGGATGAAGGATTTGGAATAAGTAACAGCAGGTCAGTGTTCCCCCTTCCCCAGTTCTCTTGCCATGGGAGTAAATATGTATTTTTACAAAAGGTTTTACTTCTTTTGTTGCAACTTCCTTGCTTAATTCTCCACTTTGTATAGGGGTTTCAAAAAGGTTATCCCTTTTAAACATTAAAACTTCATTTGGGGGAGACATGGAATAGAAATAAGAGGTAATTTGGAATGGTTGGAGAATATAAAAGCTTCAGGTGTGGCAGTGCTTGTCTGTTTTAAGGATGTCAGAAAATGAGCGAGACGTTGTGTTGTTTCTGTCTCTTCTGCAGACGTAGATTCATAGAATAGAATCATAGAATTGGCTAGGTTGGAAGGGACCTTTAAGATCATCAAGTCCAACCATCAACCTAACACTGCCAAACCCACCACTAAACCATGTCATCATTGAATAGAATCGTCGGATTTCAGGAGCCAGCCCTGGTTTTGCCCTCCCTGCTTCAGCTTCCCCAGGAGGGTGATTCCTGGCACCTCTCGCAGCAAAGAAGCGAGCAGAAATAAGGATCTT